>NC_091978.1:10492574-10850490 GCF_044704955.1 Pristiophorus japonicus
GTTGGGGGGGGAGTGAGTGTGGAGGGGGTTGGGGGGGGAGTGAGTGTGGAGGGGGTTGGGGGGGAGTGAGTGTGGAGGGGGTTGGGGGGGGAGTGAGTGTGGAGGGGGTTGGGGGGGGGAGTGAGTGTGGAGGGGGTTGGGGGGGGAGTGAGTGTGGAGGGGGTTTGGGGGGGAGTGAGTGTGGAGGGGGTTTGGGGGGGAGTGAGTGTGGAGGGGGTTGGGGGGGAGTGAGTGTGGAGGGGGTTGGGGGGGAGGGAGTGTGGAGGGGTTGGGGGGGGAGGGTGTGTGGAGGGGGTTGGGGGGGGAGGGAGTGTGGAGGGGTTGGGGGATGAGGGAGTGTGGAGGGGTTGGGGGATGAGGGTGTGTGGAGGGGGTTGGGGGGGAGGGTGTGTGGAGGGGGTTGGGGGGGAGGGAGTGTGGAGGGGGTTGGGGGGGAGGGAGTGTGGAGGGGGTTGGGGGGTGAGGGTGTGTGGAGGGGGTTGGGGGGGAGGGAGTGTGGAGGGGGTTGGGGGGGAGGGAGTGTGGAGGGGGTTGGGGGAGGGAGTGTGGAGGGGGTTGGGGAGGGAGTGTGGAGGGGGTTGGGGGAGGGAGTGTGGAGGGGGTTGGGGGAGGGAGTGTGGAGGGGGTTGGGGGAGGGAGTGTGGAGGGGGTTGGGTGGGGGGGGAGTGTGGAGGGGGTTGGGGGGGGGAGTGTGGAGGGGGTTGGGGGGGGGGAGTGTGGAGGGGGTTGGGGGGGGAGTGTGGAGGGGGTTGGGGGGGGAGTGTGGAGGGGGTTGGGGGGGAGGGGGGAGTGTGGAGGGGGGTGGGGGGGGAGTGTGGAGCGGGGTGGGGGGGGAGTGTGGAGGGGGGGGTGTGTGGAGGGGGGGGGTGTGTGGAGGGGGGGGTGTGTGGAGGGGGGGGTGTGTGGAGGGGGTTGGAGAGGGGGAGAGTGGAGGGGGTTGGGGTGGGGGGGGGAGAGTGGAGGGGGTTGGGGTGGGGGGGGAAGAGTGGAGGGGGTTGGGGTGGGGGGGGAGAGTGGAGGGGGTTGGGGTGGGGGGGGAGAGTGGAGGGGGTTGGGGTGGGGGGGGAGAGTGGAAGCGATTGGGGTGGGGTGGGGAGGGAGAGTGGAGGGGGTTGGGGTGGGGTGGGGAGGGAGAGTGGAGGGGGTTGGGGTGGGGAGGGAGAGTGGAGGGGGTTGGGGTGGGGGAGAGAGTGGAGGGGGTTGGGGTGGGGGGGAGAGTGGAGGGGGTTGAGGTGGGGGGGGAGAGTGGAGGGGGTTGGGGTGGGGGGGGAGAGTGGAGGGGGTTGGGGTGGGGGGGGAGAGTGGAGGGGGTTGGGGTCGGGGGGGAGAGTGGAGGGGGTTGGGGTGGGAGAATGGAGGGGGTTGGGGTGTGGGGGGGAGAGTGGAGGGGGGCGGGGGAGAGTGGAGTGGGGCGGGGAAGAGTGGAGGGGGTTTGGGGGGGGGGAAGAGTGGAGGGGGGGAGAGTGGAGTGGGTTGGGAGGGGGGGGGGAGAGTGGAGGGGGTCGTGGTGTGGGGGGGGGGAGAGTGGAAGAGGTTGGGGAGAGTGGAGGGGGTTGGGGAGAGTGGAGGTAGCTCAGTGGGTAGCACTACCGCCTGAGTCAGAATGTTGTGGATTCGAGTCCCAATGCAGGAGACTTGAGCGCGCAAATTTCGGCTGACACTCCAGTGCAGTGCTGAGGGAGCACCGCACTGTTGGAGGTGTGCCGCCTTTCGGATGAGACGTTAAACCGAGGCCCCGTCTGCTCTCTCAGGTGGACATAAAAGATCCTATAGCACTATTTTGAAAAAGAGCAAGGGAGTTCTCCCAGGTGACCTGTCCAATATTTATCTCTCAATTGCTGTGCTCAATTTGTCTGCGGTGTTTCCGACATTACAGCAGTGACTACACTTCAAAACAAGTACTTCATTGGCTGTAAAGTGCTTTGAGACTTCAGGTGGTCATGAAAGGCGCTATATAAATGCAAGTCTTTTTTTAAATTATGTGTACCTCTGAGTATTGCCGTTGTCACTGTAAGAGTGAGAGAGGACGCACCATTAAAGTGTAATGGTGCAGCAGGTTGTATCTTGGCTGCCAGGGTTTAGAATGTTCTCTGGCAAAAGGTTGCGTTGGAAGGGGACGTGAGTCATTGAGCAGGAATGCAGTGATGTGTTTTGGAGAGGCTTGTTTGCACAGATCTCCCACAGGAGCACCGGTGGATGTCGATCTTGGATCTGCAAAGTGGTTCTTTCCGAACCGTCGACGTTTGCTCCGTCAGTGCAGTGCGCGTCACCGCCTGTCCGCACACCGTCACCAGCCAGCTGTTTCTGTGCAGCTCCCAAACAATTCTGCAAAACTCTCTGGCTGTCCAGTTTTTGGGGGAAAGTTGCATCGTTTATTGTTGCGTCGTTTTATTTCCGCGGGAGTTGGAGCTGGGCAGGCTGTCAACTCTTACACTATTAGAGTTACTCTTGTCCCGCTCACTGTCGGGCTGACTCCCCCAGAGTTACCCCTTGTCCTATTTGCGATGTACTGACCCATAGACCTCCTCCTTTCTGCGGGATCTTGCTTGTCATCACAGGAGAGATGTGCAGAGCAGATTTGCGAGGATGTTGCCTGGACTGGAAAATTTTGGCTATGAGGAAAGATTGGATAGGCTGGATTTGTTTTCATTAGAACAGAGGCGGCTGAGGGGAGAGCTCATTGAGGTGGATAAAAGTATGAGGGGCCTACATCGTGTGGATAGGAAGGAATGCGTGGAAATTGGCATGGAAATTGGCACGGTCCCGGCCTGCAAGACCATCAGCAGGCCGGGGCCATTGGAGGGAGCAGTGTGCGGCGGTCCGGCCCGGAAATCGGCACGGTCCCAGCCTGCAAGACCATCAGCAGGCCGGGACCATTGGAGGGAGCAGTGTGTGGCAGTATACCACTGCAGGGAGCAGTCCGTGCTGCTGCAGGAGGGCGACAGTTGCGAAGCCAGGTCACTGATTGCAGTGCGGGCAGGCACAGCAGGAGGGGCGAAGGAGCGGCAAGAGTTTGTAGAGGGAAGTGATCGGGGCCCAGGAGAGGCGTGAACCTGGGGCCCAGAAGAAGCGAGGGCCCAGGGGCAGCACGGGCCAGCCCACACTGCTATAGGTGTGCGCACTCAGTCCGTGCAGCAGAGCAGGTCTCCAGTTAGTCTTGGGTAATCCTTGCCACTGGACCAAGACCTAGCTCTGTCAAGCCCGTGTGGTGGCTGGTGTGCAACGGTCACCACACGTTAAAAAAATCCACGCACAGGCATCTTCCACCCTTTAAGATGTAGTTCAGGATCTGGAATATTCAGTCCTTCATTGAAACACCTGTGAACTCATCCCTTTTTGGCGTGGAAGCAAATTATCCTCGTTTCAAGGGACTGCCTCTGATGATGATGATGAGAAAGGACCTATTTCCCTTAGCAGAGGAGTCAACAACTAGGGACTATAGATTTAAAGTAATTGGTAGGTTTAGAGGGGATTTCACCTGAAATTTCTTTACCCAGAGGGTGGTGGGGTTCTTGAACTCACTACCTGAAAGGGTGATAGAGGCAGAAACCCTCACCACATTTTAAAAATACCTGGATGTGCACGTGAAGTGCTGTAACCTACAGGGCTATGGACCAAGAGCTGGAAAGTGGGATTAGGCTGGGTAGCTCTTGGTCGGCCGGCGGGGACACGATGGGCCGAAATGGCCACCTTCCGTGCTGTACATTTCTGTGATTCTCTGATGCTATTGTCTGTTGCGATTCCTTAGTTATAATTGTGACTACACTTCAAAAGTAAATCATTTGGCGTAAAGTGCTTTGGGACGTCCTGGGATCATAAAAGATGCTGTGTAAATGCAAGTTTGTTCCTTCTTTCGCCACTTATTTACTGACCCACAGAGCTCTTCCTGTCCCATCAGCTTGACGTAACTCAGCGACGAGCTAGGCCACTTCAGAAGGCAGTTAAGAGTCAACCACACCTGGAATACTGCGTGCAGTTTTGGTTTCCATATATACGAAAGGATATACTTGCTTTGGAGGCAGTTTAGAGAAGGTTCACTAGGTTGATTCCAGAGATGAGGGGGTTGACTTAGAGGAAAGGTTGAGTAGGTTGGGTCTCTACTTATTGGAATTCAGAAGAATGAGAGGTGATCTTATCGAAACATATAAGATTATGGGGGGGCTTGACAAGGTGGATGCAGAGAGAATGTTTCCACTGATGAGGGAGACTAGAACTAGAGGGCATGATCTTAGAATAAGGGGCCGTCTATTTAGAACTGAGATGAGGAGAAATTTCTTCTCTCAGAGGGTTGTGAATCTGTGGAATTCACTGCCTCAGAGAGCTGTGGAAACCAGGACATTGAATAAATTTAAGACAGTGATAGACAGTTTCTTAACCAATAAACCAATAAAGGAATAAGGGGTTATGGAGAGCGGGCAGGGAAGTGGATCTGAGTACATGATCGGATCAGCCATGATTGTATTAAATGGCAGAGCAGGCTCGAGGGGCCATATGGCCTACTCCTGCTCCTATTTCTTATGTTCTTATGAATGGGACTGGAGTCACATACAGACCAGACTGGGTAAGGACGGCAGGTTTGCTAACCTGCAGTGCCACTTTGCACAATTTGTGAATCTGTACCCCAAGATCCCTTTGTGCCTCTACCCCATTTACACTCTTAGTTTCTAATGGGTAAGTGACCGCCTTATTCGTCGCACCAAAACTCACCACCTCATATGTATCTATATTGACATTAATTTGCCATTTACACACCCAATCTGCAAATCTGTTAACGTTTTGTATTTTGACGCAGTCTTGCTCAGTATTAACTGTACCCTCCAATTTGGTGTCATCTGCAATTTTGATACAGTACTTCAGATTCCCGAGCTCAAATCATTTCTGTAAAGGGTGAACAGCAAGAGTCCCAGGTGTCTATTGATAATGTTTTATGTACTGATCGTCAGAGCGATTAGCCACAGCAGGATTCCCAATTGTCACATGACCACTCTGAACCTTGCAAAGGATTTAATAACATTTTGCCTTGTCCCTTTTCCCCACTTCGTAAACAGAACAGAATTGTTTGAAGTTATGTCCGTAATTCAATACACTTTGTTGAGCAAAGTGTTAAAGAACATGTCTCTCGATTGGCTGTTTCATCCAGAATGATTCGACTTCCTATCACTGTAATCGTTCCAATGGTTTGTATTGGTTAATGTGTGTCACATGTAAGCGGGCTGTCTGCCAGAGTTGACTAGTTTTACTCGAGTGGGTGCGTGGACGAGCTTGTATATACACTGAAAATGGCACCCGTGCTGCTTTTTTGTTCTCGGGATGTGGGTGTAGCTGGTAAGATTGGAATTCCCCTCCCCCCAGCTTAGTATGGAGCACTCCTCGGTCAGGTACAACACAGCTAACGGTGGAACAAAAACTCTCTTTTATAGTGAATGTCTACATGATAGCACTGGTTCAGACGCATATCAGATTCTCTAGAACACTGTCGTCCAATAGAAATCGGCAACTGCCCACAGGCATGGCGACTGTGACACTATATTAGCCACAAGCTAATCTTAGTAGAAAATGTTACACATACATATACAGTATGCTCTCTCTCTCTCTCTCTCTGACCAGGTAAATATTCACGTGTATGTTCACTTAACAAACATCTCCCACCATTCGTTAACCAAGGAAGCCATCATCATCATAGGCAGTCCCTCGAAAACGTGGAAGACTTGCTTCCACTCCAAAAGTGAGTTCTCAGGTGGCTGTACAGTCCAATACGGGAATTACAGTCTCTGTCACAGGTGGGACAGACAGTGGTTGGAGGAAAGGGTGGGTGGGGAGTCTGGTTTGCCGCACGCTCCTTCCGCTGCCTGCGCTTGTTTTCTGCGTGCTCAAGGCGACGAGACTCGAGGTGCTCAGCGCCCTCCCGGATGCTCTTCCTCCACTTAGGGCGGTCTTTGGCCAGGGACTCCCAGGTGTCGGTGGGGATGTTGCATTTTATCAAGGAGGCTTTGAGGATATCCTTGAAACGTTTCCTCTGCCCACCTGGGGCTCGCTTGCCGTGTAGGAGTTCCGAGTAGAGCGCTTGCTTTGGGAGTCTCGTGTCGGGCATGTGGACAATGTGGCCAGCCCAGCGGAGCTGGTCGAGTGTGGTCAGTGCTTCGATGTACACTCAACCACCTATCAACACTCGCACACTTTTCTTTTCATCTGAGTATTTTACCAACAAACGCACAAAAAGGTTAAAGTACACATGCATTATGGTGATAGTTATGCAACTGGACCTGGAGTCCAGAAAACGGCAGTTCAAATCTCATCACAGCAGATTAAGAATTGAACTCTGATTTAAAAAAAATAAATCTGGAATTAAAAAGTGACCATGAAGCTGTCGGATTGTCGTTAAGAACCCAACTGCTTCACTCGTGTCTTTTTTAGGGAAGGAAATCTGCCGTCCTTGCACGATCTGGCCTATGTATAACTCCAGTCCCAAAACCATGTGCCCTCTGAAGACGCTCAGTATCAAACAGAAATCCTAGCACCTCCTCCTCGGGGAATGCTGGCCTTGCCAACGGTGCCCATTTGCCGGGAATTAATTAATTAAAAAAGAATACACTACATGTCCAAGGATGGTATCTGTTGTTCATTAATAAATAATCAGAACCACAAATAATCAGTAGCTCTGGAATTCCCTCCCTAAACCGCTCCACCTCTCCCTCCTCCTTTAAGTCGCTCCATAAAACCTACCTCTTTGACCAAGCTTTTGGTCGCCTGTCCTAATACCTCCTTATGCGGCTTGGTGCCAAATTTTATTTAATTACAACAACAACTTGTATTTATATAGCGTCTTTAACGTAGTGAGGCGCGTCACAGGGATATTATGAGATAAAAAATGTGACACCGAGCCGTGTAAGTAGAAATTAGCGCAGGTGTCCAAACGCTTGGTCAAAGAGAGAGGTTTTAAGGAGCGTCTTGAAGGAGGGTAGAGAGGTTTACGCTCCTGAGAAGCCCCTGTGACGTTTTACTACATTAAAGGCGCTTTTAAGTGCAAGTTGTTGTTTGAACATAAGAAATAGGAGCAGGAGTAGGTCATTCGGCCCCTCGAGCCTGCTCCACCATTCAATAACATCATGGCTGATCATCTTCTTCAACTCCACATTCCCACCCTATCCCAAAATCTGTCGATCTCCATCTTGAATATACTCAACGACTGAGCATTTACAACTCTCTGGGGTAGAGAATTCCACAGATTCACCACCCTCTGAGTAAAGAAATGTCTCTTCAACTCAGTCCTAAATGGCCGACCCCTTATCCTGAGATTGTGACCCCTAGTTCTAGACTCTCCAGCGAGGGGAAACATCCTCTCAGCATCTACCCTGTCAAGCCCGCTAAGAATTTATATGTTTCAATGAGATCACCTCTATTTCTTCCAAAGAAGGACCCCCAAATCTCTCTGAAAACCAGCATTTAATAGTCTCTCACCTTTTGAAAAATATTCTGCTTTTCTATTCTTGCTACCAAAGTGGATAATTTCACATTTCCCCACATTTTACTCCATCTGTCACCTTCTTGCCCATTCACAAACTATTTATATCCCATTGCAACACCTCTCTACCTCTCTGTCTTCCTCATTTTCCCACCAGCTTTCTATCATGAGCAAACCTGCATACATTACACTCGGTCCCTTCATCTAAGTCATTGATCTAGATTGTCAATAGCTGATTGTTGAAGTGTAATTAGCCACTTTTAGATTTTCAATTAGCCACTAGTTGTGATGGTATTGGACAACTCCACCCAGAACCTCGGAAAGGACTTGACAAACCGTGGACTTGATCCTTCCCCACACGTAATCCGAGTTGTTTGAAGTTATGTCCTAAAGCCAATACACATTGGGTGTTGAACAACAACTTGCATTGATGTAGCGCCTTTAACCTAGGACCCTGTCGCTAGGCGCTTCACAGGGGTGCTATCAAACAACATTTGGACAGATGTTGGTTTTAAGGAGGAGAGTGAGGCGGAGAGGTTTAGGGAGGGAATTCCAGAGCGTAGGTCCCAGGCAGCTGAAGGCACGGCCGCCAAAGGTGAACGATTAAAATGCGGAGGAGGCCAAAATTGTAGGAGTGCTGAGATCGCGAAGGGTTGCAGGGCTGGAGGACATTACAGACAGAGGAAGGGCCAGGGCCATGGAGGGACAAGAATGATCATTTTAAGATTGAAGCGTTGCCGGACCGGGGCCCAATGTCGGACAACGTGAGCACAGGTGATGGGCGAACGGGACTTGGTGCGAGTTAGGATAGCAGCGTTTTAGATGAATTCAAGTTTATGGAGGGTGGAAGATGGGACAACAGCCAGAATAGTCATGTCTAGAGGATTCCTGCAGTGGATGAGGTGATGTTACGGAGGTGGAAGTAGGTGATCTTGCTGTGTTGGAGCGAATTTGAGGTCAGAGCTCATCTCTGGGTCAAATACGACAACAAGGTTGCGAATGGTCTGGTTCAGCCTGAGACAGTTGCCAGGGAGAGGGATGGAGTCGGTGGCTAGGGAACGCAGTTTGTGGCGGGGACTGAAGACAATGGTTTCAATCTTCCCAATATTTAGTTGGTACTTAATGGATTCGAGTCAAGTTGACGAAGGACGTGCCAAGAACAAGTCTCTCGATTGGCTGCTGCACCCTGAATGATTCAACTTCCTTATCACTGTAATGGTCCAACGGGTTGTATTGGTTAATGTTTGTCTCTTATAACTGGACTGGCTGCCAGAGTTGACTAGTTTTACTCGAGTGGGTGTGTGGACGAGCTTGGCCTTTCACCTTTTATTATTTACACTGCACCAACGCCTGTGTTGGATTCTCCGCTTCTTCTTTCTCAGGAAGTGGGTGTCATTGGTGAGAAAAACAAAGATTTGCATTTCTGTATCGCCTTCACAACCTCAGGACGTCCCAAAGCGTTAAACAGCCAATGAAGTACTCCTGTGAAGTGTAGCCACTGTTGTAATGTAGGAAATGCAGCAGCCAATTTCCACACAGCAAGTTCCCACACACAGCAATGAGATGATGACCAGATAATCTGTTTTAGTAATGTTGGTTGAGGGATAAATATTGGCCTGGACACCAGGGAAAAGCCCCCTACTCTTCTTTGAAATAGTGGCCGTGAGATCTTTTACTTCCACCAGAGCGGTCTAATGTATAAGATTATGAGGGAGCTTGACAAGGTGGATGCAGAGAGGATGGGGAGAGTAGAACTAGGGGGCATAATCTTAGAATATGGGGCCGCCCATTTAAAACTGAGATGAGGAGGAATTTCTTCTCTGAGGGTTGTAAATCTGTGGAATTCGCTGCCTCAGAGAGCTGTGGAAGCTGGGATCTTGAATAAATTTAAGACAGAGATAGACAGTTTCTTAACCGATAAAGGGTTATGGGGAGGGCGGGGAAGTGGACCTGAGTCCATGATCAGATCAGCCATGATCGTATTGAATGGCGGGGCAGGCTCGAGGGGCCTGGTCTACTCCTGCTCCTATTTCTTATGTTCTTATGTAATGTCTCAGGCTTAATGTCTCAGCAGAAAGATGGCACCTCCGACGGCGCAGCACTCCCTCAGTGCTGCAGTGGGAGTGTCAGCTGCCGCTTATTGCCCATCCCAAGTTGCCCTGAACTGAGTGGCTTGCTGGGACCAGTTCAGAGGGCAGTTAGAGTGAACGCTGGTGTGGGACTGGAGTGGTTTATAGTGCTAGACTGGGTAAGGACGGCAGGGTTTTTTTTTCCCCAATTGGGCATTAGTGAACCAGTTGGGTTTTTTACTGATGTCATCTTTTTATTTAAATTCTCAAACTGCTATGGTGGGATTTGAACTGATATTCTTAATCCAGGCACCTGGATAACTGGTATAGTAACACAACCACCATGATAGTAAATCCAGTTCAGACTGATGGGAATAAAAAAAACCTCCTTTGTCTGGTGGCTAAGGGTCTGACACAAAATTCTGTTTGGGGCAACCAGTCTCTTGTGAATTTGATGCCCCCAGCACAAAACTGAGGTCTGCGGCTAAATTGGATCGCTCTTTCAAAGAGCTGGCACAGGCTTGATGGGCTGAATGGCCCCTTCTGTGCTGTAAGATTCTATGGTTATAATTATCCATGATTCAAGCCAGCACTAATTGGCACTAAAATGGCTGCCTTGCACAGAGAACAAGGGGCATAATCTCCAAATTAGGAAGCACTACTTCACGCAAAGAGTGGTGGAAATTTGGAACTTTCTTTTTATTTCTCTTCCCTGCTGTGAGGGTCAGTTGAAATTTTCAAGACTGAGGGTCGATAGGTGTTTTGGGGGTAAGGATATCGAGGGATACCGGGGTAAAGGCGAGTAAGTGGAGTTGACATAAAGATCAGCCATCGTCTGGTTGACTGGCAGACAGAAATACTGCGTGCAGTTTTGATTTCCATATTTACGAAAGGATATACTTGCTTTGGAGGCAGTTCAGAGAAGGTTCACTACGTTGATTCCGGGGATGAGGGGGTTGACTTATGAGGAAAGGTTGAGTAGGTTGGGCCTCTACTCATTGGAATTCAGAAGAATGAGAGGTGATCTTATCGAAACGTATAAGATTATGAGGGGACTTGACAAGGTGGATGTAGAGAGGATGTTTGCACTGATAGGGGAGACTAAAACTAGAGGGCACGATCTTAGAATAAGGGGCCATCCATTTAAAACTGAGATGAGAAGGGAGCAAGCTATCTTAGATCTGGTCCTGTGTAATGAGACAGGAATAATAAACGATCTCCTAGTAAAAGATCCTCTCGGAATGAGTGATCACAGTATCGTTGAATTTGTAATACAGATTGAGGCTGAGGAAGTAGTGTCTCAAACGAGCGTACTGTGCTTAAACAAAGGGGATTACAGTGGGATGAGGGCAGAGTTGGCTAAAGTAGACTGGAAACACAGACTAAACGGTGGCACAATTGAGGAACAGTGGACGACTTTTAAGGAGCTCTTTCATAGTGCTCAACAAAAATATATTCCAGTTAAAAAGAAGGGTGGTAAGAGAAGGGATAACCAGCCGTGGATAACCAAGGAAATAAAGGAGAGTATCAAATTAAAAACCAATGCGTATAAGGTGGCCAAGGTTAGTGGGAAACTAGAAGATTGGGAAAATTTTAAACGACAGCAAAGAATGACTAAGAAAGCAACAAAGAAAGGAAAGATAGATTACGAAAGTAAACTTGCGCAAAACATAAAAACAGATAGTAAAAGCTTTTACCGATATATAAAACGAAAAAGAGTGACTAAAGTAAATGTTGGTCCCTTAGAAGATGAGAAGGGGGATTTAATAATGGGAAATGTGGAAATGGCTGAGACCTTAAACAATTATTTTGTTTCGGTCTTCACAGTGGAAGACACACAAATCATGCCAAAAATTGCTGGTCACGGGAATGTGGGAAGGAAGGACCTTGAGACAATCACTATTATTAGGGAGGTAGTGCTGGACAGGCTAATGGGACTCCAGGTAGACAAGTCCCCTGGTCCTGATGAAATGCATCCCAGGGTATTAAAAGAGATGGCGGAAGTTATAGCAGATGCATTTGTTATAATCTACCAAAATTCTCTGGACTCTGGGGAGGTACCAGCGGATTGGAAAGCAGCTAATGTAACGCCTCTGTTTAAAAAAAAATGGGGCAGACAAAAGGCAGGTAACTATAGGCCGGTTAGTTTAACATCTGTAGTGGGGAAAATGCTTGAAGCTATCATTAAGGAAGAAATAGCGGGACATCTAGATAGGAATAGTGCAATCAAGCAGACGCAACATGGATTCATGAAGGGGAAATCATGTTTAACTAATTTACTGGAATTCTTTGAGGATATAACGAGCATGGTGGATAGAGGTGTACCGATGAATGTGGTGTATTTAGATTTCCAAAAGGCATTCGATAAGGTGCGATACAAAAGGTTACTGCAGAAGATAAAGGTACGCGGAGTCAGAGGAAATGTATTAGCATGGATCGAGAATTGGCTGGCTAACAGAAAGCAGAGAGTCTCGATAAATGGGTCCTTTTCGGGTGGTTAGTGGTGTGCCACAGGGATTGGTGTTGGGACCACAACTGTTTACAATATACATAGATGACCTGGAAGAGAGGATGGAGTGTAGTGTAACAAAATTTGCAGATGACACAAAGATTAGTGGGAAAGCGGGTTGTGTAGAGGACACAGAGAGGCTGCAAAGAGATTTAGATAGGTTAAGCGAATGGACTAAGGTTTGGCAGATGGAATACAATGTCGGAAAATGTGAGGTCATCCACCTTGGGGAAAA
Source organism: Pristiophorus japonicus (assembly GCF_044704955.1). Taxonomy (NCBI): domain Eukaryota; kingdom Metazoa; phylum Chordata; class Chondrichthyes; family Pristiophoridae; genus Pristiophorus; species Pristiophorus japonicus. The sequence goes on from NC_091978.1 coordinate 10,504,850, forward strand.
AAAAACAGTAAAAGGGAATATTATTTGAATGGGGAGAAATTACAACATGCTGCGGTGCAGAGGGACCTGGGGGTCCTTGTGCATGAATCCCAAAAAGTTAGTTTGCAGGTGCAGCAGGTAATCAGGAAGGCGAATGGAATGTTGGCCTTCATTGCGAGAGGGATGGAGTACAAAAGCAGGGAGGTTCTGCTGCAACTGTACAGGGTATTGGTGAGGCTGCACCTGGAGTACTGCGTGCAGTTTTGGTCACCTTACTTAAGGAAGGATATACTAGCTATGGTGGGGGTACAGAGACGATTCACTCGGCTGATTCCGGAGATGAGGGGGTTACCTTATGATGATAGATTGAGTAGACTGGGTCTTTACTCGTTGGAGTTCAGAAGGATGAGGGGTGATCTTATAGAAACATTTAAAATAATGAAAGGGATAGACAAGATAGAGGCAGAGAGGTTGTTTCCACTGGTCGGGGAGACTAGAACTAGGGGGCACAGCCTCAAAATACGGGGAGCCAATTTAAAACCAAGTTGAGAAGGAATTTCTTCTCCCAGAGGGTTGTGAATCTGTGGAATTCTCTGCCCAAGGAAGCAGTTGAGGCTAGCTCTTTGAATGTATTCAATCACAGATAGATAGACTTTTAACCAATAAGGGAATTAAGGGTCATGGGGAGCGGGCGGGTAAGTGGAGCTGAGTCCACGGCCAGATCAGCCATGATCTTTTTGAGTGGCAGAGCAGGCTTGAGGGACTACTCCTGTTCCTAATTCTTATGTTCTTCTGTTCTTATGTTCTTATGAATTTCTTCTCTCAGACGGTTGTGAATCTGTGGAATTCGCTGCCTCAGAGAGCTGTGGAAGCCGGGACATTGAATAAATTTAAGACAGAGATAGACACTTTCTTAACTGATAAGGGAATAAGGGGTTATGGGGAGCGGGCGGGGAAGTGGACCTGAGTCCATGATCGGATCAGCTATGATCGTATTAAATGGTGGAGCAGGCTTGAGGGGCCGTATGGACTACTCCTGTTCCTATTTCTTATGATCTGATGTTATGTTCTTATCAGGCTGGAGGGGCTGGATGACCTCTTCCAGTTCCTGTTCCTATAATAGTTCAAAAGCTGCCTCAAATGATGCCAAGGAGGCTAGCTGATCAAGGACGATCCATGTAAGATTAGATGTGTATTCAGTAATTTTGCTTAATCCATCTTTTTGTAGACTGTGACTTGACCGATGCATTGGATTGGGTAGGCTTTTTATTTTTATTCGTTCCTGGGATGTGGGCGTCGCTGGCAAGTCCGGCATTTATTGCCCATCCCAACTTGCCCCTTGAGAAGGAGGTGGTGAGCCGCCGCTGCAGTCCGTGTGGTGAAGGTGCTCCCACAGTGATGTTAGGGAGGGAGTTCCAGGATTTTGACCCAGCGACGGTGAAGGAACGGCCGATATATTTCCAAGTCAGGATGGTGTGTGACTGGGAGGGGAACGTGGAGGTGGTGGTGGTCCCATGCGCCTGCTGCCCTTGTCCTTCTAGGTGGTAGAGGTCGCCGGTTTGGGAGGTGCTGCCGAAGAAGCCTTGGCGAGTTGCTGTGGTGCATCTTGTAGACGGTACACAGTCGCCAGCTGTGGCAGGCAATTGGCTCCTTGCCTTCCATGGTCCATTACATTTTTGTATTGTGTTTTTGCAGAAACATTGGAAGAAGAATTGGTTTGTCTTGTATCCGGCCAGCCAGTACGGAATCTCCCGGCTAGAATTCTATGACAGCAAGGATGGGGTCAACGTCTCTGAGAAGCAAGCCACCAAAAAACTGGACAAAAAGATCATCCGGCTGTCGGACTGCATCAGCATTGCGCAGTTGCCGAGTGAAGTTTGCCCCAAGGAATCCATGTCTGCCTTCACCATCGAAACAGGAGAAAAATTGTACACCTTCGCTGCAGAAAAGCAGACCAGCGCCGAATGGGTCGAAAGACTCTGTGAAACTGCTTTCCCGGTGAGTTGAACACATGTCAACAACCCTGGAGAGGGTGCAGAGGAGATTTACCAGAATGGTAATAGGAATCAGAATGATGCAGCACAGAAGGAAGCTATTCGGCCCATCGTGCCTGTGCCGGGCTCTATGGTAGAGCGATCCGATCACTCCCAAACCCCTACTCTCTCCCCAGAGACCTGCATTTTTTTTTTCCATTCCACAGTGTGTTTATCCAATTCTCCTTTGAAAGTTACACTTGAATCTGCTTCAACCTCTCAGCCAGTGCGTTCCAGATCACAACTCGCTGCATTAAAAAAAAATTAACTCCTGTCACCTCTGGTTCTTTTGCCAATCGCCCCAAATCAGTGTCCTCTGGTTACCGACCCTCCTGCCAGTGGTAACAGTTTCTCCTTATTTATTCTATCAAAACCATTTATGATTTTGAACAACTCCGATCAAATATCCTCTTTACCTTCGCTGCTCTAAGGAGAACAATCTCAGTTTCTCCCGTCTCTCCACATAACTGAGTCCCTCATAGAAACATAGAAAATAGGTGCAGGAGTAGGCCATTCGGCCCTTCGAGCCTGCAACACCATTCAATATGATCATGGCTGATCATGCAACTTCAGTACCCCATTCCTGCTTTCTCTCCATGCCCCTTGATCCCTTTAGCTGTAAGAGCCACATCTAACTCCCTTTTGAATATATCTAAAGAACTGGCCTCAACAACTTTCTGTGGTAGGGAATTCCACAGGTTCACAATTCTCTGAGTGAAGAAGTTTCTCCTCATCTCGGTCCTAAATGACTTACCCCTTATCCTTAGACTGTGACCCCTGGTTCTGGACTTCCCCAACATCGGGAACATTCTTCCTGCATCTAACCTGTTCAATCCTGTCAGAATTTTATATGTTTCTATGAGATCCCCTCTCATTTTTCTAAACTCCAGTGAATATAAGCCTAGTCGATCCAGTCTTTCTTCATATGTCAATCTTACCATCCTGGGAATCAGTCTGGTGAACCTTTGCTGCACTCCCTAAATAGCAAGAATGTCCTTCCTCAGATTAGGAGTCCAAAACTGTACACAATACTCAAGGTGTGGTCTCACCAAGGTCCTGTAAAACTGCAGTAAGACCTCCCTACTCCTATACTCAAATCCGCTCACTATGAAGGCCAGCATGCCATTTGCTTTCTTTACTGCCTGCTGTACCTGCATGCCTACCTTCATTGACTGATGAACCATGACTCCCAAGTCTCATTGCACCTCCCCTTTTACTAATCTGCCGCCATTCAGATAATCTGCCTTCCTGTTTTTGCCACCAAAGTGGATAACCTCACACTTATTCACATTATACTGCATCTTGCATTGCATTTGCTCATTCACTTAACCCTGGAACCATTCTTGTAAATCTCCTCTGTACCCTCTCTAAGACCTTGACATGTTTTCTAAAATGCGCTGCCCAGAACTGGACACACTATTCCAGCTGAGGCCTAACCAGTTTTTTAGAAAGGAGTCACATAACTTCCTTGCTTTTGTACTCCACGCCTCTATTAATAAAGCCCAGGATCACGTATGCTTTTTTTTAACAGCCTTCTCAACCTGCCCTGCCACCTTCAAAGAATTGTGTACATACACCCCCAGATCACTGTTCCTGTAACCCCTTTAAAATTGTACCATTTAATTTATATCGCCTCTCCTCATTCTGCCCACCAAAATGTAACATTTCACACTTCTCTGCATTAAATTGCATCTGCCATGCATCTGCCCATTTCACCAGTCTTGTCTACGTCCTCCTGAAATCAGTTACTATCCTCCTTATTGTTTACCACATTTACAAGTTTCGTGTCATCTGCAGACTTTGAAATCATGTCCAGTATACCTCAGTCCAGGTCATTAATATCATCATTATCGTAGGCAGTCCCTCGGAATCGAGGAAGACTTGCTTCCACTCTTAAAATGAGTTCTTAGGTGCCTGAACAGTCCAATACAAGAACCACAGTCCCTGTAACAGGTGGGACAGATAGTCGTTGAGGGAAAGGGAGGGTGGGACTGGTTTGCAGCACAGTCCTTCCGCTGCCTGCGCTTGATTTCTGCATTCTCTCGGCGATGAGACTCGAGGTGCTCAGCGCCCTCCCGATGCACTTCGGGCGGTCTTTGGCCAGGGAATCCCAGGTGTCAGCGGGGATCTTGCACTTTATCAGGGAGGCTTTGACGGTGTTCCTTGTTTCCTCTGCCCACCTTTGGCTCGTTTGCCATTAATATACCTGTATATCAAAAAGAGCAGTGGTCCCAATGGTGACCTCTGGAGGAACTCAACTGACTCCCTTCCAGTCTGAAAAACAGCCCTTCACCTCTACTCTCTGCTTTCTGCCACTTAGTCAATTTTGTATCCAAGTCAACATGGATTTATGAAAGGGAAATCCTGCTAGACAAATCTAGAGTTTTTTTGAGGATGTAACTGGTAGAGTGCACAAGGGAGAATCAGTGGATGTGGTGTATTTGGACTTTCAAAAGGCTTTTGACAAGGTCCCACACAAGAGATTGATGTGCAAAATTAAAGCACATGGTATTGGGGGTAATGTACTGACGTGGATAGAGAACTGGTTGGTAGACAGAAAGCAGAGAGTCGGGATAAACGGATCCTTTTCAGAATGGCAGGCAGTGACTAGTGGGGTGCCGCAAGGCTCAGTGCTGGGACCCCAGCTATTTACAATATACATCAATGATTTGGATGAGGGAATTGAGTGTAATATCTCCAAGTTTGCAGATGACACTAAGCTGGGTGGCGGTGTGAGCTGTGAGGAGGACGCTAAAAGGCTGCAGGGTGATTTGGACAGGTTAGGTGAGTGAGCAAACGCATGGCAGATGCAGTATAATGTGGATAAATGTGAGGTTATCCACTTTGGTGGCAAAACACGAAGGCAGAATATTATCTACATGGTGGCAGATTAGGAAAAGGGGAGGTGCAACGAGACCTGGGTGTCATGGTTCATCAGTCATTGAAAGTTGGCATACAGGTACAGCAGGCAGTGAAGAAGGCAAATGGTATGTTGGCCTTCATAGCTAGGGGTTTTGAGTATAGGAGCAGCGAGGTCTTACTGCAGTGGTACAGGGCCTTAGTGAGGCCTCACCTGGAATATTGTGTTCAGTTTTGGTCTCCTAATCTTGAGGAAGGACGTTCTTGCTATTGAGGGAGTGCAGCGAAGGTTCACCAGACTGATTCCCGGGATGGCAGGACTGACATATGAGGAGAGACTGGATCGACTGGGCCTGTATTCACTAGAGTTTAGAAGGATGAGGGGGGATCTCATTGAAACATATAAAATTTTGACGGGACTGGAAAGGTTAGATGCAGGAAGAATGTTCGCGATGTTGGAGAAGTCCAGAACCAGGCGACATAGTCTAAGGATAAGAGGTAAGCCATTTTGGACTGTGAGGAGAAACTTCTTCACTCAGAGTTGTGAACCTGTGGAATTCCCTACCACAGAGAGTTGTTGATGCCAGTTCATTGGCTATGTTCAAGAGGGAGTTAGATGTGGCCCTTACGGCTAAAGGGATCAAGAGGTATGGAGAGAAAGCAGGAAAGGGGTACTGAAGGAATGATCAGCCATGATATTGAATGGTGGTGCAGGCTCGAAAGGCCGAATGGCCTACTCCACCTATTTTCTATGTTTCTATACTGCCACTATCCCTTTAATTTTGCTAACACGTCTATTATGTGGTACTTTGTCAAAGGATTTTTCAGTCATGTGGAGAGACTTGAGAACATAAGAACATAAGAATTAGGAACAGGAGTAGGCCATCTAGCCCCTCGAGCCTACTCCGCCACTCAATAAGATCATGGCTGATCTGATCATGGACTCGGCTCCACTTCCCTGCCCGCTCCCCATAACCCTTTACTCCCTTATCGCTCAAAAATTTGTCTATCTCCGCCTTAAATATATTCAATGACCCAGCCTCCACAGCTCTCTGGGGCAGAGAATTCCATAGATTTACAATCCTCTGAGAAGAAATTCCTCTTCATCTCAGTTTTAAATGGGCGGCCCCTTATTCTAAGACTATGTCCCCTAGTTTTAGTTTCCCCTGTGGGTGCAAATATCCTCTCTGCATCCACCTTGTCGAGCCCCCTCATGTTATAAGTTACAATAAGGTCACCTCTCATTCTTCTGAACTCCAATGAGTAGAGGCCCTACATACTCAACCTATCCTCCTAAGTCAACCCCCTCAACTCTGGAATCAACCTAGTGAACCTTCTCTGAACTGCTTCCAGTGCAAGCATATCCTTCGTTAAATCCTGTGCACAGTGATCCAGGTGTGGCCTCACCAATACCCTGTACAGTTGTAGCAGAGTAAAGCTCCCTCTATTGTCCCATCAAACACTCTCAGAAATGTATTTCTGCCTTTGTGTGTTAATGGATCAGAACATCCTTGGACAGGAAAATTCCCCAGAAAACAATCACAATTTCATAGCCTCTGGTTTATTCAGTTAGTCTATCTAGAATTATTTTTAAATAGCGCCTCCCTTCTCGACCCTGCACAGGCCCCTGCTCCCATGTAGGAATGCAGACTGCAACACAGTGAGAACTGCCTCAGGTCAGAAGATGAGGAAGAGTAAAATCTGAACATTTTGTTGATCACGTCAAGCATCTGGATTTATGCCGTTATAACTGGAAGTTGAAGTCATTAAAATGGAAAACACTGAAAATGGGGAAAAAATGCGATCCATTCCTTTTATTCATTCTCCGGTTGTGGGCGTTGCGTTGCTGGCAAGGCCGGCATTTATTGTTCATCCCTAGTTGCCTTGAGGGGGTGTGGTGGTGGTGGTCTGCTTTCTTGAACCAACTGAGTGGCTCATTAGACCACTTCAGAGAGCAGTTAATTGTCAACCCGCTTTGGTGTGGGGACTGGAGTCACATGTCGGCCCAGACCGGGTAAGGACGGCAGGTTTCCTTCTCTAAAGGACATCAGCGAACCAGTTGGGTTTTTACGACAATCTCACGGCTTCACATGATCACCTTTTACTCAGACCAGCTTTTTACTTCTGTTTTTTTTTATTTAACTGAATTCAAATTCTGGTATCGTGGGATTTGAACTCGTATTCTCTGGATTACTCACCCAGTAACTTGACCACTACACCACCCAAGGTCACCACCATAGGCAGTTCCTCGGAATAGAGGAAGACTTGCTTCCACTCTAAAAATGAGTCCTTGGGTAGCTGAACAGTCGAATACAAGATAGCTGCAGTACCGCATCCATTTGATGAGCCTCCTGTTTAAAGGTGTCTCCCTCTCTTTCATTGTAGCCTCCCGCTGCTGATCCCTGTTGTGGAGCGAACTCGAAACCTCTGCAGATGGCGGAGAACAGTATCTACTATTCACGAGCCGAAGGTAAGCTCGGCTGGCATCCTTTGTCTCTTTGTCTCCGTCTTCTCCTCCTCCGCAAGTCGTAGATGGCTTTCCCAGTTTGTAAATGTAGGATCCATCATGACAATGAGCTCACTTCCTTGCCAATCACGCTCGAATTCACTGTAGCTTGGCTTTGTTTATTTGTTCAAATGCACAACCTCGGAGAAAGACTTGCATTTATATAGCGCCTTTCACAACCTCAGGACGTCCCAAAGCGCTTACAGCCAATGAAGTACTTTATGGAGTGCAGTCACTGTTGTAATGTAGGAAACGCGGCAGCCAATTTGCGCACAGCAAGCTCCCACATAACAGCAATGTGATAATGACCGGATACTCTTTTTAGTGAGGTTGATTGAGGGATAAATATTGGCCCAGGACACCGTGGATAACTGGTCTGCCCTTCTTCGAAATAGTGCACTGGGATCTTTTACACTACTGAAGAGAAGTTAGAAGCACCCAGGCTCCTCTTTCTCACCTCTGTGGGTTGATTTAACATGGGGAGGGGAGGTGATGGTTGGGGGGGGAGGGGGGGGGAGGGTGCGCGCTGGGGGCATGGTCCCCGTGTGGCGCTCAGCAATGACCTGGGCCAGTTGAATTTCTGGAGCTCATTGAATAACGCAGAAATGTGCCCTGCCCGGAACAGGGGCGAGTGACACCAGGAGAGGTGAGCGGGAGCAAGAATTGGGTTGGGGGTCCGAGGGATCCAAGGGAACGGTCCCCATCCGCTTTCTGCCTTGGGCACCTAATTACCATGCATCTCTAGGTGCTTTACATGAGGTAGGAGAACAGAAAGTGGGTGGTAATCAAAAGCAGGGTTTGAAGAGGAGCATTAAAGTGGTCAGGCAGTTGGTGTTTATGGAAAGATGTTCCAAGAACATGGAAGTTGAAGGCTGTGCAAAGTGATGACACTGGCTCGATGGGCCAAATGGCCTTATCCTGTCCTCCATCGAGAGCACTGCATTCAGTTTTGGTCTTGCATATACTTGCATTGGAGGCAGTTTTGAGAAGGTTCACGAGGTTGATTCCTGAGATGAAGGGATTGTCTTGTGAAGCAAGATTGGGCCTATATGCATTGGAGTTTAGAAGACTGCGAGGTGATCTTACTGAAACGTATAAGATTCTGAGGGGGCTTGACTGGGTAGATGCAGAGAGGATGTTTCACCTTGTGGGGGAATCTAGAACTAGGGGGCGTAGTTTCAGAATAAGGGGTCACCCATTTAAAACGGAGATGAGGAGGAATTTCTTCTCTGAGGGTCATGAATCTTTGGAATTCTCTGCCCCAGAGAGCGGTGGAGGCTGGGACATTGAATATATTTAAGGCGGAGATGGACAGATTTTTGAGCGATAAGGGAGTAAAGGGTTATGGGGAGCGGGCAGGGAAGTGGAGCTGAGTCCATGATCAGATCAGCCATGATCTTATTGAATGGTGGAGCAGGCTCGAGGGGCCAAATGGCCGACTTCTGCTCCTATTTCTTATGTTTTTATGTAACAATTCTATGAGTAGTGGAGTAAAGGAGAGGGAGTTGTACAATAAACCAAAGCTGGAGAAATGTATGCTGGGATGAAGGGGTAGGGAATGGTATGTTAGTGTGATGGTTACTGTACTGAGTAATCTCTAGGCCCGGACTAATAATCCACTGAGTTCAAATCCCACCATGACAGTTTGAGAATTGGAATTCAGTTTATTTTTTAACAAGTAGAAATAAAACGTTGGTGTCAGTAAAAGTGACCATGAGGCTGTTGGATTGTGATTTTAAAAACCCAACTGGTTCACAGATTTCCTTCAGGGAAGGCAACCTGCCGTCCTTCTGTGATCAGGGTCTATATGTGACTCCCGTCCCCCACACCAACGTGGTTGATTCTTATATGCCCTCTGAAGTGGCCAAGCGAGATACTCCATTTAGGGCAACTAGGGATGTGCAATAAATGTCGGCCTTGCCAGCGGTGCCCACAACCTGAGAACGAAGTACAGTAAAATGGTGGAAAAAAATATGCCCTGACGGTTGGGAAGTTAGTGGAGGTCCCACAAAGATTGGGGTAAAGAATAAACAAGATTCAGTGCAGGATTGGGTACGAAGGGTAGAGTTCTGGATCAGTCGGAGTTTAATGAGCTCAGGAGGCTCTTGAGAATGACGTTAAAGATACCGTTCTTGAGGTAACGACAAAGGTGCACTTTACAGCCAATTAAGTACTTTTGGAGTGTAGTCACTGTTGTAATGTAAGAAACGCGGCAGCCATTTTACGCACAGCAAGCTCCCACAAATAGCAATGTGATAATGACCAGATAATCTGTTTTTTAATGATGGCGATAAATATTGGCCCCAGGTATAGTTATAGTATTAGGCAGTTCCTTGTATCAAGGCTGACCTGCTTCCACAACAAAAAGGGATGAGTTCACAGGTGTTTCAATGTGGGACCTGACATTCCAGGTCCCGAACTACATGCTGAAGGGTGGAAGATGCCTGTGCGTGGATTCTTTTAACGTAGGGTGGCCGTTGCACACCAGCCACCACACGGGCTTGACCGAGCTAAGCCTTGGTCCAGTGGTAAGGGTTAACCAACACGACTGGAAACATGCTCTGCTGCACAGACCTAATGCGCACGCGTGCTCCTACGATCCATAGACCCACACTGCGATCTATGGCCCAGGACACCGGGGATAACTCCCTTGCTCCTCTTCAAATTGATATTGCTGAGATTCTTTACGGCCACCTAAGACGGCAGACGGGGCCTCGGTTTAACGTCTCATACGAAAGGTTCATCTTTCCAGAACAGAAACCCCCATCGCTTTCTCACCACAACATAGAAACATAGAAAACATAGAAAATAGGTGCAGGAGTCGGCCATTCGGCCCTTCTAGCCTGCACCGCCATTCAATGAGTTCATGGCTGAACATGCAACTTCAGTACCCCATTCCTGCTTTCTCACCATACCCCTTGATTCCCCTAGTAATAGAAACATAGAAAACAACATCCAGCTGTTAAACAAGCCCAGTGTCTTGGCCCTCAGTCACTCTTCCTGACAACACATTCCAACTGTTGAAGTACTTCCTGCCTAAACTTGCCCTTCACGCCCCTTGAAGCAATGCTGTCTTGGTGCATCTGAAATTATTGCTACATTATCTAAGACATTTGCAGCACAGAAACAAGCCAGTCGATCCAACAGGTCCATGCCGGTGTTTATGCCCCACAAAAGGCTCCTCCCACCCTTCTTCATCTAACCCTATCATAAGGGGTTGGTGCCAGAAGATTGGCAAATTGCAAATGTTACACCCAAGTTTAAATAAGGGTGTAAAGATAAACCCCGCAATAAGAGGCCGGTCAGTTTAACATCGGCAGTGGGGAAGCTTTTAGAAACGATAATCAGAGACAAAATGAACAGTCACTTGGGCAAGCGTGGACTAATTAAGGAAAGCCAGCACGGATTTGATAAAGGTAAATCGTGTTTAACCAACTTGATCGAGTTTTTTTTGATGAGGTAACAGAGAGGGTTGATGAGGGTGATGCGGTTGATGTGATGTACATGGATTTCCAACAGGCGTTCGACGAAGTGCCACATAACAGGCTTGCCAGCAAAGTTGAAGCCCATGGAATAAATGGGACACTTGCAGCATGGTTACAAAATTGGCTAAGTGACAGGAGACAGAGGGGCCGAAATTGTCCTCCACCGAATACGCAGCGCACCTGCCGTGTTCAGCTGTTTTTACCGCAGCGGTAAAATTCCGCTCTTTGGCTTTTTTTTTTCCGAGTGGCCCGGAAGTCGGTCATGATGAGGGCGGACGTGCGGAGGTTCGGTAAATAGAAGGGCAGAAGTGGGGGGGGATGCGGAGTATCCGCCGTTGTCACTCATCAGCGTAGCATGATGACACCATCACGCTGGTGCATCACCATGTCTTTCTCCTTCACTTAAAGGGGAGAGCCGCTGCGAGCTCTGACATTCTTTAAGTTAGGTCCACTCGGCCGCCAGGGAGGTTTCAGATGGACCAGCGGCCTGGCACCAAAGAGGGGGTGTCAGGCTGCCTGTTGGCGGCCCGGCCGAACTCGGGGGTGGGGGGGGGAATGGGGCATAATTGTCGTCCCAACATGGCAGTTGGCTGACAAAAAAAAAAAGATGGCGGCCGCGGCAGTGCGCCCTCCCCTTTAATGAAAGCCGCACCGCCATTTTACAAGCAATGCACACACACACTGCACCGGCAGAAAAAGCTGTCGGTGGCACCGAGTGGTGGCAGCAAGATTTTCTTGCTGGAATTTCACGTTTACGTAGGCACATCAGCGGTGCGCACTTTGATGACGCGCTTAGGACGGATCGGCAGCAGCGGAGCGGTAGTGGTGGGGGGGGGGGGGGGGGGGAGCGGGTCACCGTCGGAATAGCGCAGGAGCGGAGTTTTCAAAATGGTGGCCATTCGGCGAAAAATCGGTGCCCATTCCACTCCGCAGCGTGGCCGACAATTTCCGGCGGTAACAGGCCTTAAGGGAAGGGGCAATTTCAGCCCCAGAGAGTAATGGTGAACGGCTGTTTTTCAGACTGAAGGAAGGTATACAGTGGTGGTCCCCAGGGGTCGGTACTGGGACCACTGCTTTGCTTGATATAGATTAATGACTTGGATGTGGGTGTACAGGGCACAATTTGCATGTGGGTGTACAGGGCAAAATTTGCATGTGGGTGTACAGGGCAAAATTTGCAGATGACACAAAACTTGGAAGTATAATGAACAGTGAGGGGGTGAGTGATAGACTTCAGGAGGACATCGACAGGCTGGTGGAATGGGCGGACACGTGGCAGATGAAATTTTACACAGAAAAGTGCAAAGTGATACATTTTGGTAGAAAGAATGAAGAGAGGGAAAAAAAATAAAGGATACAATCCTAAATGGGGTGCATGAACAGAGGGACCTGGGGGTATATATGTGCACAAATCGTTGAAGGTGACAGGACAGGTTGAGAAAGTGGTTAAAAAAGCTTACGGAATCCTGGGCTTCATAAATAGAGGCATAGAGTACAAACGCGTGGAAATTAGGATGAAGCTGTATGAAACATTGGTTTGGCCTCAACTGGAGTATTGTGTCCAATTCTGGGCACTGCACTTTAGGAAGGATGTGAAGGCCTTTGAGAGGGTGCAGAAAAGATTTACGAGAATGATTCCATGGATGAGGGACTTCAGTTATGTGGAGAAGCTGGGGTTGTTCTCCCTGGAGCAGAGGAGGTTGAGAGAAGATTTTTGTAGAGGTGTTCAAAATCATGGAGGGTCTGGGCAGAGGAGATAGAGCGAAACTGTTCCCATTGGCGGAAGGGTCAAGAACCAGAGGACACGGATTTAAGGCGATTGGCAAAAGAACCAAAGGTGACATAAAAAAAAACATTTTTACGCAGCGAGTGGTTAGGATCTGGAATGCACGGCCTGAGAGGGTGAAGTAGGCAGACTCAATCGTGGCTTTCAAAAGGGAGTTGGATAAGTCCTGAGAGGGAAAATTTGGCAGGGCTACGGGGAAAGGGCGGGGGAGTGGAACTAGCTGAAGTGCTCTTGCAGAGAGCCGGCACGGACTCGACAGGCCGAATTAGCCGCCTTCCGTCCCGTAACCATTCTGTGATTCTATATATTTTCCATTCCTTTCTTCCTCATGTGTTTATCTAGCTACTTCTTCATTATCAACCACACAGCCTATTTTAGTGCCATTTGCAAACTTCTTAATCATACGCCCAACATTCAAGTTTTCGCACAATTTCCAGTGCCTCTATCTTTTTTAAAATATGGAGACCAGAACTGTTCAAAGTACTCCAAGTGTGGTCTAACCAAGATTATATGCAAGTTTAACATAACATCTCTGCTTTTCAATTCAGAACCTCTAGAAATGGACCCCAGTGCTTTTTTATGGCTTTATTGACCTTCTTTGCTCCATTTATTTTATTATGTTTGACAAATCTGTTGAGAGTTTTTTGAGGTTGTAACTGGCAGAATAGATAAGGGGGAACCAGTGGATGTGATGTATTTGGATTTTCAGAAGGCATTCAATAAGGTGCCACACAAGAGGTTATTAAACAAAATTTGGGCTTATGGGATTGGGTAATATATTAGCATGGATTGAGGATTGGTTAACAGACAGAGAGTAGGAATAAACGGTTCATTTTTGGGTTGGCAGGCTGTAACTAGTGCCGCAAGGATCAGTGCTTGGGCCCCAGCTGTTCACAATCTATAACAATGATTTGGATGAGGGGACCAAATGTAATATATCCAAGTTTGCTGATGATACAAAGCTTGGTGGGAATGTAAGTTGTGAGGAGGATGCAAAGGGGCTTCAAGAGGATATAGACAGGCTAAGTGAGTGGGCAAGAACATGGCAAATGGAATTATGGGCCCAAGTTTCCACACGCGCCTAGAACGGTGCAGTCCCGACCTGGACGCCCGTTTTTCGCGCCACAAAGTGCGCCTAAAAAAAACCTCGGTATTCTCCACCTCCCTGCAGGTCCTCTGGCCCTCGGCGCAGCCAGCACGAGCTGTGGGGGGGCGGAGCCAGGTCCCTGCGCTGAAAACAGTGCCGGGACCTCTGCACATGCGCGCTACAGTGGGCACGCAAGTGCAGTAGCTCCAGGCGCCCAAAACTGTGTGGGAGGGGCCCGAAGCACGCAGCCCCTAGCCCTGGCTGAATGGCCTCACTGGGACTGCGTGAATAAGGCTCCTCCCACGGCCAGCTCCTGCTCCCCCCCCCCCCCCCCCCCCCGACCAGACCCGACACTCGCTCCCCACCCCCTGCCTCCGGACCAGACCCGACACCCGCTCTACCCCCCCCCCCCCGGACCAGACCAGACCCGACACCCGCTCCCGCCCCTGCCTCCGGACCAGACCCGACACCCGCGCGCCCCCCCCACCACCCCCGACTGACCCGACCTGCGCTCCTGTTCCCGCTCCCCGCCTGCCCGACTCGACCCGACCCGACCCGCGCTCCTGTTCCCGCTCCCCGCCCCCCGACTGGACCCAACCCGACCCGCGCTCCCGCCCCCACTGGACCCGACCCGACTCCTGCTCCCGGACTGGATCCGACCTGACCCCTCTCTCTCCCCCCCTCTCTCTCCCCCCCTCTCTCCCCCCCTCTCTCCTCCCCCCCCCCCTCTCTCTCCCCCCCCCCTCTCTCTTCCCCCCCCCTCTCTCTCTCTCTCTCGCTCTCTCTCTCTCTCTCTCTCTCTCTCTCTCTCTCTCTCTCTCTTCCCCCCCGACCCAACCCAACGCCACCTACCTGTAAATCTGGTGCTGGGGACGGGCCCTGCCTGAAGTCTCGGGCCGGCCCGTTCAGCCTTCGGTCCCGAAAGGCCTGCCTGAAGCACTTTCACACAGGCAGGAAGATGGTTTATTTAATCTTTTCTTTGCTTATAAATGTTTATTCAGGTTGGATTTATTTGTGTAATATTTGTATAAGGATTTATTATAGAATTTAATGAGTTCCCTCCCCCCCCCACCTCGTTCTGGCCGCCTAATTTGTAACCTGCGCCTGATTTTTTAATGTGTAGAACAGGTTTTTTCAGTTCTACAAAAATCTTCACTTGCTCCATTCTACTTTAGTTTGGAGTACGTTTTCACTGTGGAAACTTTCAAATCAGGCGTCAGTGGCCGGACACGCCCCCTTTTGAAGAAAAAATTCTGTTCCAAAGTAGAACTGTTCTACCTGACTAGAACTGCAGGAAAATAAAATGTGGAGAATTGCGATTTCTAAGATAGTCCGTTCTCCACCAGTTGCTCCTAAAAATCAGGCACAAATCATGTGGAAACTTGGGCCCATAATGTGGAGAAATGTGAAGTTATCCACTTTGGTAGGAAAAGCAGAGTATTTTTTAAATGGTGAGAGATTGGGAAATGTTGGTGTTCAGAGGGACCTGGGTGTCCTTGTACACAAATCACTGAAAGATAACCTGTGGGTACAGTAAGCAATTAAGAAAGCAAATGGTATGTTTGCCTTTATTGCAAGAGGATTTGAGTATAAAAGTAAAGATGTCTTCTGGAATTAAATAGGCCCCTCGTGAGACCACACCTGGAGTATTGTGTGCAGTTTTGGTCTCCTTACCTAAGGAAGGATATACTTGCGATTGAGGGAGTGCAACGCAGGTTCACCAGACTGATTCCTGGGATGGGGGGATTGTCCTATGAGGAAAGATTGAGTCCACTAGGCCTATATTCCCTAGTGTTTAGAAGAATGAGAGGTGATCTCATTGAAACATACAAAATTGTTGCAGGGCTGGAGGGTAGATACAGGGAGGATATTTCCCCCTCTGGCTGGAGAATCTAGAACCAGGGGTCACAGTCTCAGATTAAGGGGTCGGCCATTTAGGACTGAGATGAGGAGAAATTTCTTCACTCAGAGGGTGGTGAATCTTTGGAATTCTCTACACCAGAGGGCTGTGGATGCTCAGTCGTTGAGTATATTCAAGACATAGATTGATAGATTTTTGGATATTACGGGGTATGGGGATAGTGCAGGAAAACGGAGTTGAGGTAGAAGATCAGCCATGATCTTATTGGATGGCGGAGCAGGTTTGAGGGGCCTAATGACCTACTCCTGGTATTATTTCTTACGTTCTTTTAGTGATTTGTCTACCTGTACCCCCTGATCCCTCTGTTCCTCTAACCCATTAAACACTTATATTCCAAGGAGCATATGTCACTTTAATTCGCTGCTCCACTCCCACTCTGATCTTTCTGCCCTCGGTCTCCTACACTGTTCCAACAAAGCTTAACGTAAGCTCGAGGAACAGCACCTCATCTTTCGTTTAGGCACTTTACAGCCTTCTGGACTCAACATCGAGTTCAACAATTTCACACCATAACCTCTGTCCCTATTTTTTTGTGTCTCTTTCTCATGGCAGCTGCTGATGGCCTATTCCTGCTCCTATTTCTTGTATCCTTATGTCCAGCACAGACCCATTGTGCATTTTGAAAGTGCGATCCAATTAATCCCATTCCCTGCTCTTTCCCTTTTCAAGTCTATATCCAAATACCTAGTTTGTTTAGCTGCAAGGTGATTAACTGAACACTGTTTGCAGCTTTGAAATGTTTTAAAAAGGAAATGTTTGTCTCATAAAGTGGAAAGGATGAGACAAATCTGTGTTTTTAAATAAAGGAAAGAGCAGATCCAGGCTTTAGAAATTGAAAAAGAAACACCTATTCTCAGAAGGTGGCCAATGTTGGGCCATTTATTGCCCATCCCTAGTTGCCCTGAGGTGAAGTTCTACGAAAGGCGCTATATAAATGCTCCTTTCTTTTCACCCTTCCTCTTTATTTTCTTCCAGCTTTCCAGTCTTCTTTCTCTCTTTCTTGCTTTCTCTCAGTCTTTCATTTTTTCTTTCTTTCTCTCCCTCTAGTCAGCTAGTGGCTCAGTGGGTAGCACTCTCGCCTCTGAGTCAGGAGGTTGTGGTTGCAAATCCCACTCCAGGAGCTTGGGCACAAAAATCTAGGCTGACACTCCCAGTGCAGTGATGAGGGAGTGCTGCACTGTCGGAGGTGCCGTCTTTCGGATGAGATGTTAATCCGTGGCCCCTTCTGCCCCCTCAGATGGCCGTAAAAGATCCCATGGCACTATTTTGAAGATGAGCAGGGGAGTTCTCCCCGGTGTCCTGGGGCCAATGTTTATCCCTCAATCAACATCACAAAAAAACAGATCATCTGGTCATTATCACAGTGCTGTTTGTGGGAGCTTGCTGTGTGCAAATTGGCTGCTGCGTTTCCCACATTACAACAGTGACTAGACTTCAAAAGTACTTCATTGCGTGTAAAGTGCTTTGGGAAGTCCGGTGGTCGTGATAGGTGCTATATAAATGCAAGCCTTTTTTCTTTCTCTCTTGCTGTCTTTATTTCTTTCCATCTCGCCTTTCCTTGCCTTTCCTTTCTTTACTTTCTCTCTTTCTTTCTTTCTTTCTTTCTTTCTTTCTTTCTTTCTTTCTTTCTTTCTTTCTTTCTTTCTTTCTTTCTTTCTTGCTTTCTCTCTTTCTTTCTTTCTTGCTTTCTCTCTTTCTCGCTTTCGCTCTCTCTCTTTCTCGCTTTCTCTCTCTCTCTTTCTCGCTTTCTCTCTCTCTCTTTCTCTCTCTCTCTCTTTCGTCACGACCCAATCTTATGATTAAATAGCAATGCTTCCTTTTTCGTTCCCTTGTGCAGTGAACGAGTTCTGGGTGAACGTGCAGAAGACGGAAGCGGCAGAGAGGTGTGATCTCATTGGGACGTACATTCTCAAAGCAGACCGGGAGAGCATTCTACTGAAAGACACCAAAACCGAGCAAGTTCTCTTCAAATGGCCATACAAGCTGCTGCGACGTTATGGCCGAGACAAGGTAAACTGTCAGCGGTGTCCAGCCAGGCATTTCGGAGTTTAGCTGTGGGCTGCAAAGCCATATAAGGGAATTCACCATCGAGTTCCTGTTAGTAAGAACACACTGTGGCCTCCTGCATATCCCCTGTTTTAATCATTCCACCATTGGCACTTTCAGCTGCCTCGACACTAAGATCTCCCTAAACATCTCCACCTCTCTGCACCTAAAACCTACCCCTGGAAGCATTTAGTCACCTGTCCTAATATCTCCTTATGTGTCTCAGTGTCAATTGTTGTCTGATAACACTCCTGTGAAGCGCTTGTTTCACTGTTATAAAAATAGCTGACAAAGGGCTGTTTGACTGACAGCTAAAAGTCATCCAATCGGGTACCGGCATGTCTGTTAACTTTCCGACTGGCGTGGCAAGACAGTAAGCCGCAAATATGCCCGGGTTCGGGCGACCAATTGCATGGGGGTGGTGTGGTTATGTGATGACGCCTTCAGGACTATGTCCGACCAGAGTTGGCAACCCTTCTTGCAGTTATACAGGTGAGACCACCTGCCATCCCGGGAATCAGTCTGGTGAACTGGCAGGACTGTCGTATGAGGAGAGATTGGGTCGACTAGACCTGTATTCACTAGAGTTTAGAAAAATGAGAGGGGATCTCATTGAAACGTATACAATACTGACTGGGTTGGACAGACTGGATGCGGGGAGGATGTTTCCCCGGGCTGGGAAGTCTAGAACAAGGGGTCACAGTCTCAGGATCTGGGGTAGGAAATTTAGGACCGAGATGAGGAGAAATGTTTTCACTCAGAGGGTGGTGAACGTATGGAATTCTCTACCACAGAAGGCAGTGGAGGCCAAGTCACTGAATATATTTAAGGAATTGACAGGGTAGATTCTGAGAGGTTGCCTGCCCCTATTTTCTATGTTTCTTGAGCCTGTTCCGCCATGCCAGCAAATGGCTTGCTGGCCTTCATAGCGAGAGGATTTGAGTATAGGAGCAGGGAGGTCTTACTGCAGTTGTACAGGGCCTTGGTGAGACCATACCTTGAGTATTGTGTGCAGTTTTGGACTCCTAATCTGAGGAAGGACATTCTTGCTATTGAGGGAGTGCAGCAAAGGTTCACCAGACTGATGCACGGAATGACAGGTCTGACATATGAAGAAAGACTGGATCGACTAGGCTTGTATTCAATGGAATTTAGAAGAATGAGAGGGGATCTCATATAAAATTCTGACGGGATTGGACAGGTTAGATGCAGGAAGAATGTTCCCAATGTTGGGGAAGTCCAGAACCAGGGGTCACAGTCTAAGGGTAAGGGGTAAGACATTTAGGACCGAGATGAGGAGAAACTTCTTCACTCAGAGAGTTGTGAGCCTGTGGAATTCTCTACCACAGAAAGTTGTTGAAGCCAGTTCGTTAGATATATTCAAGAGGGACTTAGATGTGGCCCTTACGGCTAAAGAGATCAAGGGATATGGAGAGAAAGCAGGAATGGGGTACTGAAGTTGCATGATCAGCCATGATCATATTGAATGGTGGTGCAGGCTCGAAGGGCCGAATGGGCTACTCCCGCACCTATTTTCTATGTTTCTATGTAATGCCACACTCCCTGCTCTTTCCCCCTAGCCCAGCAAATTTTTCCTCTTCAAGTATTTATCCAATTCCCTTTTGAAAGTTACTATTCAATCTGAAACTGCTTCCACCGCACTTTCAGGCAGTGCATTCCAAATCATAACAACTCGCTTCGTTAAAAATATTCCCCTCCTCTCTTTCTCCCCACCCACGGTTCTTTTGGCAATTATCTTAAATCTGAGCCTCTGGTTATTGATCCTCCTGCTTACTTCAAAGACGTATTCTGATGCATTTAACTCGCTAATACCGCAGGGAGCTGCCAGATGGCTCCCAAAAAAATACAGCTATCCAAAGCTAATCCTTGTCGGCATAGATGCTGAGAGGCTGTTTCCGCTGGCTGGAGAGTCTAGAAGTAGGGGCTGGATTTTTAGCTTTGCTCATTTCGGGGCGGAAATGGCGGCGGGGCGGTTAAGTTTGCGCCCGGGAACAGTTTGCGCCTCAGTCAGCAAAATTCGTCAGCTGGGTCCTGAGTGTGGGGCAGGGCGCTAAGGGAGGCGTTACACACCTCTCGTAGGGTGCTCGGCCGGCTGAGCAAGTGAAAATCCTGAGCTCAACAGCCAGCCTCAGAGAGGCCTGGGGGAGGAGAAAAAAAACAGCCAAAACATTCCCAATAAATAACTCCCACCATCACAACATAAATGAGGGGGACTTTACTTACCTCACTGAGGCTGCTGCAGCTCGGACCGCCCGCTCCACGGAGTGCTACGGGTTGGGCGGGAGGCAAAAAGCGAGCTGGTGTCACAACCAGGTGCATCGCACACTGGCTCGCCTCTTCCGGGCAGTAATGCTCTGCACCCCGAGGAAACCGGCCGCGAAAACCTCGGTGGGGCGCTGGAAGCTGGCCTACCGCCCGAAAGGCTAACCCTCCGGGGCGCCAAAATGGGAGGCAGAAGACTGAAAATCCAGCCTAAGCTTGGGTCCTAGACTCAGGACAAGGGAGCGGCCATTTAGGATTGAGATGAGGAGGAATTTCGTCACTCGGAGGGTGATGAATCTTTGGAATTCTCTACCCCCAGAGGCCTGTGGATGCTCAGTCGTTGAGTATATTCAAGGCTGGGATCGATAGATTTTTGGACTCTGGAGGAATCAAGGGATGTGGGGATCGGGTGAGGAAAGTGAAGTTCAGCCATGGTCTTATTGAATGGCGGAGCAGGCTCAAGGGGCCGAATGGCCTACTCCTGCTCCTATTTCGTCTGTTCTTTAAATCATTTCATATACACACACACACATTTGATTGGAAACTAATACCACAGGATAGCAAATTCACTCTTTACACCATTGGTTACCAACAGGTTATTTAGAAAACATCTTGGTGCATCCTAAATATAATTTGATTGTGGTCGCAAGGGTGATAACTGCAGATAACCTGCTGCTCACGACATCTCTACTCGACCGCAACATTGCACATTTTTTTTTCATTCCTCGGTGCAAGGCAACGTGACCTTTGACACCGTGCATCACCCGCTGCGTTTATTTTTCCGACTCTAGATGTTAAAAGTTTTATTCGAGATTGCTGCACAGAGGAAGTGGCTCACCAGAGGAAATCCAGTTCCGAGACTCTTGACGCATCCTCCGCACTTGTGTGGTTCAGCGCTGCTCAGTGACTTGACGTCTAGTTGCATTGCAGGCCGAAGCCCGGCTCCCATTTTACTTTGTGCGCGCATTGCACGAGCTTTTTAAAAAAAAATATATAAACTGTTAAGTAGAATTGACAGCACAGACACCGCCATTCAGCTAAGCTTTCTGCTCCACACCAGTCTCCTCCCACTCGACTTACTTCATCTAATCCCATCAGCACAACCTTCCGTTTGTTTCTGCCTCATGCATTTCTCCAGCTTCCCCTTAACTGTATCTGTGCTCTTCTTGCCAATGTGGCAGCGGGTTCCACATTCTAACCACTCTCTGGGTAAAGATGTTTCTCCTTATTTTCTTATTGGATTTATTTGTGACTATCTTAATCTTTATGGCGCCTCGTTTTCTTTGGAACAGCGGAGGCTGAAGGGGGAGGGACCTTATTGAGGTATATAAAATTATGAGGGGCCTAGATAGAGTGGATAGGAAGGACCTGTTTCCCTTGGCAGAGGGTCAACAACCCAAGGGCATAGAAGACCCACACTTCTTTATTACATGTAGATTTTAAGTAATTGGGGAGAGGTTTAGAGGGGATTTGAGGGGAAATTGCTTCACCCAGAGGGGGGAGGGGTCTGGATCTTACTGCCTGAAAGGGTGGTAGAGGCAGAAACCCTCACCACATTTAAAAAATACTTGGATGTGCACCTGAAGTGCCATAACCTACAGGGCTATGGACCAAGAGCTGGAAAGTGGGATTAGGCTGGATAGCTCTTTGTTGGCCGGCACGGACACAATGGGCCGAAATGGCCTCCTTCCGTGCTGTAAATTTCTATGATTGGTCTCCCCTGCAAATGGAAACATCCTCTCCATGTTGACCCTATCGAACCCCTTCATAATTTTAAAGAGCTCTATCAGGTTGTTTTCATTGTTTACAGCATAAGTGCATTTAAGGAGAAGCTGGATAAGTACATGAGGGAGAAAGTAATAGGATATAGTGATGGGGTTTGATGAAGAGGGGTGGGAGGAGGCCTATGTGGAGGCTAAATGCCAGTATGGACCAGTTGGGCCGGATGGCCTGTTTCTGTGCTGTAAACTCAATAGTAACTCAATGTTTGTACACTTCCGTTTAAAAAAAAAAAATAAAAAAAAAAAAAAAAAATTGCTCCTGGATGCAG
Source organism: Pristiophorus japonicus (assembly GCF_044704955.1). Lineage (NCBI taxonomy): Eukaryota > Metazoa > Chordata > Chondrichthyes > Pristiophoridae > Pristiophorus > Pristiophorus japonicus. The sequence goes on from NC_091978.1 coordinate 10,526,885, forward strand.
GCTTCGCTGTTAAGGACAGCATTTATTTCCCATCCCTAATTGCCCTTGAGAAGGTGGTGGTGAGCCACCGCCTTGAACCACTGCAGTCCGTGTGGTGAAGGTGCTCCCACAGTGCTGTTAGGGATGTAGTTTCAGGATTTTGACCAAGCGACGATGAAAGAACAGTGATGTACTTCCAAGTCAGGATGGAGTATAAAAGCAGGGAAGTCTTGCTACAGCTATACAGGGTATTAGTGAGGCCACACCTGGAATACTGCATGCAGTTTTGGTTTCCATATTTACGAAAAGATATAATTGCTTTGGAGACAGTTCAGAGAAAGTTCACTGGGTTGATTCCGAGGATGGGGGGGTTGACTTATGAGGAAAGGTTGAGTAGGTTGGGTCTCTACTCATTGGAATTCAGAAGAATGAGAGGTGATCTTATCAAAACGTATAAGATTATGAGGGGGCTTGACAAGGTGGATGCAGAGAGGATGTTTCCACTGATGGGGGAGACTAGAACTAGAGGGCACAATCTTAGAATAGGGGCCGCCCATTTAAAACTGAGATGAGGAGAAATTTCTTCTTTCAGATGGTTGTAAATCTGTGGAATTTGCTGCCTCAGAGAGCTGTGAAAGCTGGGACATTGAATACATTTAAGACAGAGATAGACAGTTTCTTAACCGATAAGGGGTTATGGGGAGCGGGCGGGGAAGTGGACCTGAGTCCATGATCGGTTCAGCCATGATCTTATTGAATGGCGGAACAGGCTCGAGGGGCCGTATGGCCTACTCCTGCTCCTATTTCTTATATGTGTGACTTGGAGGGGAACTTGCAGGTGGTGGTGTTCCCATGCGCCTGCTGCCTTCATCTTTCTAGGTTGTGGAGGTCGTAGGTTTGGGAGCTGCTGCCGAAGAAATTTGTAACGTTGTGGCTGAGGCTGTTTAAGAATGAGATGTTTTGTACTTGAGCAATGTGTAATTAAGCACGAGAGGAACCCTGTTGAGTGCATGCCTACTGTAGAATTGAAATCCAGGGTCTCTTGTATTGAAAGCTATAACCAAGGAGAATATACCAGAGAGTCTGAAATAAAAGCAGCCACTACATTACCACACCACCTTTAGTGTTTATCGGCCATCACAAAGAAGATTGAATGGCTGACTTGCATTCATTTTGCATCTCAACATGGCTCGAAAACCTCTCAATGCAGCATGGTCTCCGCCATGGCTCAGTGGGGAACACACTCGCCTCTGAGCCCCAAGGTTGTGTCAGTTCACAGCCCACACCAGAGACTTGAGCACAAACATTTAGGCTGACATATACCCCTTGATCTCGCTGTTCATGCACCCCCTTTTAGGATTGTACTATTTTATTTATATTTCCTCCCCTTATTCTTCCTACCAAAATGTAAATGTATCACTTTGCACTTTTCTGTGTTAAATTTCACCTGCCACGTGTCCACCCATTCCACCAACCTGTCTATGTCCTCTTGAAGTCTATCACTATCCTCCTCACTGTTCACTATACTTCCAAGTTTTGTGTCATCTGCAAATTTTGAAATTGTGCCCTATACCCCCACATTGCAAGAAAAGCAGTGGTCCCAGTACCAATCCCTGGGGAACACCACTGTATACCTTCCTCCAGTCCAAAAAACAACCGTTCACCACTACTCTCTGTTTCCTGTCACTTAGTCAAATTCTTATCCATTCTACTGCTGTCCCATTTATTCCATGGACTTCAACTTTGCTGGCACTATTGTGTGGCACTTTGTCGAACGCCTTTTGGAAATCCATATACATCATGTCAACCACATAAGGGAGAGGTGCAACGAGACCTAGGTGTCATGGTACATCAGTCATTGAAAGTTGGCATGCAGGTACAGCAGGCAGTGAAGAAGGCAAATGGCATGTTGGCCTTCATAGCGAGAGGATTTAAGTATAGGAGCAGGGAGGTCTTACTGCAGTTGTACAGGGCCTTGGTTAGGCCACACCTTGAGTATTGTGTACAGTTTTGGTCTCCTAATTTGAGGAAGGACATTCTTGCTATTGAGGGAGAGCAGCGAAGGTTCACCAGACTGATTCCCGGGATGGCAGGACTGACATATGAAGAAAGACTGGATCGGCTAGGCCTATATTCACTTGAATTTAGAAGAATGAGAGGGGATCTCATAGAAACATATAAAATTCTGACAGGATTGGGCAGGTTAGATGCAGGAAGAATGTTTCCGATGTTGAGGAAGTCCAGAACCAGGGGTCACAGTCTAAGGATAAGGGGTAAGCCATTTAGGACCGAGATGAGGAGAAACTTCTTCACTCAGAGAATTGTGAACCTGTGGAATTCTCTACCACAGAATGTTGTTGAGGCCAGTTCATTAGATATATTCAAAAGGGAATTAGATGTGGCCCTTACGGCTAAAGGGATCAAGCGGTATGGAGAGAAAGCAGGAATGGGGTTCTGAAGTTGTAAAAGTGATCAGCCATGATCATATTGAATGGTGGTGCAGGCTCGAAGGGCCGAATAGCCTACTCCTGCACCTATTTGCTATGTTTCTACCACATTGCCCTCATCAATTCTCTCTGTTACCTCATCAAAAAAACTCAATCGAGTTGGTTAAACACGATTTGCCTTTAACAAATCCGTGCTGGCTTTCCTTAATTGTTCACTTGTCCAAGTGACTATTAATTTTGTCCCTGATTACTGTTTCTAAAAGCTTCCCCAATATCAAGGTTAAACTGACCGGCCTATAGTTGCTGGGTTTATCTTTACACCTTTTTGCACAAGGGCTTAATATTTTCAATATTCCAGCCCTCTGGCACCAACCCCTATCTATGGAGGATTGGAATATTATGGCTAGTACCTCCGCAATTTCCGCCCTCAATTCCCTCAGTGTCCTTGGATGCATCCCATTTGGTCCTTATCTTTAAGTACAGCCAGCCTTTCTAGTACCTCATTGTCATGTATCTTACATTATTATATATAACTGTATCCTAACATGCTATACATGACTGTAATAAGATATGACCTGTAACCTGTAAGCATACCTTACCACCAGGGGTGAACTTGCAAGAGACAGGTATATAAGGGCAGGTCTCAGGCAAGTGCAGCATTCCAGAGCTGTGAAATAAAGGTGCAGGTCCAGAGTGACCTTGACTTCACTACATGCCTCATGTGAATCTGTACTGAGGGGACAGGACTTTACACTCATCTTTATCAATTCTTATCCCATCCAGTATCTCCTCTACCTCCTCCTTTACTATGTCTACTGCATCTTCGTACTTGGTGACAGATGCAAAGTACTCATTTAGTCCCTCAGCCATACCCTCTGCCTCCATGTGTAGGTCTCCTTTTTGGTCCATTATCGGCCCCAATCCTCCTCTTACTTACTGTATACTATTTATATGCCAATAGAAGACTTTTGGATTACCTTTTATGTTAGCTGATAATCTATTCTCATGCTCTCTCTTTGCCCTCTTATTTTCTTTTTCACTGCTCTGAACTTTCTATACTCAGCCTGATTCTCAGATGTATTCTCGACCTGAAATCTGTCATACGCACTCTTTTTCTGCTTCATGTTACTCTCGTATCTCTTTCATCATCCAGGGAGCTCTGACTTTAGTTGCTCTACCTTTTGCCTTTTGTGGGAATGTACCTCGACTGCACCCGAACTATTTCCTCTTTAAAGGCAGCCCATTGTTCCACTACCGTTTTGCCTACCAATCTTTGATTCCAATTTACCCGGGCCAGATCTGTTCTCATCCCACTGAAATTTGCCTTCCTCCAATTAAGTATTTTTACTCTAGATTGCTCCCTGTCCTTTTCCATAGTTAATCTAAACCTTATGATTCTATGATCACTGTTCCCTAAATGTTCCCCGACTGACACTTGCTCCAGTTGACCTACCTCATTCCCCAGAATCAGATCCAGCAATGCCTCCTTCCTCGTTGGGCCGGAAAAGTACCAATCACGAAAGTTCTCCTGAACACACTTCAGAAATTCTTCCCCCTCTCTGCCTTTTTCACTATTATTATCCCAGTCTATATTAGGATAGTTGATTCCAGACTGATTCGTGGGATGGCAGGATTGTCGAATGAGGAGCGAATGGGTCGACTGGGCCCGTATTCACTAGAGTTTAGAAGAATGAGAGGGGATCTCATAAAATTCTGACTGGGTTGGACAAACTAGATGCGGTGAGGATGTTTCCCCGGGCTGGGAAGTCTAGAACAAGGGCTCACAGTCTCCGGTTACGGGGTAGGAAATTTAGGACCGAGATGAAAAGAAATGTTTTCACTCTGAGGGTGGTGAACCTGTGGAATTCTCTACCACAGAGGGCTGTGGAGGCTAAGTCTTAGAATATATTTAAGAGGGAGATGGACTTCTAGACACAAAAGGCATCAAGGGGTATGGGGAAAAAGCGGGAAAATGGCCGTGATCATATTGAATGGCGGTGCAGACTCGACGGGCCGAATGGCCTACTACTGCTCCTATTTTCTATGTTTCCAAGTCCCCCATTATCGCTGCTCTATAGTTCTTACACCTCTCTGTAATAATAACCAGGCTTTCCTCTTGCCGACAGGTCATGTTTTCCTTCGAGGCTGGGCGCAGGTGTGATTCGGGTGCCGGCAACTTCACCTTCGAGACCAAGCACGGCAACGACATATTCTTGCTGGTGGAGAGCAGCATCCTGGAGCAGAAGGCCCAGGCCGAGATGAATCGTCGCAGCTTTCATCCACCGGAGAGTGGGGACGGGAGCGGTGGCTCGGGTTCGCCGGAGCGACCCGCCGACTGTCCGTTCGCCGATCCGTCGCCTCCCAACTCTGTGAGCGGCGGCGTGGCCAAGGGAAACCCCGGCAACAAGTGCGGCGCGGCCGAGGCACTGGCCGCCAAAAGGGAGCAACCCTCGCTGTGGGGCTCGGAGAAGGACTTGACCAAGTTGCTCAAGACCCGCAGCCTGCCGGATCCTCCCGCCGCGGGGCCGGCCACCCCGCCCAAGTCGCCTGTGCCCAAGCTGCCCAAACCGGCGGTGAACTCCGACCCCGCCTCCATCTACTCCGATCCGGTCGACGCCCTGACCGTCGGCACGCGCAACTCGGACTGCCTGTACTCCGATCCGGTCGACAGCGTCCCCAAGGGCACGCCGCCCAAGGCCTCCAACGCCCAGGGCTCGCCGCGGCAGGGCTTCAAGGACGGCAACGCCGCGGGCAAGAGGGCGGAGCCTCTGTACGCAGACATTTACGAGCGGGTGACCTACGACTTCTCCCGCACCGCCCTCTCTGCGCAGGATGAGGACCACATCTATGACGAGCCGGAAGGCAGGGCTCCCCACCAGCCCCCCGAAGGGAGGGCCGCCCACCAGCCCCCCGAAGGCAGGGCCCCCCATCCCCTGCCCGCCCCCATCTATGACGAGGCCCAGCCAGGAGAGCGGGAGTCTTGGAGGAAAAAGGGGACTGGGTGCGCGGCGGGGCCTGAGAACCGGTACAACCCCAAAGCTGACAACTACTCGGTGTCCCCCCCTTCCAGGGGCGGCGAGGCGCCGGTTACCAAAGCCAGAAGGCCCAAGCCCCTGCCGGCACCCAAACCAACCAGCGGGCCCTTTGTGAAAGACAAGCGGCCGGACTTCAAGGAGCTCACAAGGGAGCAGGTCAACTCTGTGCTGGAGCGGCCAACATTCAAAAGCAATTTCAACAGTTCAAACAACTGCATTTACAGTAAGGTTATGAAGACCAAGAAAACTGAGAAAGAAGCATCAGTGGATGAACTCAGCATTAACCAGGAGTCTATTTACGAAGATCTGGGGAACCTTTGACGGGCTGAATATGGGGGGGAATTTTGTTTATCGGTCTTAAAAACAAAATGTGGTTCTTCACCCATTTGTGCTTTTCCAAAGGCCCAGAACTCTGTCCTTCAGCAGGGGCAGTGCGTCGGGTTACCTCAGATACAATGATTATCATTCATTCTTTGTGTTTCCTCTTGTTCAGCTAAGCTGTGAAATGGGTTACGCACACTGTGATACAATGGCTACAGTTCTGAAAAATGCTTTCGAGGAATCGGCTGTCAGAATCGCTGAATAATTTTTTCTCTTTTCAAATGTGAAAACGGCCCCGATTTGATGTCGACAGATTCCGATGCTCAGTTCCTCCCGAGCGAGTGTCCACGCTCGTGCTCAGGTCCGGGCAATGAGCAATCCACTTGTGTTTTTTTTTCTTGACTGCCCACCAATCCCCTCCCTCCCTCCCACTTCTGGCAACTGCACAGAACGAGGATTCTGTTCCCCGAACCTTGCTGTGTCGAAACTTGATGCCACCGCTGATTTCAGCACGCCACCTGCCTTGTGGTGAGGTCTAAGATGACTCAATTGAGAGGTGGGGGAGGACAGAGGAAGGCCCTTTCGAAAGGTGGACGAGGGGACCGTGTCACGGAAGTAGATGATTACCAATGTCTTAAGTATTCAGTATAACGGTGCGCAAATGGTGATGCTGAATCTGGCAGGAACACTTTTTCCACCAACTACCTGTGGTGAAAGAGTCCCGAGTACTCACCAGAACATGCTGTTAAGGTTATTTTTGTGTATAAAAACTATTATCACTTTGCGACAGGACTTTCTTTGTTTAACCAGGCTCTTTTTTTTTTTTACACTGGCCTTTTGTTTTCTATTTTTAAGATTGCGTTAATCCAGAGCCATTAATTTTTTTTTAATGTCATAATGATAGCCAACTGGGTGTACTGTACTATAAAGATGTGTGGATTCCTTCAGTCCGCTTGTTGTGTGTTGTATTGTGATCCTGGGTCACTGTGTGGCTACTCACGTTGGTAGCTCAGCAGCGCTGCACTTTGGAGGACAAACGTGACATGAGAGAACGAGGGTTCAGTCCCAACCCCCCCCCCCCCCGATTCAGTTTCTTCCCCTCTTGGCTCCTTATCTGAGCTGCTCCGAGAGGGGAGGGAGGGTGCGGGGGAAATCGGCGTACAGGGCGCAGAGTTTTGTTGCTGAGGGAGTTGCCGTTTTTGGTGTCCGCATGCTCTTCTTCCCTTGGAGAGCGGTACGAAGTACTGGGAGGATTCGCGGGGTGATTAACAGTCTGACGATTAATGCTCCTTCCACGGGCATAACCAGCCAATGGCGGGAGGGTGCGGGGGTGGGGAGGGGTGAGAGTCCTAGATGGCGGGAGGATTTAATGGGCTCTCACAACCTGTACGCCAAGAGAAGGAGGCCACCCATTAAGGGATATGGGAAAAAGGCAGGAGAGTGGAGTTGAGGTCGAAGATCGGCCATGGTCTTATTGAATGGCGGAGCAGGCTCGAGGGGCCGTATAGCCTACTCCTGCTCCTAATTCTTCTGTTCACCCACTGAAAGATCTCTGCCCCTCCCCCCCACCCCAAAGCAACCTTGTAATGACATTGTATTTTGTAGAAATACAGAAACAGGACCAGGCTGGTATTAGTGCACCACACGAGCCCCTTCCCACCCCTCTTCATCTAACCCCATCAATATATCCTTCTGTTCCTTTTTCACTCGTGTGCCTACCGAGATTCCCCTTGAATGCATCTATGCAATTCCCTGTGGTAGCGAGTTCCACGTTCTAACCACTCCGCTCGCTAGGTAACCAAGTCTGGGTAATGTCGAAGACATTTAAAGGGCTGTCCCCGCCTTCGGATGAATTGTGGCAGCATGTCATAAACCAGGTCACTCACCAGTTTTGAAGTTCAGTCTCAAACCCATTTGGAGGGCTGAGTTGACTGAATTGGAGATTTAGTCCCATTTATTGTGCAGTCGATCCAGTTCATCAAAGGTTAGTTTTGTTCCCAAAACAGTGTCCTGGGTTTACCTGGTTTATACTGTCATAGGCGGGCTGCAAATGTTTGCCGTGGCCCAGCTGTTGGCGCTCTCGCCTCTGAGTAAGAGGGTCGTGGGTTCAGGTCCCATTCCAGAGACTTGAGTCCATAATCTAGGCTGACATTCCTGGGCAGTATGGAGGTGCCGTTTTTCAGATGAGACGATAAACCAAGCCGCCAGCCACCTTCTCTAGTGGATGTAAAAGATCCCATGACATTATTCGAAGAAGAGCAGGGGAGTTATCCCCGGTGTCCTGGCTAATATTTATCCCTCAACCAACATCACCTAAACAGATTATCTGGTCATTATCTCATTACTGTTTTTTGGGAACTTGCTGTGCACAAATTGGCTGCTGCGTTACCTACATTACAACAGTGACTGTGCAGTGCTTTGGGACATCCTGAGGTTGTGGAAGGCGCTATATAAATGCAAGTTCTATATGTTCTTAAACTTCTGTCCGCCTTGGTTTAATACTATACAGAGAGGTGCTTTTAACCAGTAGTCCTAGGACTGTGTTCTGAACAAGCCATCCAATTGTTCAAGAATGTGGTAAATATTCAAAAGGGAAGGAGTGAAATTCTTATTGAAGGGAGCACATTTTGAACAGTTCACTCACCCGTACGTAGCCTGTGCTGCAGGAGCTGGCTGTTAAATCATAAGGCCATCTATTCAAAGGTCCATTACTGATTTGCAATAATTTATTTGTTGGTTTCTAATTTTGTTTTGATATAAAGGTGTAACAAATTCTTGTAGTGAAACTATGTACATATTTTATTTTTAATTACTGATTGACCAGCTCTTCTAGTTAAACCCGGCTTGTTCGTCGGAGCAAAATATGTTTGTTTATTTAAAAGCTAGCGACCAAAAATGTGCTTTGTAATTATCGGGAGAGCTATTGCATAAAAATATTATTTTGGAGATTTTGACTGTCCTTTTGTTTCTTCTCTGCACGGAATTAACTCGCTCATATGTTCAGTCCGGGGGTGAGAGGGGATTGGTGTGTGGGGGGAGAGAGAGGAGGTTGGTGGGGGGAGAGAGAGGAGGTTGGTGTGGGGGGGGGAAGAGGGGGTTGGTGTGGTGGGGGGGGGGGAGAAGGGGTTGGTGGGGGAGGGGGAGAGGGGGTTGGTGTGGCAGGGGAGAGGGGGTTGGTGTGGCGGGGGAGAGGGGGTTGGTGTGGCGGGGGGAGAGGGGGTTGGTGTGGCGGGGGGAGAGGGGGTTGGTGTGGCGGGGGGGGAGGGGGTTGGTGTGGCGGGGGAGAGGGGGTTGGTGTGGCGGGGGGAGAGGGGGTTGGTGTGGCGGGGGAGAGGGGGTTGGTGTGGCGGGGGAGAGGGGGTTGGTGTGGCGGGGGAGAGGGGTTTGTTGCGTGGTGGGGGAGAGGGGGTAGGGGGTTGGTGTGGGGGGGGGAGGGGGTACGGGGTTGGTGTGTGGGGAGGAGGGGGTTGGTGGGGAGGTGAGGGGGTCCGGGGTTGGTGTGTGGGGGGGAAGAGGGGGTTGGTGGGGGGGTGAGGGGGTACGGGGTTGGTGTGTGGGGGGGGAAGAGAGGGTTGGTGGGGGGGGTGAGGGGGTAGGGGGTTGGTGTGTGGGGGGGGAGGGGGTTGGTGAGGGGGTATGGGGTTGGTGTGTGGGGGGGAAGAGGGGGTTGGTGAGGGGGTATGGGGTTGGTGTGTGGGGGGAAAGAGGGGGTTGGTGGGGGGGTGAGGGGGTAGGGGGTTGGTGTGTGGGGGGGAGAGAGGGGGTTGGTGTGTGGGGGGGGAGAGAGAGAGGGGGTTGGTGTGTGGGGAGAGAGAGAGGGGGTTGGTGTGTGGGGGGGGGGAGAGAGGGGGTTGGTGTGTGTGTGGGGGGGGAGGGAATTGGTGTGTGTGTGGTTGGGGGGAGGGGATTGGTGTGTGTGTGGTTGGGGGGAGGGGATTGGTGTGTGTGTGGGGGGGGGAGAGGGGGTTGGTGTGTGTGGGGGGGGAGGGGATTGGTGTGTGTGTGGGGGGGGGGGGAAGAGGGGATTGGTGTGTGTGTGGGGGGGGGGAAGAGGGGATTGGTGTGTGTGGGGGGGAGGGGATTGGTGTGTGTGTGTGGGGGGGAGAGGGGGTTGGTGTGTGGGGGGGGAGAGGGGGTTGGTGTGTGGGGGGGGGAAGATGGGGTTGGTGTGTGGGGGGGGAGAGGGGGTTGGTGTGTGGGGGGGGAAGATGGGGTTGGTGTGTGGGGGGGGGAGAGGGGGTTGGTGTGTGGGGGGGGGAAGATGGGGTTGGTGTGTGGGGGGGGGAAGATGGGGTTGGTGTGTGGGGGGGGGAGAGGGGGTTGGTGTGTGGGGGGGGGAAGAGGGGGTTGGTGTGTGGGGGGGGAGAGGGGGTTGGTGTGTGGGGGGGGGAAGATGGGGTTGGTGTGTGGGGGGGGGAGAGGGGGTTGGTGTGTGGGGGGGGGGAGAGGGGGTTGGTGTGTGGGGGGGGAAGATGGGGTTGGTGTGTGGGGGGGGAGAGGGGGTTGGTGTGTGGGGGGGGGAAGAGGGGGTTGGTGTGTGGGGGGGGAGAGGGGGTTGGTGTGTGGGGGGGGGAAGATGGGGTTGGTGTGTGGGGGGGGGGAGAGGGGGTTGGTGTGTGGGGGGGGAGAGGGGGTTGGTGTGTGGGGGGGGGAGAGGGGGTTGGTGTGTGGGGGGGGGAGAGGGGGTTGGTGTGTGGGGGGGGGAAGAGGGGGTTGGTGTGTGGGGGGGGAGAGGGGGTTGGTGTGTGGGGGGGGGAAGATGGGGTTGGTGTGTGGGGGGGGGAGAGGGGGTTGGTGTGTGGGGGGGGGGGAGAGGGGGTTGGTGTGGGGGGGGGGGAGAGGGGGTTGGTGTGTGGGGGGGGGGAGAGGGGGTTGGTGTGTGGGGGGGGGAGAGGGGGTTGGTGTGTGGGGGGGGAGAGGGGGTTGGTGTGTGGGGGGGAGAGGGGGTTGGTGTGTGGGGGGGGAGGGGGTTGGTGTGTGGGGGGGGGGATAGGGGGTTGGTGCGCGTGGGGGGGGGAGAGGGGGTTGGTGCGCGTGGGGGGGGAAGAGGGGGTTGGTGCGCGTGGGGGGGGAAGAGGGGGTTGGTGCGCGTGGGGGGGGAAGAGGGGGTTGGTGCGCGTGGGGGGGGAAGAGGGGGTTGGTGTGTGGGGGGGGGAAGAGGGGGTTGGTGCGCGTGGGGGGGGAGAGGGGGTTGGTGGTGGGGGGGAGAGGAGGTTGGTGCGCATGGGGGGGGAGAAGGGGTTGGTGCGCGTGGGGGGGGAGAGGGGGTTGGTGCACGTGGGGGGGGAAGAGGGGGTTGGTGCGCGTGGGGGGGGGGAAGAGGGGGTTGGTGCGCGTGTGGGGGGGGAGAGGGGGTTGGTGCGCGTGGGGGGGAGAGGGGGTTGGTGCGCGTGGGGGTGGGGAGGGGATTGGTGCGCGTGGGGGGGGGAGAGGGGGTTGGTGCGCGTGGGGGGGAGAGGGGGTTGGTGCGCGTGGGGGTGGGGAGGGGATTGGTGCGCGTGGGGGTGGGGAGGGGATTGGTGCGCGTGGTGGGGAGAGGGGGTTGGTGCGCCAGGGGGAGAGGGGTTTGGTGCGCGTGGGGGGGGAGAGGGGGTTGGTGCGCGGGGTGGGGAGAGGGGGTTGGTGCGCCGGGGGGAGAGGGGTTTGGTGCGCGTGGGGGGGGAGAGGGGGTTGGTGCGCGGGGTGTGGGAGAGGGGGTTGGTGCGTGGGGGGGGTGGAAGAGGGGGTTGGTGCGCGGGGTGGGGAGAGAGGGGGTTGGTGCGCGGGGTGGGGAGAGAGGGGGTCGGTGCGCGGGGTGGGGGAGAGGGGGTTGGTGCGCGGGGTGTGGAAGAGGGGGTTGGTGCGTGGGGTGGGGAGAGAGGGGGTTGGTGCGCGGGGTGGGGAGAGAGGGGGTCGGTGCGCGGGGTGGGGGAGAGGGGGTTGGTGCGCGGGGTGTGGAAGAGGGGGTTGGTGCGTGGGGTGGGTGGAAGAGGGGGTTGGTGCGCGGGGTGGGGAGAGAGGGGGTTGGTGCGCGGGGTGGGGGAGAGGGGGTTGGTGCGCGGGGGGGGTGGAAGAGGGGGTTGGTGCGCGGGGTGGGGAGAGAGGGGGTTGGTGCGCGGGGTGGGGAGAGAGGGGGTTGGTGCGCGGGGTGGGGGAGAGGGGGTTGGTGCGCGGGGGGAGCGCGATGTGAGAGGGAGATGCAGTGCGGCGGGCGGTGTGAGAGGGGGATGCAGTAGGATGTGGGGGGGAAGATGGATTTGGTGGGGGGGGGGGGGGATGGCGGCAGCGGCAGCGGAAGATGGGGGAAGAATCCCAGGCCAGCTACAGCTCAGCGTTCCATCAAGAGGTTACAAGAGCAAAAGTCTCCTGTATGTCAGCACAGTCTGGGATGACTTTTTTTCTTCCTTTTATGTCAGGAAGCACTTGATTGTCTCTTTCTCCCAAGATCAGGTGACGGAAATGTGGTGTATTTGGACTTCCAGATTTGACAAGGTGCCACGCAAAAGGTTACTACACAAGATAAAAGTTAATGGGGTTGGGGATATATATTAGCATGGATAGAAGATTGGCTAACTGACAGAAAACACAGAATCGGGAAAAATGGTTCATTCTCTGGTTGGCAATCAGTAACGGGCCTCCAAAGCAAGTATAACCTTCTCTGTACCAAGGAGAACAGCCCTAACTTTTCCAAGCTCTCCTCATCCCTGGCAACATCCTGGTAAACCTCCTCTGCACCCTTTCGAAGGCCTTTACATCTTTCCTGAAATACGGTGTCCAGAATTGTCCTCAATACTCCAGCTGAGGCTGAACCAGTGGTTTATAAAGCTCTCGCATGGTCCCTTTGCTTTTATATTCTATCCCTCTATTTATAAGCACAAGTAACCCATATGCCTTTTTAACCACCTTATTAACTTGCCCTACCACCTTTAAGGATTTGTGTATATGGACACCAAGGTCTCTCTGCTCATCTACACTTTTCAAAATCGTGCAATTTATAGGATACTGTCTTTCCATATTACATCCTCCCATTGGCGGAAGGGTCGCGAACCAGAGGACACAGAATTAAAGTGAGTAGCAGAAGAACCAAAGTCAACATTAAAAAAGTTTTTACGCAGCGAGTGGTTAGGATCTGGAATGCATGGCCTGAAAGGGAGGTGGAGGCAGACTCAATTGTGGCTTTCAAAAGGGAGTTGGATAAGTGCCTGAAGGAAAAAAATTGCAGGGTATTGGGGAATGGCGGGGGGAGTGGGACTGGCTGAGGTGCTCTTAGAGAGTTGGCACGTTTGCCGAACAAAAATCTATCAATCTCCATTTTGAAATTTTCAATTCGCCTTCGCTTCCAACAGCTTTTTGGGTAATAGAGATCTAGATTTAAGAACATAAATCTGGGCCATATGGCCCCTCGAGCCTGCTCCACCATTCAATAAGATCATGGCTGATCTGATCATGGACTCAGCTCTACTTTCTCGCTTGCTCCCCATAACCCCTTATCGATTAAGAAACCGTCTATTTTTGTCTTAAATTTATTCAATGAACTAGCTTCCACAGCTCTCTGAAGCAGCGAATTCCACAGATTTACAACCTTCTGAGAGAAAAAACTTCTCATCTCAGTTTTAAATGGGCAGCCCTTATTCTAAGATCATGCCCTCCAGTTCTAGTCTCCCCCATCAGTGGAAACATCCTCTCTGCATCCACCTTGTCAAGCCCCCTCATGATCTTTATACGTTTCGATAAGATCACCTCTCATTCTTCTGAATTGCAATGAGTAGAGAGCCAACCTACTCAACCTTTCCTCATAAGTCAACCCCCTCATCCCCGGAATCAACCTAGTGAACCTTCTCTGAACTGCCTCCAAAGCAAGTATATCCTTGCGTAAATATGCACGCAGTATTCCAGGTGTGGCCTCACCAATACCTTATATAGCTGTAGTAAGACTTCCCTGCTTTTATACTTCATCCCCTTTGCAATAAAGGCCAAGCTACTATTGGCCTTCCTGATCACTTGCTGTACCTGCATACTATCCTTTTGTGTTTCATGCACAAGTACCCCCAGGTCCAGCTGTACTGTGGCACTTTGCAATCTTTCTCCATTTAAATAATAACTTGCTCTTTGATTTTTTTTCTGCCAAAGTGCATGACCTCACACTTTCCAACATTATACTCCAAATTTTTGCACACTCACTTAGTCTGTCTATGTCCTTTTACAGATTTTTTGTGTTCTCCTCACACATTGCTTTTCCTCCCATCTTTGTATCGTCAGCAAACTTGTCCACGTTACACACAGTCCCTTCTTCCAAGTCGTTAATATAGATTGTCAATAGTTGGGGTCCCAGCATTGAGCCCTGCGGCACCCCACTAGTTACTGATTGCCAACCAGGGAATTTATCCCGACTCTCTGTTCTCTGTTAGTTAGTCAATCCTCTATCCATGATAATATATTATCCCAACCCCGTGAACTTTTATCTTGTGCAGTAACCTTGGTATGAAGAAGTGCTTCCTGACATCGCACCTGAACATCCTAGCTCTAATTTTAAGGTTATGCTCCCTTGTTCTGGACTCCCTCACCAGAAGAGATAATTTGACTCCTGGGATGGGGGGATTGTCCTGGACAGATTGAGTAGACTAGGTCGATATTCCCTGGAGTTTAGAAGAATGAGGGGTGATCTCATTGAAACATATCAGGTGAGAAATTGGCCTCCTTTGTGCCTCCAGTTAGCGCCTCCGTGGGGTGATAACGGGACGCTATTGACTTTCCGACCGGGCACGGCGAGATTACCGACACCCGCAAACTTCCCTTGCAGGTTAGTGGTGGCGGTAAACCCTAATGCCACGATCTCCTGTGCCCCGGAGATCATGGCATCATCCGTTGTGCAGCGCCCCGGATGCTAACTTTACTTCCGTCCCCTGCAGCATCACCAGGCGGCAACACCGACAACTGCAGGAGACGTTGTGCGGTCGGCCCACCACTTGGGGAGCGGTAGTTAAAGGTATTGTCAGAGAGATAGGCGAAAACATTTCTATCAAGTCTCTGTGCACAGTGTCAGCTGTGGCTCAGTGGGTAACACACTCGCTTCTGGGACACAGAAGGTTGTGGGTTCAAGTCCTACTCCAGGGACTTGGGCACATAGGGATGTAGGGCTGGTGGAAGTTGTGGAGGAAAGGTGAAGAAATGAACTGGGAGGGATCATAGGCATAGGCTGCCCCTTTGAATCGAGGAAGACTTGCTTCCACTCTAAAAATGAGTTCTTAGGTGGTTGTACAGACCAATATGAGAATCACAGTCCCTGTCACAGGTGGGACAGATAGTCGCTGAGGGAAAGGGACTGGTTTGCCGCATTCTCTTTCCACTGCCTGTGCTTGATTTCTGCATGCTCTCCTGGGAGGACAGATGCACCAACATAGGAGACATCGTTGGTGGACTCGAGGTGCTCAGCGCCCTCCTGGATGCACTTCCTTCACTTTGGGCAGTCTTTGGCCAGGGACTCCTAGGTGTGGGTGGGAATGCTGCATTTTATCAAGGAACCTTTGAGGGTGTCCTTGAAACACAGCTAATTAGCAAACTTATGCGAGGCCCCTTGGGAAAGAGTGACCATAATATGGTAGAATTCTTTATTAAGATAGTTAACATAGTTAATTTAGAGACTAGGGTCCTGAACTTAAGGAAAGGTAACTTCGATGGTATGAGACGTGAATTGGCTAGAATAGACTGGCAAATGATACTTAAAGGGTTGACGGTGGATAGGCAATGGCAAACATTTAAAGATCACATGGATGAACTTCAGCAATTGTACATCCCTGTCTGGAGTAAAAATAAAACGGAGAAGGTGGCTCAACCGTGGCTAACAAGGAAAATTAAGGATAGTGTTAAATCCAAGGAAGAGGCATATAAATTGCCCAGAAAAAACACCAAACCTGAGGACTGGAGAAATTTAGAATTCAGCAGAGGAGGACAAAGGGTTTAATAAGGAGGGGGAAAAGAAAGACTGAGAGTAAGCTTGCAGGGAACATAAAAACTGACTGACTATGTGAAGAGAAAAAGATTAGTGAGGACAAATGTAGGTCCCTTGCAGTCAGAATCAGGTGAATCTATAATGGGGAACAAAGAAATGTCAGACCAATTAAATAAATACTCTGAATCTGTCTTCACAAAGGAAGACACAAATAACCTTTTGGAAATACTAAGGAACCAGGGGTCTAGCGCGAAGGAGGAACTGAAGGAAATCCTTATTAGTCAGGAAATTGTGTTCGGGAAATTGATGAGATTGAAGGCCAATAAATCCCCAGGACCTGATAGACTGCATCCCAGAGTACTTAAGGAGGTGGCCCTAGAAATAATGGATGCATTGGTGATCATTTTCCAACAATCTGTCGACTCGGGATCAGTTCCTATGGACTGGAGGGTAGCTAATGTAACACCACTTTTTAAAAAAGGAGGGAGAGAAAACAGGGAATTAGCAGTTAGCCTGACATTAGCAATGGGGAAAATGTTGGAATCAATTATTAAAGATGAAATAGCAGCGCATTTGGAAAGCAGTGACAGGATCGGTCCAAGTCAGCATGGATTTATGAAAGGGAAATCATGCTTGACAAATCTTCTAGAGTTTTTTGAGGATGTAACTAGCAGAGTGGACAAGGGAGAACCAGTGGATGTGGTGTATTTGGACATTTGTCAAGGTCCCACACAAGAGATTGATGTGCAAAATTAAAGCACATGGTATTGGGGGTAATGTACTGACGTGGATAGAGAACTGGTTGGCAGACAGGAAGCAGAGAGTCGGGATAAACGGGTCCTTTTTAGAATGGCAGGCAGTGACTAGTGGGGTGCGGCAGGGCTCAGTGCTGGGACCCCAGCTATTTACAATATACATCAACGATTTAGACGAAGGAATTGAGTGTAATTTCTCCAAGTTTGCAGATGACACTAAGCTGGGTGGCAGTGTGAGCTGTGAGGAGGATGCTAAGAGGCTGCAGGGTGACTTGGACAGGTTCGGTGAATGGGCAAATGCATGGCAGATGCAGTATAATGTGGATAAATGTGAGGTTATCCACTTTGGGGGCAAAAACATGAAGGTAGAATATTATCTGAATGGTGGCATATTAGGAAAAGGGGAGATGCAATGAAACCTGGGTGTCATGGTACATCAGTCATTGAAAGTTGACGTGCAGGTACAGCAGGTGGTGAAGAAGGCAAATGGTATGTTGGCCTTCATAGCTAGGGGATTTGAGGATAGGAGCAGGGACGTCTTACTGCAGGACCTTGTGAGGCCTCACCTGGAATATTGTGTTCAGTTTTGGTCTCCTAATCTGAGGAAGGACGTTATTGCTATTGAGGGAGTGCAGCGAAGGTTCACCAGACTGATTCCCGGGATGGCAGGACTGACATATGAGGAGAGACTGGATCGACTGGGCCTGTATTCACTCGAGTTTAGAAAGAATGAAAGGGGATCTCATAGAAATATAGAAAATTCTGACGGGACTGGACAGGTTAGATGCAGGAAGAATGTTCCCGATGTTGGGGAAGTCCAGAACCAGGGGTCACAGTCTAAGGATAAGGGGTAAGCCATTTAGGACCGAGATGAGGAGAAACTTCTTCACTCAGAGAGTTGTTTACCTGGAATTCTCTACCGCAGAGAGTTGTTGATGCCAGTTCATTGGATATATTCAAGAGGGAGTTAGATATGGCCCTTACGGCTAAGGGGATCAAGGGGTATGGAAAGAAAGCAGGAAAGGGGTACTGAGGTGAATGATCAGCCATGATCTTATTGAATGTTGGTGCAGGCTCGAAGGGCCGAATGGCCGACTCCTGCACCTATTTTCTATGTTTCTATGTTTCCAGCGATTTGAGGTGTATATGGTCCATGTCTCTGAGCCATACAGGAGGGTGGGTATTACTACAACCCTGTAGACCATGAGCTTGGTGGCAGATTTGAGGGCCTGATCTTCGAACACACTTTTCCTCGAGCAGCCAAAGACTACGCTGGCGCACTGGAGGGCAGTGTTGAATCTCGTCATCAATGTCAGGGGACAATACCGTAACAGATGTGGCTGGTTCACAGATGATATTCACACTGGGTTCACAAATTCTTAGTGCCTTTCGAGGAGGAAATCTGCTGTCCTTGCTCAGTCTGGTCTATAGCTGACTCCTCCTCTGCTTTCGAGGCGGTCCCTCGTATCAAAGATGACCCGCTTCCACCAAAAAGGGATGAGTTCACAGGTGTTTTAACGAAGGACCTGATATTGCAGGTCCCGAACGACATGTTGAAAGGTGGAAGATGCCTGTGCGTGGATTTTTTTAACGTGGGGTGACCGTTGCACACCAGCCACCACACGGGCTTGACAGAGCTAGGTCTTGGCACAGTGAGACCCGACCTGCGTGGAACCATCTGCGGCTGGTCAGGGCCATAAAAGGAGCATGACACTGGCGCGAGCCAGTCCAGGAGGGCGACCGGATTGGATGTCACCAAAATCCAGGTCCCTAACTGAAGCGTGAGCAGGTACAGCGGGAGTGGCGAGGTTGGGGGCGAAGGAGCGGCAAGAGATTGTAGAGGGATGTGATCGGGGCCCAGGAGAAGCGTGAGTTCGGGGGGCCCAGAAGAGGCGAATGCCCAGGGGCAGCATAGGCCAGCCCACACTGTGATATGTGTGCGCACTAGGTCCGTGCAGCAGGGCTGGTCTCCAGTGGTCTTACTGCAATTATATAGGGCCCTGGTGAGACTACAACTGGAGTATAGAATCATAGAAATTTACAGCACGGAAGGAGGCCATCTCGACACATCGTGTTCGCGCCGGCCGACCAAAAGCCATCCAGCCCAATCCCACCCTCCAGCTCCTGGTCCGCAGCCCTGCAGGTCACGGTACTTCAAGTGCACATCCAAGCACCCTCCTGCTTCCACCACCCCCCAGGCAGTGAGCTCTAGTCTTATGCCAACGTAGTTGATTCTTAACTCTCCCCCGATATATTGAATGGCGGAGGGCTCGAGGGGCCAAATTTCCTGCTCCTGCTCCTATTACTTATGTTCTTATACACTTGGGATGTTGTACGATGTTAAAGGCGCTATTATAAATGCAAATTGTCATTGTTGAAGTGGTCTAACAAGCCATTCATTTGTATCAAACTGCTACCAGCAGTTCAAGAAGGCGGCACATCACCACTATGGATAGGTAATAAATGCTGGCCTTTCTAGAATTGCCCACATCCCAGGAATGAATAATTTAAAGAAAAGCTCCCCTAACTGATTTCTGGACAAGGGAGAACCAGTGGATGTGGTGATTTTGGACTTTCAAAAGGCTTTTGACAAGGTCCCACACAAGAGATTGGTGTGCAAAATTAAAGCACATGGTATTGGGGGTAATGTACTGACGTGGATAGAGAACTGGTTGGCAGACAGGAAGCAGAGAGTCGGGATAAACGGGTCCTTTTCAGAATGGCAGGCAGTGACTAGTAGGTGCAGGAGTAGGCCATTCGGCCCTTCGAACCTGCACCACCATTCAATAAGATCATGGCTGATCATTCCCTCAGCACTCCTTTCCTGCTTTCTCCATATACCCCTTGATCCCCATAGCTGTAAGGGCCATATCTAACTCCCTCTTGAATATATCCAATGAACTGGTATCAACAACTCTCTGTGGCAGGGAATTCCACAGGTTAACAAATCTCTGAGTGAAGAAGTTTCTCCTCATCTCAGTCCTAAATGGCCTACCCCTTATCCTAAGACTGTGTCCCTGGTTCTGGACTTCCCCAACATCGGGAACACTCTACCCTCATCTAACCTGTCCTGTCCCGTCAGGATCTTGTATGTTTCTGTGAGATCCCCTCTCATCCTTCTAAACTCCAGTGGAAAAAGGCCCAGTTGATCCAGTCTCTTCTCATATGTCAGTCCAGCCATCCCGGGAATCAGTCTGGTGAATCTTCGCTGCACTCCCTCAATAGCAAGAACGTCCTTCCTCAGATTAGGAGACCAAAACTGAACACGATATTCCAGGTGACGCCTCACCAAGGCCCTGTACAACTGCAGTAAGACCTCCCTGCTCCTATACTCAAATCCCCTAGCTATGAAAGCCAACATACCATTTGCTGCCTTCACCGCCTGCTGTACCTGTATGCCAACTTTCAATGACTGATGAACCATGACACCCAGGTCTCGTTGCATCTCCCCTTTTCCTAATCTGTCACCATTCAGATAACCTGTCTTCATGTTTTTTTCCCAAAGTGAATAACCTCATATTTATCCACATTATACTGCATCTGCCATGTATTTGCCCACTTACCTAACCTGTCCAAGTCACCCTGCAGCCTCTTAGCGTCCCCCTCACAGCTCACACCGCCACCCAGTTTAGTGTCATCTGCAAACTTGGAGATATTACACTCAATTCCTTCATCCAAATCATTGCTGTATATTGTAAATAGTTGGGTTCCCAGCACTGAGCCCTGCGGCATTTCACTGGTCACTGCCTGCCATTCTGAAAAGGACCCATTTATCCCGACTCTCTGCTTCCTGTCTGCCAACCAGTTCTCTATCCACGTCAATATTTTACCCCCAATACCATGTGCTTTGATTTTGCACACCAATCTCTTGTGTGGGACCTTGTCAAAAGCCTTTTGAAAGTCCAAAATCACCACATCCACTGGTTCTCCCTTGTCCACTCTACTAGTTACATCCTCAAAAAATTCCAGAAGATTTGTCAAACATGATTTCCCTTTCATAAATCCATGCTGACTTGGACAGATCCTGTCACTGCTTTCCAAATGCGCTGCTATTTCATCCTTAGTAATTGATTCCAACATTTTCCCCACAACTGATGTCAGGCTAACCGGTCTATAATTACCCGCTTTCTCTCTCCCTCCTTTTTTAAAAAGTGGTATTAGATTAGCTACCCCCCAGTCCATAAGAACTGATCCCGAGTCGACAGACTGTTGGAAAATGATCACCAATGCATCCACTATTTCTGAGGGACACTTCCTTAAGTACTCTGGGATGCAGACTATCAGGCCCCGAGGATTTATTGGCCTTCAATCTCATCAATTTCCCGAACACAATTTCCCGCCTAATAAGGATATGCTTCAGTTCTTCCTCCTCACTCGACCTTCGGTCCCCTAGTACTTCCGGAAGGTTATTTATGTCTTTGGAAGGTTATTTGTGTCCCCAGAGCCAAATGCAAGATTTTCTTTCATTTGGCCCTTCGAGCCTGCTCCGCCATTCAATAAGATCATGGATGATCTTTGACCTCAACTACACTTTCCCACCCAGTCCCCATATCCCTTGATTCCTCTAGAGTCCAAAAATCTATTGATCTCAGCCTTGAATATACGCAATGACTCAACATCCAGAGACCTTTAGGGCAGAGAATTGCAAAGATTCACAACCTTCCGAGTGAAGTAATTCCTCCTCATCCCAGTCTTAAATGGCTGACCCCTTATCCTGAGACAATGTCCCCGAGTTCTAGACTCTCCAGCCAGGGGGAAACATGCACTCAACATCTACCCTGTCAATACCCCTTATATATTTCAATGAGATCACCTCTCAATCTTCTAAATTCCAGAGAGTATAGGCCCAATCTACTCAATCTCTCCACATAGGACAAACCTCTCATCCCGGGAATCAATCGAGTGAATCTTTGTTGCACCGCCTTCAAGGCAAGTGGGAATCCCTGGCCAAAGACTGCCCTAAGTGGAGGAAGAGCTTCTGGGAGGGTGCTGAGCACCTCGAGTCTCGTCGCCAAGAGCATGCAGAAACCAAGCGCAGGCAGCGGAAGGAGCGTGCGGCAAACCAGACTCCCCACCCATTCTTTCCTGCAACCACTGTCTGTCCCACCTGTGACAGAGACTGTAATTCCTGTATTGGACTGTGCAGTCTCCTGAGAACTCATTTTTAGAGTGGAAGCAAGTCTTCCTCGATTTCGAGGGACTGCCTATGATCCTTCCTTAGATAAGGAGACCAAAAGTATGCACCTTACTTCATCTAAGCCTATTGGCAGAACCTATTCCTTTCTCTCTCATGTACTTACCTAGCCATGTTGTTCGCCTCAACATGCTCACCACATTTTGGGTAAAGAAGTTTCTCCTGAATTCCTTATTGGATTTCATTATCAGACATACATTTAGAAATGCATTGGCAGATTGAACTGTATTTTTGATGGAAATACAAAGTGTTCCAGTAATTCTATAAATAGTGCATGTCGCCTCTTTATCAAGTGGTGTGCGTTTCAGTTCTCTCTTCGTAAACTTCCTTGTTTTTTAAGGTCGGGCCTACTTTAGTTCCACATTGTTTCAGATTATTTTTTTAAATTTTCATTTTTTTTTCTTGTTTTACTTCTCTATTTTTATGGTCAGCTGACTCATTTTTTTTGGTCAGTTCGGTTCCTGACGTGTGAGGAAATCCATTACTATGCTTGAGTTCTCAACCCAGAACACTGATAGATCGACATAAATAGAGTTTCTATGGGCCCAAGTTTCCACATGATTCGCGCCTGATTTTTAGGAGCAACTGGTGGAGAACGGACTATTTTAGAAATCGCAATTCTCTACATTTTTTTTTTCTGCAGTTCTAGTCAGGTAGAACAGTTCTAGTTTAGAACAGAATTTTTTCTTCAAAAGAGGGCGTGTCCGGCCACTGACTCCTGAATTGAAAGTTTCCACAGTGAAAATGTACTCCAAACTAAAGTAGAATGGAGCCAGTGAAGATTTTTGTAGAACTGAAAAAACCTGTTCTACACATTAAAAAATCAGGCGCAGGTTACAAATTAGGCGTCCAGAACGAGGTGGGGGGGAAGGGAACTCATTAAATTCGACAATAAATCCTTATTTATACTTCTACAAATATTATACAAATAAATCCAACCTGAATAAACATTTATAAGCCAAGAAAAGATTAAATAAACCATCTTCCTACCTGTGTGAAAGTGCTTCAGCCAGGGAGAATTGCGCAGCCGTTCGTGCCGCTGAGGGGGAGGGAGAGAGAGAGAGAGATGGAGAGAGAGAGAGAGATGGAGAGAGAGAGAGAGATGGGGAGAGAGAGAGAGAGAGGGATGGAGAGGGATGGAGAGAGAGAGAGAGAGAGAGAGGGATGGAGATGGAGAGAGAGAGAGAGAGAGAGAGGGATGGAGAGAGAGAGAGAGAGAGAGAGAAGGAGGGTTGGAGAGAGAGGGGCGGAAGAGAGAGGGGGGGGTGGGAGAGGGAAGAGAGAGGGGGGGCGGGAGAGAGAAGAGAGAGGGGGGGAAGAGAGAGGGGGGGCGGGAGAGAGAAGGGGGGGGGTGGGGAAGGGAGAGGTCAGGTCGGATCGGATCCAGTCCGGGAGTCAGGTGTCGGGTCCAGTGGCGGGGGTCGGGTCGGGGAACAGGAGCGCGGGTCGGGGGGGGGGGGGGGGGGGGAGCGGGTGTCGGGTCTCTGGTCGGGGGGGATGGGGGGGGGAGCGGGTGTCTGGTCGGGTCTGGTCGGTAGGGGGGGGGGGGGAGCGGGTGTCGGGGCGGGGCGGGGGGGGGGGGTAGCGTGTGTTGGGTCGGGTCGGCGGGGGGTGGGGGAGGGAGCGGGTGTCTGGTCGGCGGGGGGGGGGGAAGAGCGGGTGTCTGGTCGGCGGGGGGGGGGCGTGTCAGGTCGGGTCTGGTCGGCGGGGGGGTTGGGGGGGGAGCGGGTGTCGGGTCTGGTCGGCGGGGGGGGGGAGTGGTTGTCGGGGGCGGGGAGCAGGAGCTGGCCGTGGGAGGAGCCTTATTCACGCAGCCCCAGTGAGGCCATTCAGCCAGGGCTAGGGGCTGCGTGCTTCGGGCCCCTCCCACACAGTTCGGTGCCTGGAGCTACTGCACTTGCGTGCCCACTGTAGCGCGCATGTGCAGAGGTCCCGGCACTGTTTTCAGCGCCGGGACCTGGCTCCGCCCCCCCCACAGCTCGTGCTGGCTGCGCCAAGGGCCAGAGGACCTACAGGTAGGTGAAGAGTACCGAGGATTTTTTTAGGCGCGAAAAACGGGCGCCCAGTTCGGAGGGGCGCCCGTTTTTGTTTCTTGTGGAAACTTGGGCCCATAGTGCCTGGAAAAAAATAACTTCTTCTTGAACTGTTTGATACAACTGAAGTTAAAGAGACCACCACGTTGGTGTGGGACTGGAGTCACGTATAGACCAGACTCTCTCTTTTTCCAGTCACCGTATTAGAGGCTGTTGATGTTCATGTCTACAATTAAAAAGAGGAAATACATTTAGAATTATGGGTGGTTCAAGTGCTTGCAAAAATCTTTCTTACAAGGGGGGAGGAGTTACATAATGAATAATAATCTCCAGTGGTTCTACTGGGTAAAATGGCTGAGTAATGTCTAATCAAACTGTTAGGTCTACAAGAACTCCACGAGGCTGAGTACTGTGAGCTAAACTTAGTGTGACCTTAGTCTTCAGAGTGCCTAAACCACATGGCAGCCAACCTTTTATACTGGCCCTGCACGTGCGTGCAGGTGACCATTAGGACTCCAACAGTCGTGCCCTCTGGTGGCAAGTATTACAGTTACATACATAACATCAGTTCCCTCCAAAGTCTTCGGTACAAGTTATTTACAAGTTGAGGCGATCTGGAGCCCTTCACTCCCTGGTTGATCGTCTAAGTTCAAACCCTGGCGTGTGTGAGTTGGTCGGACCATTGCTGCACTGCACCGCGGCTGGTCTGACCGGACTGTCAGGAACAGTGGGTTCATCCTTGTGATTGACAGCGAGGTCGATTGCTAGTTGGATTGTCGATGGTGATGTCCTCTTCAAGTCGTTCCGGATTGTCAGTAAATTGCAATTTGGTCTGATCTAAATGCTTTCTGCACGTTTGGCCATTTAACAGTTTGATTATAAACACCCTATTCCCTTCCTTGGCCAAAACAGTGCCAGCAACCCAAGACCGTAATTCAGGACAAACACAGGGTCGTTAACATCAATTTCGGGTGAAATAGCCGCGCGATCGTGGTACATGGTTTGCCAGTGTCGCCGGGTTTCCATGTGACCATTAAGATCCGGGAGGACGAGGGAGAGCCTGGTTTTGAGGGCTCTCTTCATTAACAATTCTGCCGGGGGGAACCCCAGTAAGCGAGTGTGGTCGCTTCCGGTAACTGATCAGAATGCGAGACAAGCAGGTCTGCAGGAGCCGTCCGTCACACGTTTAATGCTCTGCTTGATTGTTTGGATTGCCCGCACCGTTAGACGTGGGCTTAAACGGAGCAGACCTGACATGCTTGATGCCATTGCAGATCATAAATTCAGAGCTGGTGAACCACGATCCATTGTTCCTGACAAGGACGTCGGGCAAGCCATGGGTGGCCAACATGGCCTGGAGGCTTTCAATGGTGGCTGTGATTACATGATTATGCAATCAATCCATTTGGAGTAAGCGTCCACCACTACTAAAAACATCTTTCCGAGAAAGGGGCTGGCAAAATCTATGTGGATCCTGGACCACGGTTTCGAGGGACATGACCACAGACTCAGTGGAGCCTTCCTTGGTGCATTGCTCAGTTGCAAGTGTTGCACTGATACACGCATGACTCCAAGTCCGAATCAATGCCGGGCCATCAAACATGCGACCTGGCAATTGCCTTCATCATGACAATGCCTGGGTGGGTACTGTGTAGGGCGTGTATAAACGTTTCTGTCATGTATTCAACCAGCATTGTAACCCATGTATAAACTGACCTAAGTTGTACACCGTGAGAACAGTGACCACTAGGTGGGAGACACTCCTAACCTGGACCTTCAGGTACAAAAGGGGAAGCTCTGCCCACCTTCATCACTTGAGCGCTAAGGAATAAAGGACAGGTCACAGACTGACCTTCTCTCAAGCATGGGCCTCGTGTGCATTTATACTGTGTAGTAAGGACGTATCAATGGCGACAAGAAACTGGGATTTAAACCACGCGAGCATGGCCACTAGCAGAACAGACGAGAGGTACTGTGTTAAGGAATGGTTGGGACAGAGATTCAACATTGTTAAAGCAGCACACAGTTCTCCAGGCAGACAAAGGCAGTCAGGCATGCCCCAACATGTAGTCGAACCCAGAGGGGGAGTTCGACAGAGACAATGGCAAGCTGAACAGCGATTCACGCCATTGCAAGGGACAATGCGGCCAGTAATGGGGCCATCAACACCTGTTAATGGTGCACTCAAGGACAATAACAGGGGCAGTCAGGGACGATCGACTGGCAAGGGACCTTTTGTTTCAAACCGCAACTCATGCTGGAGGCGTGGAGGCATACATTCAGCCGGAGTTTGCAGAGATGAGCAAATACCTGCAGAAATTGTAGAAATGGACACTGGGGGAAATCGCTGGAAGCTGAAGTTCAGCGAGTTCATGTGGAGCACGTATACAGTTCATACACCAGGACGCCACCGATAATGATGAAAGTGCTCCTCAATGGCATCCCAGTATCAATGGAGTTAGACACGGGTGCCAGCCAGTCCCTGATGGGTATCAAACAGTTTGAAAAGTTGTGGGCATCCAAGGCCAGGAGGCCAAAATTATCGCCGATTGACGCACAGCTACGGACTTACACAAAGCAGATCATTCCGGTGCTAGGCAGCGCCACGGTAGTCGTGACCCACAAAGATTCGGAGAACAGGTTGCCACTCTGGATTGTCCCAGGGGACGGTCCCGCACTACTGGGGAGGAGTTGGCTTGCTGTCATGAACTGGAAATGGGCCGATGTCAATGCAATTTCCTCTGTGGAGCGAGTATCATGCTCACAGGTCCTGGACAAATTTGACTCATTATTTCAACCCGGCATTGGCACTTTCATGGGGGCCAAGGTAGTGATTCACATAAACCCGGACGCCAGACCAGTACACCACAAGGCCAGAGCGGTGCCGTACATGATGCGGGAAAAGATAGAAGGCGAATTGGACCGCCTGTTGAGGGAAGGCATCATCTCGCCAGTTGAATTCAGTGACTGGGCGAGCCCGATTGTGCCGGTGCTCAAGACGGATGGGTCGGTCAGGATATGTGGCGATTACAAGGCCGCCATCAATCGGGTGTCACTCCAAGACCAGTACCCGCTACCGAGAGCGGAGGACCTCTTTGCGATGCTATCTGGTGGCAAACTTTTTTCAAAATTGGACCTGATCTCAGCTTACATGACCCAGGAGCTGGCGAGTGAGTCGAAGAAACTGACCACCATCACGACACACAAGGGGTTGTTTGAGTACAACAGATGTCCGTTCGGGATTCGCTCAGCCGCCGCGATCTTCCAACGAAATATGGAAAGCCTCCTTAAGTCGATTCCAGGGACGGTGGTTTTTCAGGACGACATCCTCATTACGGGTTACGATACTGAAAAACACCTCCACAACCTGGAGGAGGTGCTACGCAGACTGGACCGGGTAGGTCTGCGACTGAAAAAGGCGAAGTGCGTCTTCCTAGCTCCAGAGGTAGAATTCCTGGGGATGAGGGTAGCAGCAGACGGGATCAGCCCTACTGCATCCAAGACGGAAGCGATCCAGAGAGCACCCAGACCCGTAACACGACGGAGCTGCGTTCGTTCCTGGGGCTCCTGAACTATTTTGGTAACTTTCTTCCCAAATTGAGCACGCTGCTAGAGCCGCTACACGTGCTCCTACGCAAAGGTCGCGAATGGGTCTGGGGGGACAGCCAGGAAAGGGCTTTTAATAGAGCACGCAATTTGTTATGTTCCAACAATCTGTTAACGCTATATGACCCATGTAAGAAACTTGTGTTAACGTGCGATGCGTCGTCCTATGGTGTCGGGTGTGTATTGCAGCATGTCAATGCCAAGGGTCAGTTACAGCCGGTAGCTTATGTCTCCAGGAGTCTGTCCCAGGCAGAAAGGGGCTATGGGATGGTAGAAAAGGAGGCGCTCGCATGTGTATATGCGGTAAAGAAAATGCACCAGTACCTGTTTGGCAGGAAATTTGAGCTGGAGACAGATCACAAACCCCTAACATCCTTTTTGGCCGACAACAAGGCCATAAATGCAAACGCATCGGCCCGCATACAGAGGTGGGCACTCACATTAGCTGCCTATGACTACACAATTCGGCACAGACTGGGCACCGAAAACTGCGCCGATGCACTCAGCAGGCTCCCACTAGCCATCACTGAGGGGGCTACTGAGCATGGTGCTGAGATGGTCATAGCTGTTGAAGCTTTCGGAAGTGAAGGCTCACCCGTGACAGCCCGTCAGATTAAAGTCTGGACAAATAGAGACCCGCTATTGTCTCTAGTCAAGAAATGTGTCCTGAATGGGGACTGGGCAGCCACGTACAGGGCATGCCCTAAGAAATTTAAACCATTTCACAGGCGCAAGGATGAGCTCTCGATTCAGGCCGATTGCCTACTGTGGGGAAACCACGTAGTCATGCCCCAGATGGGCAGAGAGGTGTTCATCAGAGAACTCCACAATGGGAACCCAGGCATTGTCACGATGAAGGAAATTGCCAGGTCACACGTTTAGTGGCCAGGGATAGACACAGATCTGGAACTTTGTGTTCGCAGGTGCAACACGTGTGCCCAGCTGGGCCATGCGCCCAGGGAAGCCCGCCTTAGCCCCTGGCCATGGCCCGCCAAGCCTTGGTCACGCATCCATGTGGACTACGCAGGTCCTTTCATGGGGAAAATGTTTTTGGTTGTAGTAGACGCCTACTCCAAATGGATCGAGTGTGACATTTTAAATTCAAGCACATCCTCTGCCACGATAGAAAGTCTACGGGCAATGTCCGTCGCCCACGGTCTACCGGACATCTTGGTCAGCGACAATGGCCCGTGCTTCACAAGCACTGAATTCCAGGACTTCATGGCAGGCAATGGAATTAACCATGTTAGAACGGCACCGTTCAAGCCGGCCTCAAATGGCCAGGCAGAACGAGCAGTGCAGATAATCAAACAGGCGATGTTCAGATTCCAAGCAGGGTTCCCTACAAACCCGCTTATCACGCCTCCTGTTGGCCTATAGATCCCGACCACACTCGCTCACAGGGGTTCCACCCGCAGAGCTACTAATGAAAAGGACGCTCAAAACCCGATTGTCCCTTATACACCCCACCATGAAAGAAATTGTCGAGAGCAGGCGCCAGTCACAATATCACTACCATGACAGGACTACGAGGGCGCGATGTATTGATGTAAATGATCCTGTTTTTGTCCTCAACTGCGCTGCAGGGCCCAAATGGCTCGCAGGCACTGTGGTTGCCAAAGACGGAAATAGGATTCTGGTAGGGCTGCTGTGGATGATGGTTC
The DNA here is from genome assembly GCF_044704955.1 of Pristiophorus japonicus. Taxonomy (NCBI): domain Eukaryota; kingdom Metazoa; phylum Chordata; class Chondrichthyes; family Pristiophoridae; genus Pristiophorus; species Pristiophorus japonicus. The sequence goes on from NC_091978.1 coordinate 10,555,847, forward strand.
TGCTTCGTGGTCAACCGTGGTGCCAGTTGCCACTGGTGTGTGTGTTGGGGGATCAAAAAAGGTAGGGTCCAAAGTGAGTTGCTCAAGGTAGTCCGTGAATCTGAGTTTGATTTGGTCCAAGTGTTTCCGGTGAATGAGTCCATTTGAAAGTTTGACCCGAAACACCCTGCTCCCCTCTTTCGCCACGACAGTGCCGGGAAGCCACTTGGGACCTTGCCCATAATTTAATACAAATACAGGATCATTGGCTTCAATCTTGCATGACACATTTGCGCTATCATGGTATGCACTTTGTTGAAGCCGCCTGCTCTCTCCCTGTTCGTGTTGATCAGGGTGAACCTACAAGAACCTTGTCTTAAGTGCTCTTTTTACGAGCAGTTCAGCAGGTGGGATCCCAGTGAGTGAGTGGGGTCTCCTGCGATAGCTAAGCAGGACTCAGGATAGCCGAGTCTGCAGTGAGCCTTCAGTTACTCTCTTCAAGTCTTGCTTGATGGTTTGCACAGCTCTCTCTGCCTGACCATTGGACGCTGGTTTAAACGGGGCAGATGTAACATGTTTGATCCCATTACGGGTCATAAATTCTTTGAACTCAGCACTGGTAAAACATGGCCTGTTGTCGCTCACCAGGACATTCGGTAAGCCATGTGTGGCAAATATGGCCCGCAGGCTTTCAGTGGTGGCAGCAGACGTGCTGGCCAACATTATCTCACATTCAATCCACTTGGAATACGCATCTACAACCACAAGGAACATTTTACTCAAGAACGGGCCTGCATAGTCGACATGTACCCTAGACCACGGTTTGGAGGGCCAAGATCATAAACTTAGCGGCGCCTCCCTGGGTACATTGCTTAACTGCGAGCATGTATAACATCTGTGAACGCAGGACTCTAAGTCTGCATCGATGCCAGGCCATCACACATGGGATCTGGCTATCGCTTTCATCATTACGATGCCTGGGTGGGTACTGTGGAGGTCATTGATGAAGGTGTCTCTGCCCTTCTTGGGGACCACAACGCGATTGCCCCACAGAAGACAGTCTGCCTGTATAGACATTTCATCTTTGCGCTGTTGGAACGGCTTTATCTCTTCCTGCATTTTCACTGGGACACTGGACCAGCTCCCGTGTAGCACACAGTTTTTGACTAGCAATAATAAGGGGTCCTGGATTGTCCAGGTTTTGATCTGCCGGGCAGTGACTGGTGATTGCTCACTTCCAAATGCTTCCATAACCATGGCTAGATCTGTGGGCTGTGCCATTTCCACCCCCGTGGTGGGCAATGGCAGCCTACTGAGAGCATCGGCGCAGTTTTCTGTGCCTGGCCTGTGGCGGATGGCGTAGTTGTAGGCGGATAACGTGAGCTCCCATCTCTGGATGCGGGCCGATGCGTTGGTATTTATCCCTTTGCTCTCAGAAAACAGGAATTTAAGTGGCTTATGGTCAGTTTCCAATTCAAATTTTAGCCCAAACAGGTATTGATGCATTTTCTTTACTCCATAGACACACGCTAATGCTTCTTTTTCAATCATGCTGTAAGCTCTCTCGGCCTTGGACAGATTCCTGAATGCATAAGCAACCGGTTGCAGTTTCCCAAAATCATTCATTTGTTGCAATACACACCCGACACCATATGACAACTCATCACATGCTAGTACCAAATGCTTACATGGATCATACAACACAAGCAATTTTCTCGCTTTTACAAAGGGATTTTCTTGGCTTTTGCCCCAAACCCATTCGCCTCCTGTTCGTAGTAAGACATCTAGTGGTTCTAGCAGGGTGCTGAGACCGGTAAGAAGTTACCAAAGTAGTTCAAGAGTCCCAGGAACGACCTCAGCTCCATCACGTTCTGAGGCCTCGGTGCGTTCTCGATTGCCTCCGTTTTCGCGTTGTGGGCCTGATGCCGTGCGCCGCAATCCTCCTTCCCAAGAACTTCACTTCAGGCGCCAGGAAAACGCACTTTGAGCGTTTTAACCTGAGCCTCATGTGGTTGAACCGACTAAGAACCTCCTCCAGGTTCTGCAGATGCTCGACTGTGTTCTGACCTGTGACCAAGATGTCATCCTGGAAGACCACGGTGTGCGGGACCGACTTCAGTAAACTCTCCATGTTTCCCTGGAATATTGCCGCCTCTGATCGGATCCCAAACGGGCATCTGTTATAAACAAAAAGATAAACACCTGGAATATTGTGTTCAGTTTTGGTCTCCTAATCTGAGGAAGGACGTTCTTGCTATTGTGGGAGTGCAGCGAAGGTTCACCAGACTGATTCCCGGGATGGCTGGACTGACATATGAGGAGAGACTGGATCAACTGGGCCTTTATTCATTGGAGTTTAGAAGGATGAGAGGGGATCTCATAGAAACATACAAGATTCTGATGGGAAGGAATAGGTTTGATGCGGGCAGATTGTTCCCGATGTTGGGGAAGTCCAGAACCAGGAGACACAGTCTTAGGATGAGGGGTCGGGCTGAGATTTAGGACTGAGATGGGGAGAAACTTCTTCACTCAGAGAGTTGTTAACCTGTGGAATTCCCTGCCGCAGAGAGTTGTTGATGCCAGTCCATTGGATATATTTAAGAGGGAGTTAGATATGGTCCTTACGGCTAAGGGGATCAAGGGATATGGAGAGAAAGCAGGAAAGGGGTACTGAGGTGAATGATCAGCCATGATCTTCGTGAATGGTGGTGTTGGCTCGAAGGGCCGAATGGCCTACTCCTGCACCTAATTTCTATGTTTCTATGTTTCTATGACCTTTGAGCATGTTGATGCAGGTGAGGGCCTTCGATGATTCCTCCAGTTCCTGCATCATGTAGGCTGAAGTCAGATCCAGCTTCGTGAATGTTTTTCCTCCCGCCAGGGTTGCAAAGAGGTCATCGGCTTTTGGAAGTGGGTATTGGTCCTGTAGGGAGAAACGATTGATAGTTACTTTGTAATCACCACAGATTCTGACGGTGCCGTCTCCCTTGAGGACTGGGACAATAGGACTGGCCCACTCGCTGAACTCGATCAGTGAAATGATGCCCTCTCTTTGTATCCGGTCTAGCTCGATCTCTACCCTTTCTCTCATCATGTACGGCACTGCTCTCGCCTTGTGATGGATGGGTCCTACCCCCAGAATTAGATGGATCTGCACTTTTGCTCCTTGGAATTTCCCGATGCCTGGTTCAAATAGCGAAGGAAATTTGTTTAAGACCTGTGTACACGAATTGTCGTCAGCGGGCGATAGCACTCGGATGTTGTCCCAATTCCAGCGTATCTTTCCCAGCCAGCTTCTGCCAAGTAGCATGTGACCATCGCCCAGTACCACCTAGAGCCACCTAGAGTGTTAGCTTGTGCACCGCTCCATTGTAGGAGACCTTTATGGTCGCACTGTCGATTACAGGAATCAGTTCGTTCGTGTAAGTTCTTAGTTTCGTGCGAATTGGAGTTAAATCTGGCCTTGAGGCCTTGTTGCACCACAACTTTTCGAAGTATTTTTGCCTATGATGGACTGGCTCGCGCCCGTATCCAGCTCCATTAACACCGGGAGTCCATTTAGTTCAACCTTCAGCATTATCGTGGTGAATGTGTGCACCCCATGTACCTCTGCCTCCTCTATCAGAGGTTCTGTTTCGTCGAGATCCTCCGTGGATCTGTCCTCCTCTGCAACGTGGTGGTTTGCATGATTAGCAGGCCTAGCAGCTCACCTGCATACTCATTGGAGGTGTTTCATTGTTCCACAGCCCTTGCAAATGTATCCTTTGAATCAGCATGAATGGAAATGATGATCACCCTCGCAGCGCCAACAAGGTGTTAATAGCCTTGCATTCAACACGCTTGATGGCAGACTCTGAGACATCTGCGGACATGTAGCCGCAGGTATGTGTGACCTGCACTGTCCATTACAATTCGAAAACAACATCACTTTGTTCACAGTACTTGTAGCAGCACTTGTGTGCTGAGAGATTTGCTTAGTATTATCACTGGTAGCAATGAACACCTGGGCTATCGCTATGGCCTTACTCAAGGTTGGGGTCTCTACAGTCAAAAGTTTGCGAAGTATGGGTTTGTGGCCAATGCCAAGTATGAAAAAGTCTCTGAGCGTGTGCTCCAAATGTTCTTTAAATTCGCAATGTCCTGCAAGGCGTCTTAGCTCGGCGACATAACTCGCCACTTCCTGGCCTTCAGATCTTTTGTAGGTGTAGAACCGGTACCTCGCTATTAGAACGCTTTCCTTCGGGTTCAAATGCTCTCGGACCAGTGTGCACAAATCGTCGTACGTGTTCTCTGTGGGTTTCGCTGGAGAGTGAGCAGATTCTTCATGAGGCCATACGTTGGTGCCCTACATACCGTGAGGAGGATTGCCCTTCATTTGGCAGTGCTCTCTTCCCCATCTAGCTCGTTGGCCATGAAGTATTGGTCGAGTCGCTCCACAAAAGTTTCCCAATCATCTCCCTCCGAGAATTTCTCCAGGAAGCCCACTGTTCTCTGCATCTTTGGGTTCGCTATCTGTGCCTCATCGCCAATTGTAGTGTATGGAGAAAGAGTCAGACAAAACACTGTGAGCTCAAAGTAAAGTGTGACCTTAGTCTTTTATTGCAGGTCTCTAGAGTGCCTCTCCAACCTGTGAAGCCTTCTTAAATACCTGTGCTCCCAAGGGATTATGGGATCCCTTGGGACTACGGGGAATGAGCCCTCTGGTGGCTGTACAGAATATATACAAGTCCAGATATATAACAGAAGCCTTGCTGTATTTGCTCCCAATGTGCAAACAGTAGCAGTAAAAAGAAAATAAAGGAAGTCTTGCATGGCAGATGCATGGCACTTCTGGACATCGCAAATTGCTTCACAGCTAACAAAGTGCTTTTTGAAATGTAGTCATTATTGTAATGTAGGCAACGCGGCAGCCAATTTGTGGACAGAAACTCCCACAAACAACATCATCATCATAGGCGGTCCCTCGAAACAAGGATGACTTGCTTCCACGCCAAAAAGAGATTAGTTCACAGAGGTCCTTCATTGAAACTAAATATTCCAGGTCCCGAACTCCATGTTGAAGGGTGGAAGATGCCTGTGCGTGGATTTTTTTAACATGTGGTGGCCGTTGCACACCAGCCACCAGACAGGCGTGACAGAGCTTGGTCTTGATCCAGTGGCAAGGATTAACCAAGACGACTGGAGACCAGCTCTGCTGCACGGGCCTACTGCGCGCACACATCGCAGTGTGGGCTGGCCCGTGCCGCCCCTGGGCCCTTGCCTCTTCTGAGCCCCAAACTCGCGCCTCTCCTGGACCCCGATCACATCCCTCTACCGTCTCTCGCCGCTCCTTCGCCCTGACCTCGCCGCTCCTGCTGTACCTGTCCACGCTCCAATCACCAACCTGGATCTTGATGATGTCACTCTTCGCTGCCATTCCCTCCTGCACCAGCTCGCGCTGCTCCTTGAAGCAGTACACCTCCACGCTGCTCCCGAGGCTGCTCGCCACTCATTTTATGGCCCCGACCTGCCGCTGGTGTTCTCACGCAGGTCGGGGCCTCCACACTGCTCCCGAGGAACGGCAAGCAGCCCACAAACAACAATGGTAATGATCAGATCAGGTTGTGGGTTCAGGTCCCACTCTAGGGACTTGAGCGCAAAAAATCTAAGCTGACACTCCAGTGATGTACTGAGGAAGTGTTGCCCTGTAGATGCCGTCTTTCGGATGAGACGTTAAACCCAGACTCCGTCTGCTCTCTCACAAGAGGACGTAAAAGATCTCATGGCACTATTTCGAAGAAGATCAGGGGAGTTATCCCCAGTGTCTTATCCAATATTTATCCCTCAATCAACATAATAAAAAAAAGATTGGGCCCAAGTTGCCACATGATTTGCGCCTGATTTTTAGGAGCAACTGGTGGAGAACGGACTATCTTAGAAATCACAATTCTCCACATTTTTTTTTCTGCAGTTCTAGTCAGGGAGAACAGTTCTACTTTGGATCAGAATTTTTTTCTTCAAAAGGGGGCGTGTCCGGCCACTGACGCCTGATTTCAAAGCTTCCACAGTGAAAACGTACTCCAAACTAAGTTAGAATGGAGCAAGTGAAGATTTTTGTAGAACTGAAAAAACCTGTTCTACACATTAAAAAATCAGGCACAGGTTACAAATTAGGCGTCCAGAACGAGGAGGGGGGGAAGGGAAGTCATTAAATTCTACAATAAATCCTTATTTATACTTATACAAATATTATACAAATAAATCCAACCTAAATAACCATTTATACGCAAAGAAAAGATTAAATAAACCATCTTCCTACCTGTGTGAAAGTGCTTCAGGCACGGAGAATGCTGCAGTCAGCCTAAGGCGCCCGTTCTTCCCGCGGGGGGGAGAGGAGGAGGCGCCCGTTCTTCCCGCGGGGGGGAGAGGAGGAGGCGCCCGTTCTTTCCCGCGGGGGGGGGGGGAGGAGGCGCCCGTTCTTCCCGCGGTGGGGGGGGGGGAGAGGAGGTGCCCGTTCTTCCCGCGGGGGGGGCGGAGAGGAGGCACCCGTTCTTTCCCGCGGGGGGGAGAGTAGGCGCCCGTTCTTTCCCGCGGGGGGGGGGGAAGAGTAGGCGCCCGTTCTTTCCCGCGGGGGGGGGGGGGAGAGGAGGCGCCCGTTCTTCCCGCGGGGGGGGAGGGGGGAAGGAGACAGTGAGAAGGCTGCAAGTGCTGATGTGCTGATGGCAATGTGCTTTTATTAAAAAATGTTCAAAAATTAAACAGCTACAAAGAACTACAAAAATGGCCGTGTGGCAATGTTTTTTTCACACTGCGCATGCGCGAACGCTCCAACGCGCACGCGCAGCGTTGCCGGCAGGAAAAAAACTAATTTAAATAGTACCCGCCCCCTCCCACTTACAAAATCGGCGCGAGTGTAGGCTCCGCCCCCCTGGGCGCCGCGCCAGGCAGACAAGGAGCTGCAGAGCGTTCCAGAATCGCGAGTTTTTTTTTAGGCGCCGTTTTAGGCGTGAAAAACGGGCACCCAGCTCGGAGGGGCGCCGTTTTTTACCGTGTGGAAACTTGGGCCCCTTATGTGGACATTATCACATTGCTATTTGTGGGAGCTTGCTTTCTCGCAAATTGGCTGCCGTATTTTCCTACACTCTGAAAGTACTTCATTGGCTGTAAAGTGCTTTGAGACGAAAGGCATGATATAAATCCAAGTCTTGCTTTCAGTGAGTTGGTTGAGGGATAAATATTGGTCAGTACACTGGGGAGAAGTCCCCTGCTCTTCCTCCATGGAATCATTTACGCCTATCTGAGATGGCAGATGGATCTTCGGTGTAAAATCTCATCTACAAGATGGCACCTCTGATGGTGCAGCACTCCCTGAGTACTGCACTGGAGCGTCAGACTGGATGTGCTCAAGTCTCTGGAGTGGGACTATGAACCCACGACCTTCTGACTCAAGCGTGGGTGCTGCCCACTGAGCCACGGCTGATACTAAAATAATGGAGTGGTTGCAGACAAGACTTTTTAATCTTCCTTCCAGTTCCTCAGTATTAGTTCCTCTTTCTTTTTAATTATTGACATCAACAGTCTGATATGCATTCCCTTTAATGTGTCTGCAGGCTTTTGAAATGAAAACCATAGGTAATCTATTTTTCCTTTCCACTTTGTTCCCTAAAGGCAGAGTTCATGCTGGGGCCTAGTTTCACTAGCAGCCTTACTACCACTTTCAATACGTGAGTCTGGACAGTGTCTGTTTTGACTGACCTTGTCCTCACCCAATATCCCTATGTGTATTTAGCAATAGGCCACTCCAGTAATGCCAACCACACCGTCTCATAAATCATGAGACAAAATCACGAGATTTGGTATAGAAATCATGAGTTACTATTTTTGTCTGGCCCCGATCCCTTGTTTACCTTTGCTCTCAGTGTCAGCAGTGGCTTAGTGGGTAGCACTCTCTCTCGCCTCTGAGTCAGAGGTTGTGGGTTCAGAGTCACACTCCAGGAATTTGAGCACAAAAAAATCTAGGCTGACATACTCCAGTGCAGTGCTGAGGGAGTGCTGCACTGTCGGAGACCCCATTTACCCTCTCAAGTGGACGTAAAAGATCCCGTGGCACTATTTCAAAGAAGAGAAAGGGAGTTGTTGTGTATGGAGAAAGAGTCAGACTGAACACGGTGAGTTCAAAGTAAAGTGTGACCTTAGTCTTTTATTGCAGGTCTCCAGAGTGCCTCGCCAACCTGTGAAGCCTCCTTAAATACCTGTGCTCCTAAGGGATTATGGAATCCCTTGGAACTCCAGGGGATGAGCACTCTGGTGGCTGTACAGAGTAAATACAAGTTCACATATATAACTCCCCCTCCGCCCCCCATCCCAAAGTCAATAGTGTAACAATTTACAATGTGAGTCGATCTAGGGCCCTTCTTGCCCTGGTTCATAGCCTCGGTGTGAAAGCTGGTGTTGTTGAAGCATTTGTTGGGCCCTCGCTGGGCTGCTGTACAGCTGGTCTTGCTGGGCTGCCTGGTATGTTGGGCCCTGCAGGGCTGCTGTGGATGATGGGTTCTGCTTCGTGGTCAACCGTGGTGCCGGTTGTCACTGGTGTGTATGTTGGGGGATCAAAAAAGGTAGGGTCCAAGGTGGGTTGCTCATGGTAGTCCGTGAATCTGAATTTGATTTGGTCCAAGTGTTTCCGGTGAATGAGTCCATTTAAAAGTTTGACCCGAAAAACCCTGCTCCCCTCTTTGGCCATGACAGTGCCGGGAAGCCACTTGGGACCTTGTCCATAATTTAGTACAAATACAGGATCATTGATTTCAATCTCGCGTGACACATTTGCGCTATCATTCTATGCACTTTGTTGAAGCTGCCTGCTCTCTACCTGTTCATGTAGATCAGGGTGAACTAACGAGAGCTTAAGTGCTCTTTTCATGAGCAGTTCAGCAGGTGGGATCCCAGTGAGTAAGTGGGGTCTCGTGCGGTAGCTAAGCAGGACTCGGGATAGGCGAGTGTGCAGTAAGCCTTCAGTTACCCTCTTCAAGCCTTGCTTGATGGTTCGTGTCATGTATCTTACATTATTATATATAACTATATCCTAACATGCTATACATGACTGTAATAAGATATGACCTGTAACCACCAGCATACCTTACCACCAGGGGTGCACTTGCAAGAGACAGGTATATAAGGACATGTCTCAGGCAAGTGCAGCACTCCAGAGCTGTGAAATAAAGGTGCAGGTCCAGAGTGACCTTGACTTCACTACATGCCTCGTGTGAATCTGTACTGAGGGGACAGGACTTTTAAGTGGCTACGAGTTACGGGATTACAGAATCCACAGGATGGTGAACAACGGCTCAGATGAAAAGTACAATGCTGGAGACAATTGGGAGGACTTTATAGAAAGGCTCCAGCAAAGCTTTGTAGCCAAAGACTGGTTAGGAGATGACAAAGCAGACAAGAGAAGAGCCCATCTCTTGACCAGCTGTGGCTCGAAAACATACGCTTTAATGAAGGATCTGCTGGCACCTGAGAAACCAGCAAGCAAGTCGTTTGAAGAATTGAGCACACTGGTAAGAAACCAACTGAAGCCAACGAGCAGCCTACACATGGCCAGACACAGGTTCTACAACTACAGACGCTGTGTGGGCCAGAGCATACCCGACTTCGTGGCGGAACTTCGGAGGTTGGCTAGTTTATGTGAGTTCTCCGATGAACTGAGGAGAGAAATGCTGAGAGACTTTTTCATTGAAGGAATAGGCCGTGCAGGCATATTCCGAAAGGTCATAGAGACCAAGAACCTGACCTTAGAGGCAGCAGCACTGGTTGCACAGACATTCTTGGTAGGGGAAGAAGAAACGAGGTTGATTTACAATGCAGGTACGACAACTAACAAAATATCGGAACAAGAAGTTCACAGCATTAAACAAGCTGCTACCCCCACACACAGACAAAACCGGGAGAACAGGTTCTCGACAGCAGGCAGTGGCACCAGAAGCCATCAAGGGCCACAGGAACGGCCGTTCACACCACATCAACCCACAATGCGAGCAATCAACTACAAACTGAGAGAAGCTCAAGAGAGATCAGCCAAATGCAGCTCATTCTTTGGGAACAATGGAGGAAGCAGTCTGTGCTGGAGGTGTGGGGGTGGGCACTTGTCAAGGGGATATCGATTTCAGCAGGCTGTTTGCAGGAACTATGAATATACAGGGCATTTGGCCCGCATGTGCAAAAAAAGGGCAGCTCGGCTGGTATACAAATCGGATCGGTCGGAAAGCGGACCAGAAGACGGTGGGGACAGTACCCGGGACATCGATGTACAGCGGGTCAACACGATCAATGGCCGCTGTTCCTACAATAGGATGCCTCCTATAATGATGAGGGTCCTACTCAATGGGATACCTGTCAACATGGAGCTGGATACGGGAGCGAGTCAATCTCTCATGGGCGCTCAACAATTTGAACAACTGTGGCCGCATAAAAGAGACAGACCAAAACTCACAAGGGTCGACACCAAACTAAGAACCTATACCAAAGAAATCGTACCAGTCCTCGGCAGCGCCATGCTCTCTGTTATACACAAAGGGACAGTGAACCAACTTCCCCTGTGGATTGTCCCTGGAGACCCCCCAGCACTGCTGGGGAGAAGCTGGCTGGCAAAACTAAACTGGAAATGGGATGATGTCCATGCCATGTCATTAGAGGAACGGACCTCCTATTCAACAGTTATAAAGCGATTTGAACATCTCTTTAAGCCAGGTGTGGGCACTTTCAAAGGGGCCAAATTCAAAATCTACATCACACAGGATGCTAGACCGGTCCATCACAAGGCCAGAGCTGTACCCTAAGTGATGAGGGAAAAGATTGAACACGAACTAGACAAGCTTCTGCGGGAAGGCATTATATCACCTGTGGAATTTAGCGACTGGGCAAGTCCCATCGTCCCAGATCGGTACGAATCTGTGGGGACTACAAATCTACCATAAACAGATTCTCCCTACAGGACCAGTACCCGCTGCCCAGAGCGGAGGACTTATTTGCCACATTCGCTGGAGGTAAACTTTTCTCAAAACTAGACCTCACATCTGCGTATATGACGCAAGAATTGACCAAGGAATCCAAGCTACTCACCACCATCAACACACATCGAGGCCTTTTCATGTACAATCGATGCCCATTCGGCATCAGGTCGGCAGCTGCCATATTCTAGCACAACATGGAAAGTCTGCTCAAGTCCATCCCGGGGACAGTTGTATTTCAAGACGACATACTTATCACTGGCAGGGACAACGACTCCCATCTCCGTAATTTGGAGGAAGTACTAAAGTGGTTGGATCGGGTAGGCCTACGAGTCAAGAAATCCAAGTGCCTGTTTCTCGCACCCAAGGTTGAATTTTTGGGCAGAAGGATTGCCGCTGATGGAATCTGCCCAACAGAGTCCAAAACGGATGCAATTCGCCTGGCACCCAGACCCCAGACTGTCTCAGAATTGCACGCCTTTCTCGGGCTACTCAATTACTTTAGGAACTTTATGCAGAACTTAAGCATGCTGTTGGAGCCTCTCCACGTGCTACTCAGGAAGGGGTGCGATTGGTTTTGGGGGGACGCCCAGGAACGCGCCTTCAATAAGGCAAGCAACCTTCTGTGTTCTCAGTGTTTTGACTTTCTTTGATCCAGGTAAAAAGCTAGTTCTCACATGCGATGCATCAGCGTATGGGGTCAGGTGCGTTTTGCAACATGTCAATAGTGCGGGCAAATTACAACCCATAGCTTATACCTCCAGGTCACTTTCGCGGGCGGAGCGCGGGTACAGAATGGTAGAGAAGGAGGCGCTCGCGTGCGTGTACGGTGTCAAAAAGATGCACCAATACCTTTTCGGGGCCAAGTTCGCATTAGAAACCGACCACAAGCCCCTCATGTCCCTCCTATCTGAGAGCAAGGCAACAAACGCCAACGCCTCGGCGCGAATTCAACGTTGGGCACTCATGCTGGCGTCCTACGACTATACCATAAGGCACAGACAACTGTGCCGACGCGCTCAGCAGGCTACCCCTGGCGACCACGGAAGGGTCTGACGAACAGGACTGTGAGATAGTCATGGCAATCAATGCCTTTGAGTCCACAGGTTCGCCCATGACGGCTCGCCAAATCAGAGCCTGGACGGCCAGCGACCCCACGTTATCCTTAGTAAAAAGATGTGTCCTAACCGGTGACTGGGCAGAGGCTCGCGATGCCTGCCCCGAGGAATTAAAACCCTTTCACAGGCGTGTGCATGAGCTATCACTACAAGCAGACTGCCTGATGTGGGGCAGCCGAGTAGTCATGCCTCTGCGAGGCAGAGAGGCATTTGTCCGGGAGCTCCACCGCGAGCACCCGGGGATCGTTCTCATGAAGGCCATAGTCAGATCCCACGTTTGGTGGCCTGGTATTGACGCGGACTTGGAGCTCTGCGTCCGAAGGTGCACCATTTATGCCCAACTCAGCAATGCCCCCAGGGAGGCTCCCCTGAGCCCCTGGCCCTGGCCTACCAAACCGTGGTCGCGGTTGCACATAGACTATGCGAGCCCATTCATGGGCAAAATGTTCCTCTTAGTTGTAGATGCATTTTCAAAGAGGATCGAATGCACCATTTTAAACTCGAGCACAACCTCGCAGCCATGTTTGCAACGCATGGAATTCCTGACATATTGGTCAGTGACAATGGTCCGTGCTTCACCAGCGCAGAATTCCAAGATTTTATAATTGACCACGGCATAAATCACGTCAAGACGGCACCGTTCCAGCCGGCCTCCAACGGCCAGGTGGAGAGAGCAGTGCAAATCATTAAACAAGGCATGCTTAAAATCCAAGGTCCCACGCTGCAGGGTCGCCTTTCGCGACTGCTGCTGGCATACACGTCCGCATTCATTGACTGGGATCCCCCCCCGCACAACTGTTGATGATGAAAAGGACTTTAAAAACAAGGCTCTCATTAATCCTCCCAGACATGCACGAAATCATTGAGGCAAAGCACCGTAAGCTGACTGAGTACCATGACAGAAATTCGAGGGGGAGATGGAATGAGACAGGGGACAAAGTGTTTGTACTAAACTATGGCAGGGACAGTAACGGGCAAGGAAGGAAACAGGCTACTGGTAGTACAAATGGACAATGGCAAAACCCGCCGGAGGCATGTAGACCAAGTTAAAAGCAGATTTACCAACAACACTGCAGAACCAGAGGCAGACTACAATGTGGAACTCGCACCACACCTGGTGGACAGACAAAGGGAACAACCTGAGGAAAGGGCAATCCCAACAGACAACCCAGGCGAGTCAACAACAATCAAACCAATCGAAACAGACAGCCCAGGCGAGATACCAGCAACCACACCCAAAGAAAAACAGACACCAAGGCAAACAACTGAACCACAACTCAGACGCTCCACGCGAGAGCGTAGACCACCTGAGAGACTGAACCTATTAAGACAATAAGACCTTGGGGGAGGGTGATGTCATGTATCTTACATTATTATATATAACTGTATTCTAACATGCTATACATGACTGTAATAAGATATGACTTGTAACCACCAGCATACCTTACCACCAAGGGTGCACTTGCAAGAGACAGGTATATAAGGACAGGTCTCAGGCAAGTGCAGCACTCCAGAGCTGTGAAATAAAGGTGCAGGTCCAGAGTGACCTTGACTTCACTACATGCCTCGTGTGAATCTGTACTGAGGGGACAGGACTTTACAGTTCGCACTGCTCTCTCTGCCTGACCATTGGACGCTGGTTTAAACAGGAGATGTGACATGTTTGATCCCGTTATGGGTCATGAATTCTTTGAACTCAGCACTAGTAAACATGGCCCATTGTCACTCACCAGAACTTTGGGTAAGCCGTGAGTGGCAAACATGGCCTGCAGGCTTTCAATAGTGGCAACAGACGTGCTAGCCAACATTATCTCACATTCAATCCACTTGGAGTACGCGTCTACCACCACAAGGATCATTTTACCCAAGAACGGGCCTGCATAGTCGACGTGTACTCTAGACCACGCTTTGGAGGGCCAAGGACATAAACTTAGCGGCGCCTCCCTGGGTACATTGCTTAACTGCGAGCATGTATTACATCTGTGAACGCAGGACTCTAAGTCTGCATCGGTACCGGACCACCACACGTGGGATCTGGCTATCACTTTCATCATTACGATGTCTGGGTGGGTACTGTGGAGGTCATTGATGAAAGTGTCTCTGCCCTTCTTGAGGACCACTACTCGATTGCCCCACAGAAGGCAGTCTGCCTGTATAGACATTTCATCTTTGCGCCGCTGGAACGGCTTTATCTCTTCGGTGGCAGTCGGGAGCAGCGTCGAGGAGGTCCATTGGTGAGGCCTATAAAAGGCACAGCAGGGAGTCCGAGGCCCAGCGTCGGCGGCAGTCGGGAGCAGCGTTGAGGAGGTCCATTGGTGAGGCCTATAAAAAGCACAGCAGGGAGTCCGGGGCCCAGAGTCGGCGAGAGGTGCGTGGAGAGGCGTCGGGAGTTTGTTGGTGAGGCCTATAAAAGGCACAGCAGGGAGTCCAGGGCCCAGCGTCAGCGGCAGTCAGAGCAGCGATGAGGAGGTCCGTTGGTGAGGCCTATAAAAGGCGTACTTGTGCAGCTACAGGGAGAAGGCAAAAAAGAAGTAGAAAGAAAGAGAAAGGTGACATCACAGCCAAGGGGGTAAGTGATTGGCTGGTGATTGGTGAGCAGTTTTTCTTTTTTCTCTTCTATAACAGTGAGTAAACTTTAGCATTGTTGTTGCAGGACAGCTCGGTCACGTGTTATGCTCCTCCTGTACCATGTGGGAACTCGGGGACGACACCAGTGTTCCTGACGACTACGTGTGCGGGAAGTGTATCCGCCTCCAGCTCCTGACGGACCGCGTTGCGGAGTTGGAGCTGAGGGTGGATTCACTCTGGAGCATCCACGATGCTGAGAATGATGTGAGTAGCACGTGTAGCGAGTTGGTCGTACTGCAGGGAAAGGGTCCACAGCCAGATAGGGAATGGAAGACCAGCAGGAAGAGCAGTGCAAGGAAGGAAGTGCAGAGGTCCCCTGTGGTCATCCCCCTGCAAAACAGATACACTGCTTTGGGTACTGTTGGGGGGGATGACTCATTAGGGGAGGGCAGCAGCAGCCAAGTTCATGGCACCGTGGCTGGCTCTGTTGCACAGGAGGGCAGGAAAAAGAGTGGGAGAGCAATAGTGATAGGGGATTCAATTGTAAGGGGAATAGATAGGCGTTTCTGCAGCCGCAACCGAGACTCCATGATGGTATGTTGCCTCCCTGGTGCAAGGGTCAAGGATGTCTCGGAGCGGGTGCAGGACATTCTAAAAAGGGAGGGAGAACAGCCAGTTGTCGTGGTGCACATTGGTACCAACGACATAGGTAAAAAAAGGGATGAATTTAAGGAGCTAGGAGCTAAATTAAAAAGTAGGACCTCAAAAGTAGTAATCTCGGGATTGCTACCAGTGCCACGTGCTAGTCAGAGTAGGAATCACAGGATAGTGCAGATGATTACGTGGCTTGAGCAGTGGTGCAGCAGGGAGGGATTCAAATTCCTGGGGCATTGGAACCGGTTCTGGGGGAGGTGGGACCAGTACAAACCGGACGGTCTGCACCTGGGCAGGACCGGAACCAATGTCCTCGGGGAAGTGTTTGCTAGTGCTGTTGGGGAAGAGTTAAACTAAAATGGCAGGGGGATGGGAACCAATACAGGGAGACAGAGGGAAACAAAAAGGAGACAAAAGCAAAAGACAGAAAGGAGATGAGGAAAAGTGGAGGGCAGAGAAACCCAAGGCAAAAAACAAAAAGGGCCACTGTACAGCAAAATTCTAAAAGGACAAAGGGTGTTAAAAAAACAAGCCTGAAGGCTTTGTGTCTTAATGCAAGGACTATCCGTAATAAAGTGGATGAATTAACTGTGCAAATAGATGTTAACAAATATGATGTGATTGGGATTACAGAGACGTGGCTCCAGGATGATCAGGCTGGGAACTCAACATCCAAGGGTATTCAACATTCAGGAAGGATAGAATAAAAGGAAAAGGAGGTGGGGTAGCATTGCTGGTTAAGGAGGAGATTAATGCAATAGTTAGGAAGGACATTAGCTTGGATGATGTGGAATCTATATGGGTAGAGCTGCAGAACACCAAATCGCAAAAAACGTTAGTGGGAGTTGTGTACAGACCTCCAAATAGTAGTGATGTTGGGGAGGGCATCAAACAGGAAATTAGGGGTGCATGCAATAAAGGTGCAGCAGTTATAATGGGTGACTTTAATATGCACATAGATTGGGCTAACCAAACTGGAAACAATACGGTGGAGGAGGATTTCCTGGAGTGCATAAGGGATGGTTTTCTGGACCAATATGTCGAGGAACCAACTAGGGGGGAGGCCATCTTACACTGGGTGTTGTGTAATGAGAGAGGATTAATTAGCAATCTCGTTGTGCGAGGCCCCTTGGGGAAGAGTGACCATAATATGGTGGAATTCTGCATTAGGATGGAGAATGAAACAGTTAATTCAGAGACCATGGTCCAGAACTTAAAGAAGGGTAACTTTGAAGGTATGAGGCATGAATTGGCTAGGATACATTGGCGAATGATACTTAAGGGGTTGACTGTGGATGGGCAATGGCAGACATTTAGAGACCACATGGATGAACTACAACAATTGTACATTCCTGTCTGGCGTAAAAATAAAAAAGGGAAGGTGGCTCAACCGTGGCTATCAAGGGAAATCAGGGATAGTATTAAAGCCAAGGAAGTGGCATACAAATTGGCCAGAAATAGCAGCGAACCCGGGGACTGGGAGAAATTTAGAACTCAGCAGAGGAGGACAAAGGGTTTGATTAGGGCAGGGAAAATGGAGTACGAGAAGAAGCTTGCAGGGAACATTAAGACGGATTGCAAAAGTTTCTATCGATATGTAAAGAGAAAAAGGTTAGTAAAGACAAACGTAGGTCCCCTGCAGTCAGAATCAGGGGAAGTCATAATGGGGAACAAAGAAATGGCGGACCAATTGAACAAGTACTTTGGTTCGGTATTCACTAAGGAGGACACAAACAACCTTCCGGATATAAAAGGGGTCAGAGTGTCTAGTAAGGAGGAGGAACTGAGGGAAATCCTTATTAGTCAGGAAATTGTGTTGGGGAAATTGATGGGATTGAAGGCCGATAAATCCCCAGAGCCTGATGGATTGCATCCCAGAGTACTTAAGGAGGTGGCCTTGGAAATAGCGGATGCATTGACAGTCATTTTCCAACATTCCATTGACTCTAGATCAGTTCCTATGGAGTGGAGGGTAGCCAATGTAACCCCACTTTTTAAAAAAGGAGGGAGAGAGAAAACAGGGAATTATAGACCGGTCAGCCTGACATCGGTAGTGGGTAAAATGATGGAATCAATTATTAAGGATGTCATAGCAGTGCATTTGGAAAGAGGTGACATGATAGGTCCAAGTCAGCATGGATTTGTGAAAGGGAAATCATGCTTGACAAATCTCCTGGAATTTTTTGAGGATGTTTCCAGTAGAGTGGACATGGGAGAACCACTTGATGTGGTATATTTGGACTTTCAGAAGGCTTTCGACAAGGTCCCACACAAGAGATTAATGTGCAAAGTTAAAGCACATGGGATTGGGGGTAGTTTGCTGACATGGATTGAGAACTGGTTGCCAGACAGGAAGCAAAGAGTAGGAGTAAATGGGGACTTTTCAGAATGGCAGGCAGTGACTAGTGGGGTACCGCAAGGTTCTGTGCTGGGGCCCCAGCTGTTTACACTGTACATTAATGATTTAGACGAGGGGATTAAATGTAGTATCTCCAAATTTGCGGATGACACGAAATTGGGTGGCAGTGTGAGCTGCGAGGAGGATGCTATGAGGCTGCAGAGCGACTTGGATAGGTTAGGTGAGTGGGCAAATGCATGGCAGATGAGGTATAATGTGGATAAATGTGAGGTTATCCACTTTGGTGGTAAAAACAGAGAGTCAGACTATTATCTGAATGGTGACAGATTAGGAAAAGGGGAGGTGCAACGAGACCTGGGTGTCATGGTACATCAGTCATTGAAGGTTGGTATGCAGGTACAGCAGGCGGTTAAGAAAGCAAATGGCATGTTGGCCTTCATAGCGAGGGGATTTGAGTACAGGGGCAGGGAGGTGTTGCTACAGTTGTACGGGGCCTTGGTGAGGCCACACCTGGAGTATTGTGTACAGTTTTGGTCTCCTAACCTGAGGAAGGACATTCTTGCTATTGAGGAGTGCAGCGAAGGTTCACCAGGCTGATTCCCGGGATGGCGGGACTGACCTATCAAGAAAGACTGGACCAACTGGGCTTGTATTCACGTTTAAAATTCTGACGGGGTTAGACAGGTTAGATGCAGGAAGAATGTTCCCAATGTTGGGGAAGTCCAGAACCAGGGGACACAGTCGAAGGATAAGGGGTAAGCCATTTAGGACCGAGATGAGGAGAAACTTCTTCATCCAGAGAGTGGTGAACCTGTGGAATTCTCTACCACAGAAAGTTGTTGAGGCCGATTCACTAAATATATTCAAAAAGGAGTTAGATGAAGTCCTTACTACTAGGGGGATCAAGGGGTATGGCGAGAAAGCAGGAATGGGGTACTGAAGTTGCATGTTCAGCCATGAACTCATTGAAGGCTAGAAGGGCCGAATGGCCTACTCCTGCACCTATTTTCTATGTTTCTATGTTTATTTCCACTGGGACACTGGACGAGCTCCCATGAAGCACACAGCTTTTGACTAGCGATAATAAGGGGTACTGACTTGTCCAGGTTTTGATCTGCCGGGCAGTGACGGGTGATTGCTCACTCTCAAATGCTTCCATAATCATGGCTAGATCTGTGGGCTGCGCCATTTCCACCCCCATGGTGGGCAGCCTACTGAGAGCATCAGTGCAGTTTTCTGTGCCTGACCTGTGGCGGATGGCATAGTTGTTTGCGGACAACGTGAGTGCCCATTTCTGGATGCGGGCTGATGCGTTAATATTTATCCTTTTACTCTCGGAAAACAGGGATATCAGTGGCTTATGGTCAGCTTCCAATTCGAATTTTAGCCCAAACAGGTATTGATGCATTTTCTTTACCCCATAGACACACGCTAACGCTTCTTTTTCAATCATGCTGTAGCCTCTCTCAGCCTTAGACAGACTCCTGGACGCATAAGCAACCGGTTGCAGTTTCCCGAAATCATTAGCTTGTTGCAATACACACACGACGCCATATGACGACGCATCACATGCTAGTACCAAACGCTTACATGGATCATACAACACAAGCAATTTGTTTGTGCATAACAATTTTCTCGCTTTTACAAAGGGAATTTCTTGGCTTTTGCCCCAAACCCATTCGACTCCTTTTCGTGATAAGACATATAGTGGTTCAAGCAGTGTGCTGAGACCCGGTAAGAAGTTGCCAAAGTAGTTCAAGAGTCCCAGGAATGACCGCAGCTCCGTCACGTTCTGTGGCCTCGGTGCGTTCTCGATTGCCTCTGTCTTCGCGTTGGTGGGCCTGATGCCCTCCGCCGCAATCCTCCTTCCCAAGAACTTCACTTCAGGCACCAGGAAAATGCATTTCGAGCATTTTAACCTGAGTCCCATGTGGTTGAGTCGACTAAGAACCTCCTCCAGGTTCTGCAGGTGCTCGACTGTGTTCCGACCTGCGACCAAGATGTTGTCCTGGAAGACCATGGTGTGCGGGACCGACTTCAGTAAACTTTCCATGTTTCTCTGGAATATCGCCGCCGCTGAGCGGATTCAAATGGCCATCTGTTATAAACAAAAAGACCTTTGTGTGTGTTGATGCAGGTGAAGGCCTTCGATGATTCCTTCGGTTCCTACGTCATGTAGGCTGAAGTCAGATCCAGATTCGTGAATGTTTTTCCTCCCGCCAGCGTTGCAAAGAGATCGTCGGCCTTTGGTAGTGGGTATTGGTCCTGCAGGGAGAGACGATTGATAGTTACTTTGCAATCGCCACAGATTCTGACAGTGCCGTCTCCCTTGAGTACTGGGATAATAGGACTGGCCCACTCACTGAACTCAATCGGTGAAATGATGCCCTCTCTTTGCAGCCGGTCTAGCTCGATCTCTACCCTTTCTTTCATCATGTACGGTACTGCTCTCGCCTTGTGATGGATGGATCGCGCCCCCGGAATTAGGTGGAGCTACACTTTTGTTCCTTGTAATTTCCCAATGCCTGGTTCGAACAGCGAAGGAAATTTATTCAAGACCTGGGCACACGAAGTGTCGTCAGCGAGCGACAGCGCTCGGACGTCATCCCAGTTCCGGCGTATCTTTCCCAGCCACCTCCTGCCGGGCAATGTGGGACTATTGCCCGGTACCACCCAAAGTGGTAGCTTGTGCACCGCTCAATCGTAGGAGATCTTTATGGCAGCACTGCCAATTACAGGAATCAATTCTTTAGTGTAAGTTCTTAGTTTCATGCGAACTGGAGTTAAGACTGGCCTTGAGGCCTTGTTGCACCACAATCTTTCGAAAGTCTTTTTGCCCATGATGGACTGGCTCGCGCCCGTGTCCAGTTCCATTGACACCGGTAGTCCATTTAGTTCAATTATCGGGGGACAATTCTTGGTGAATGTGTGCACCCCATTTACCTCTGCCTCCTCTAGCTGAGGCTCTGGTTCGTCGTGATCCTCCATGGATCTGTCCTGCTCTGTAACATGGTGGTTTGCAGGTTTAGCAGGCTTTGCAGCTCGCCTGCACAATCGCTGGAGGTATCCCATTGTTCCACAGCCCTCGCAAATTTACTCTTTGAATCGGCATGAAAGGAAACGATGCAGCGCCAACAAGGTTTTAATGGCCTTGCATTCATCACCCTTGATGGTGGACTCTGAGTATTCTGCGGACATGCAGCTGCAGGTATGTGTAACCTGCCCTGTACGTTATGATTCAAAAACATCACTTTGTTCACAGTACTTGTAGCAGCACTTGTGTGCTGAGAGATTTGCTTTGTATTGTCACTGGTGGCAATGAACGCCTGGGCTATCGCTATGGCCTTACTCAAGGTTGGGGTCTTTACAGTCAAAAGTTTGCGAAGTATGGTTTCATGGCCAATGCCAAGTACGAAAAAGCTCCTGAGCATGTGCTCCAAATGCCCTTCAAATTCGCAATGTCCTGCAAGGCGTCTTAGCTCGGCGACATAACTTGCCACTTCCTTACCTTCAGACCTTTTGTCGGTGTAGAACCGGTACCTCGCCATCAGAATGCTTTCCTTTGGGTTCAAATGCTCTCGGACCAGTGTGCACAAATCGTCGTACGAGTTCTCCGTGGGTTTCGCTGGAGAGTGAGCAGATTCTTCATGAGACCATACGTTGGTGCCCTACATACCGTGAGGAGGATTGCCCTTCATTTGGCAGTGCTCTCTTCCTCATCTAGCTCGTTGGCCATGAAGTATTGGTCGAGTCGCTCCACAAAAGTTTCTCAATCATCTCCCTCTGACAATTTCTCCAGGATACCCACTGTTCTCTGCATCTTTGGGTTCGCTATCTGTATCTCATCACCAGTTGTTGTGTATGAAGAGTCAGACTGTACATGGTGAGCTCAAAGTAAAGTGTGACCTTAGTCTTTTATTGCAGGTCTCCAGAGTGCCTCGCCAACCTGTGAAGCCTCCTTAAATACCTGTGCTCCCAAGGGATTATGGGATTCCTTGCGACTCCAGGGGATGAGCCCTCTGGTGGCTGTACAGAATAAATACAAGTTCACATCGATAACAGGAGTTATCTCTGATGTTCTGGCAAATATTTATCCCTCAATTAAGATAACAAAAAAACAGATTATCTGGTCATTATCACATTGCTGTTTGTGGGAGCTTGCTGTGTGCAAGTTGGTTGCTGTGATTCCTATATTACAACAGTGACTGCACTTCAAAAGTACTTCATTGGTTGTAATGCGCTTTGAGATGTCCGGTAGTCGTGAAAGGCACTATATAAATGCAAGTTTTTCTTTTCAGACAGGAAGCACAGTAATCGGTTACTGACATGTGAACATAAAAAATAGGCATCTTGCAATTCTGATCACAAAAATTAAAAAAAATGAGGATTTCTGCATGCGTGGATTGAGGATTTGATTTCCCCGGAACAGTTACTCAGCCCTCTAGTTATAAACAATCAATAATGATTAACATGTTTTTGCTTGTTAGCTTCAAATCTAGCCTCTTTTTTTTGCGGTGACTTTCTTTATTCATTCCTGGGATGTGGCCATCACTGGCAAGGTCGGCATTTATTGCCCATTCCTAATTGCCCTTGAGAAGGTGGTGGTGAGGCACCTTCTTGAACTGCTGCAGTCTGTGTGGTGAAGGTGCTCCTGCAGTGCTGTTAGGGAGGGATTTGTAGGATGCTTCCGCAAGATCCTACAAATCCCCTAGGAGGACAGACGCACTAACATTAGCGTCCTTGACCAGGCCAACATCCCCAGCATTGAAGCACTGACCACACTTGATCAGCTCTGCTGGGCAGGCCACATAGTTCGCATGCCAGACACGAGACTCCCAAAGCAAGCGCTCTACTCGGAACTCCTTCATGGCAAACGAGCCAAAGGTGGGCAGAGGAAACGTTACAAGGACACCCTCAAAGCTTCCTTGATAAAGTGCAACATCCCCACTGACATCTGGGAGTTCCTGGCCAAAGATCACCCTAAATAGAGGAAATGCATCCGGGAGGGCACTGAGCACCTCGAGTCTCATCGCCGAGTGCATGCAGAAATCAAGTGCAGGCAGGGGAAAGAGCGTGCGGCAAACCAGTCCCACCTGTGATAGGGACTGTGGCTCTCATATTGGACTGTTCAGCCACCTAAGGGCTCATTTTAAGAGTGGAAGCAAGTCTTCCTCGATTCTGAGGGACTGCCTATGACGATGATAGGGAGGGAGTTCCAGGATGCAGCGACGATGAAGGAACAATGATATATTTCTAAGACAGGATGGTGTGCGACTTGGAGGGGAACGTGGAGGTGATGGTGCCCTTGTCCTGCTAGGTGATAGAGGTCGCGGGTTTGGGAGGTGCTGCCGAAGAACCTTGTGGATGGTACATACTACAGCCACACTGCAGCCACGGTGCACCAGTGGTGGAGGGAGTGAATGTTGAAGGCGGTCGATGGGATGTGTTGTGTATGCAATAACTGTTAGCTTGAGTATGTTTAACTCCAAGAGGTATAACCTTGGCTCTGCTTTATTAAGGCCCAAAGTGACTAATATACAAAATGGCTGGCCTTTTATACTTAGGCTGCACACAGGTGCCTCCAACAGAGACGCCATCTAGTGGCTAGTGATCCTAAAAGTACATACATGACAGAGTGCTAATCAAGCGGCTGCTTTGTCCTGGATGGTGTCGAGCTTTTTGAGTGTTGTTGGAGCTGCACTCGTCTCGGCAACTGTCCTCAGATGGTGATGTAATATAAATGCAATGGTGCTGATACATTTTAAAAGCAGCTCAGGAAGAAACATTAACACATTTAAATCTCACTCCATCTCGTCCCTCCCCCCCACCCTATCTGTTTAAAATCAATTTTGCAGCTACAGTGCTGCGATGGCTGACCATAAAATGCAATGGCCGTTTTCTTTCTCACACTTTGCAGCTCCTTTCCTCTCTCTCTCTCTCATTCTCACAGATCATGTTAATGCAGTCCTGCTGCGTTTCTTATCCTTTTGCCCTGATCCTTTGTGCAAACTGCATCTTTTATTTTTTTTACTTTTAAAAAAAAATCTTCCCTCCTTGTTTTTTTTTTGCAGTGTGATCCCTTCCCGGTTGTAGTATTCATTTGGAGGTGCAAATAAAAAGAGCCTGGATGATCGGATCGCCGAGGGGAGACTCACCAATGCTCAACTCTACAATCGCTGGATTCTATCTTTCGCAGGCACAAATTGGCGTATTTTTTTAAAATCCCGAGATTTAATTCCATCGCAAGTGATCCTTTAAATCACTCCGAAATCACGTATGTCGATGGAATTGCAGAGTTGGTGATACTGGGAGTCGCTGGCCAGCGATCAGGAAGAAGCTCCTCGCCCAGTTTACCTTCATCATCATAGGCAGTCCCTCGAAATTGAGGAAGACTTGCTTCTACTCTAAAGTGAGTTCTCAGGTGACTGAACAGTCCAATACGGGAATTACAGTCTCTGTCACAGGTGGGACAGACAGTAGTTGGAGGAAAGAACATAACATAAGAATATAAGAACAAAAGAATTAAGAACAGGAGGAGGCCATCTAGCCCCTCGAGCCTGCTCCGCCATTCAACAAGATCATGGCTGATCTGGCTGTGGACTCAGCTCCACTTACCCACCCGCTCCCCATAACCCTTAATTCCCTTATTGGTTAAAAATCTATCTATCTGTGACTTGAATACATTCAATGAGCTAGCCTCAGCTGCTTCCTTGGGCAGAGAATTCCACAGATTCACAACCCTCTGGGAGAAGAAATTCCTTCTCAACTCGGTTTTAAATTGGCTCCCCCGTATTTTGAGGCTGTGCCCCCTAGTTCTAGCCTTCCCGACCAGTGGAAACAACCTCTCTGCCTCTATCTTGTCTATCCCTTTCATTATTTTAAATGTTTCTACAAGATCAACCCTCATCCTTCTGAACTCCAACGAGTAAAGACCCAGTCTATTCAATCTATCATCATAAGGTAATCCCCTCATCTCCGGAATCAGCCTAGTGAATCGTCTCTGTACCCCCTCCAAAGCTAGTATATCCTGCCTTAAATAAGGTGACCAAAACTGCACGCAGTACTCCAGGTGCGGCCTCACCAATACCCTATACAGTTGCAGCAGGACCTACCTGCTTTTGTACTCCATCCCTCTCGCAATGAAGATCAACATTGCATTCGCCTTCCTGATTACCTGCTGCATCTGAAAACTAACTTTTTGGGATTCATGCACAAGGACCCCCAGGTCCCTCTGCACTGCAGCATGTTGTAATTTCTCCCCATTCAAATAATATTCCCTTTTACTGTTTTTTTTTCGTGACCTCACATTTTCCGACATTGTATTCCATCTGCCAAACCTTAGCCCATTCGCTTAACCTATCTAAATCTCTTTGCAGCCTCTCTGTGTCCTCTACACAACCCGCTTTCCCACTAATCTTTGTATCATCTGCAAATTTTGTTACACTACACTCTGTCCCCTCTTCCAGGTCATCTATGTATATTGTAAACAGTTGTGGTGCCAGCACCGATCCCTGTGGCACACCACTAACCACCGATTTCCAACCCGAAAAGGACCCATTTATCCCGACTCTCTGCTTTCTGTTAGCCAGCCAATTCTCGATCCATGCTAATAAATTTCCTCTGACTCCGCGTACCTTTATCTTTTGCAGTAACCTTTTGTGTGGCACCTTATCGAATGCGTTTTGGAAATCTAAATACACCACATCCATCGGTACACCTCTATCCACCATGCTCGTTATATCCTCAAAGAATTCCAGTAAATTAGTTCAGCATGATTTCCCCTTCATGAATCCATGTTGCGTCTGCTTGATTGCACTATTCCTATCTAGATGTCCCACTATTTCTTCCTTAATGATAGCTTCAAGCATTTTCCCCACTACAGATGTTAAACTAACCGGCATATAGTTACCTGCCTTTTGTCTGCCCCCTTTTTTAAACAGAGACGTTACAAAAGGTGGGTGGGGAGTCTGGTTTATCGCACGCTCCTTCCGCTGTCTGCGTTTGATTTCTGCATGCTCTCGGCGATGAGACTCGAGGTGCTCAGCGCCTTCCTGGATGCTCTTCCTCCACATAGGGTGGTCTTGGGCCAGGGACTCCCAGGTGTCGGTGGGGATGCTGCACTTTATCAAGGAGGCTTTGAGGGTGACCTTGAAACGTTTCCTCTGCCCATCTGGGGCTCGCTTGCCGTGTCGGAGTTCCGAGTAGAGCTTGCTTTGGGAGGCTTGTGTCAGGCATGCGAACAATGTGGCCCGCCAATGGAGCTGGTCGAGTGTGGTCAGTGCTTCGATGTTGGCTTGATCGAGGACACTAACGTTGGTGCGTCTGTCCTCCCAGGGGATTTGCAGGATCTTGCAGAAACATCGTTGGTGGTATTTCTCCAGCGATTTAAGGTGTCTGCTGTATATGGTCCACGCCACTTAGCCATACAGGAAGGCGGATATCACTACAGCCCTGTAAGAAGCACCCAGGCCAGATGTCAAGGTCCAATCACTACCTCGGCTTGGCTCAGCAAACTCACAGGGATTCAACAGCAAGAACTTGCATTTAGATAGCGCCGTTAACATAGTGAAGTACCTTGGGATGCTTTACCATGTTAAAGGCGCTGTATAAAGTTGTTGTAACCCTCCCCCTCGGCGCTTCGCGGGATCATTATCAAACAAAAATTGTCGCTGAGCTAAAGAAGGAGATATTAGGATAGGTGACCAAAAGCTTGGTCAAAGAGGTAGGTTTTAAGGAGCACCTTAAAGGAGGAAAGAGAGGTAGAGAGGTTTAACAAAGGTGTTCCAGAGCTGAGGACCACTCTGCGAGTTTAGTCCCTCCTGTAGTTTATTTTTAACGTGTCCCTGGAAATCTGTGGGTAGGGGATGGAGGCTCCAACTAAAGACAGATTATCTGGTCATTATGACTCTGCTGTTTGTGGGAGCTTGCTGTGAGCATATTGGTTGCCACGTTTCCGACATTACAACAGTGACTACACTCCAAAAGTATTTCCATTGCTGTGAAGCGCTTTGAGACGTTCTGAGGTCGTGAAGTGTTCCATATAAATGCAAGTCTTTCTTCCTGTGCCATCAGAAGGCCATACTGCTAACATCGGCATGAGGTCGGGAACCACCTGCGGGAACTGCCGCAGACTTTCGGTCCCGTATTATGTAAAATTACATTTTATTTAATAATCCCCTTTACCCCGTCCTCGCCCCCAAATCTTTGCCCTCGTGGTGCTGAGTCCGATTCCAGCGTTGTTGGCTGTGAGCGAGTCAAGCAACTGATTTCCATGTTACCACTGGAGCTGATGGTCAGCAGGCATGTCGATTTACACTCGACATTACTGCTGAGCCCCGTCTCGCTGACCACAAGCATTTACCTTCTAATTCTTGATGACAGGAATGGAAAGAAAGAATTTGCATTTATTTGCACTTTTCACGACGTCCCAAAGCACTTTACAGCCGATGAAGTACTTCTGAAATCACTGTTGTAATGTAGGAAACACTGCAGTCAATTTGCACACAGCAAGCTCCCACAAACAGCAAAGTGATAATGACCAGATTAGTTATGTTGATTGAGTGATAAATATTGTCTAGGACACCAGGGATAACTCCCCTGCTCTTCTTTGACATACTGCCGTGGGATCTTTTACGTCCACCTGAGAAGGCAGACAGGACCTCGGTTTATTGTCTGATCCAAAAGACGGCACCTCTGTCAGTGCAGCACTCCCTCAGTAATGCACTGGAGTGTCAGCTTAGATTTTCTGTGCTCAAGTGGGACCTGAACCCACAACCTTATCTGGTCATTGCCTCAGTGGTGTTTGTGGGAACTTGCTGCTGCATTTCCTACATTACAATAATGACTACACTTAGTTGGCTGTGATGCAATTTGGGATGCCCTGGAGTGTCAGTCTAGATTTTTGTGCTCAATCTCTGGAGTGGGACTTGAACCCACAACCTTCTGGCTCAGAGACGAAGGTGCTACCCACTGAGCCACAGCTGATGGACGTCCCTAAGTGCTTTACTTCTCAAGTGTAGTCACTGTTCTAATGTGGGGAAACAATGGGATTAAAGGCGGACAAGTCCCCTGGACTTGATGGCCTGCAGCCTAGGGTCTTAAAAGAAGTGGCTGCACAGACAGTGAATACATTAGTTTTAATCGACCAAAATTCCCTGGATTCTGGAGACGTCCCAGCGGATTGGAAAACTGCAAATGTAACGCCCCTATATAAAAAAGTGTTGTGTATCTGTAAAGCATGCACTCCCATGTTCCGCCACCAGGGAGCGCATCCCCTGAAGTCCCAAGCGATCCCAGCATCCCTTGGGAGCACTGTATATAAGCCGGCCCCGAAGGCCTGTTCCTCATTCTGGAGTGTCTTACTAAAGACTGAGGTCACTGTTACTTTAACCTCCCTGTCTGCAGTCTCATCTGTGTTAGGAACACAACAACTGGCGACGAGTACATGAATCCAACGCATAGATGCAGCAAACTGTGGGCATCCTGGAGAAGTTCTCGGAGGGGGAGGACTGGGAAGCCTATGTCGAACGGTTAGACCAGTACTTTGTAGCCAACGAGCTGGACGGAGAAGGAAGCACTGCAAAAAGGAGAGCGGTCCTCCTCACAGTCTGCGGGGCACCGACCTACAGCCTCATGAAGAATCTTCTGGCTCCAGTGATAAGTCATATGAGGAGCTGTGTACACTGGTTCGGGAGCATCTTAACCCGAGGGAGAGCGTGCTGATGTCGAGGTATCGGTTCTATACGTACCAGCGATCTGAAGGTCAGGAAATGGTGAGCTACGTCGCCGAGCTCAGGCGACTTGCAGGACAATGTGAGTTTGATAGCTACCTGGAGCAAATGCTCAGAGACTTTTTTGTACTGGGCATTGGCCACAAGACCCTCCTACGAAAACATTTGACTGCAGAGACACTGACCCTCAGTAAGGCCATTGCAATAGCACAGGCGTTTCTGTCCACCAGTGATAACACCAAACAAATCTCTCAGCACACAAGTGCTAGCAATGTTCATAAATTAACTGGAACTGTGTTTGCGAGCAGAAATGTACAGGGCAGAAACCACGAGTCTGCAACTGCCAGCAGGCCTCAGGTGACCCAGATGACTCCGAGTCCGCAACAAAGGATGAATGCAAGACAATTCACACCTAGTTGGCATTGTGGACGCTTCCATTCAGCCTATTCATGCCGCTTCAAAGGGTATGTTTGCAAGAGCTGTGGAACAATGGGGCACCTCCAGACGAGCTGCAAACTCAGCAAAACCTGCTAACCACCACGTGGCAGAGGAAAATCGGTCCATGGTGGATCAAAGCAATTTCAAGCCTCAGAGAGAGGAGGCAGATGCTAAAGTACACGGGGTGCACACATTTTCAACGAAATGTCCACCTATAATGCTAAACGTAAAATTGAATGGCTTACCCGTAGCCATGGAACTGGACACTGGCGCTAGCCAATCCATCATGAGTAAAAAGATGTTTGAGAGACTGTGGTGCAACAAGGCACTCAGGCCAGCCCTGAGCCCCATCCACACAAAACTGAGAACGTACATCAAAGAGCTTATTACTGTCCTGGGCAGTGCCATGGTCAAGGTCACCGACGTGGGCACGATCCACGAACTGCCACTCTGGATTGTCCCGGGCGATGGCCCCACACTGCTTAGAAGGAGCTGGCTGGGCAAAATCCGCTGGAACTGGGATGACATCCGAGCGCTATCACATGTCGATGAGGACTCATATACCCAGGTTCTTAACAAATTTCTTTCCCTTTTTGAGCCAGGCATTGGAAGCTTTTCCGGGGCGAAGGTGCGGATCCATTTGGTCCCAGAGGCACGACCCATTCACCACAAGGCGCGAGCGATACCTCACATGATGAGGGAGAGAGTGGAAATCGAGCTGGACAGGCTGCAACGCGAGGGCATCATCTCCCCAGTGGAATTCAGCGAGTGGGCCAGTCCAATTGTTCCAGTACTCAAAAGTGATGGTATGGTCAGGATTTGTGGCGATTATAAAGTAACTATTAATCGTTTCTCGCTACATGACCAAAACCCGCTACCTAAGGCAGACGACCTATTTGCGACGCTGCCAGGAGGCAATATGTTCACCAAACTCGACCTGACTTTGGCCTACATGACGCAGGAACTGGAGAAGTCTTCACCTGCATCAACATGCACAAGGGACTGTTCATCTACAACAGATGCCCGTTTGGAATTTGGTCGGCTGCAGCGAGCCTACTCAAGTCGGTACCACACACGGTGGTTTTTCAGGATGACATATCGGTCACGGGTCGGGACACCGTCAAGCACCTACAAAACCTGGAGGAAGTCCACCAGCGACTGGATCGCGTAAGGCTGTGGCTGAAGAGGTCAAAATGCATCTTCATGGCAACAGAAGTGAAGTTTTTGGGGAGAAAGATCACGGCGGACGGCATTCGGCTCACAGATGCCAAGACAGAGGCTATCAGGAACACTCCCAGGCCACAGAACATCACCGAGCTGCAGTCATTCCTGGGATTCCTCAACTATTTTGGTAACTTCCGACCGGGGTTAAGCACCCTTTTAGAGCCCCTACATGTGTTATTGCGTAAAGGTGCGAACTGGATATGGGGAAAAAAAACAAGTAATTGCTTTTGAGAAAGCCAGAAACATTTTATGCTCCAACAAGCTGCTTGTATTGTATAACCCGTGTAAAAGACTCGTGCTAGCATGTGATGCGTCGTCGTATGGAGTCAGGTGTGTATTACAACAAGCTAACATTGCGGCGAAGTTGCAACCTGTCGCCTATGCTTCCAGGAGCTTGTCTAAGGCCGAGAGGGCATACAGCATGATTGAGAAAGAGGCATTAGCATGTGTGTTCGGGGTAAAGAAAATGCATCAGTACCTGTTTGACCTTAAATTTGAGCTGGAAACCGATCACAAGCCCCTCACATCCCTGTTCGCTGAAAACAAGGGGATAAATACTAATGCCTCAGCCCGCATACAAAGGTGGGTACTCACACTATCAGCGTATAACCATACCATCCGCCACAGGCCAGGCACCGAGAACTGTGCAGATGCTCTCAGTCGGCTTCCACTGCCCACCACGGGAGTGGAAATGGCGCAGCCTGCAAACTTTTGATGGTGGCGCAGCCCGCAGACTTGTTGATGGTCATGGAAGCGTTTGAAAATGATAAATCACCTGTCACGGCCCGCCAGATTAGGACTTGGACCAGCCAAGGTCCTCTGCTGTCCCTAGTAAAAAACATTGTACGGCATGGGAGCTGGGCCAGCATCCCCATTGAAATGCAAGAGATAATCAAGCCGTTCCAGCGGTGAAACGACGAGCTGTCCATTCAGGCAGACTGCCTGTTGTGGGGTAACCGCGTAGTGCAACCAAAAAAGGGCAGGGAGATGTTCATCTCGGATCTCCACAGCACACACCCGGGTATAGTAATGATGAAAGCGATAGCCAGATCCCATGTGTGGTGGCCCGGTATCGATCTGACTTAGAATCCTGTGTACGGCAATGCAGCGTATGTGCTCAGTTGAGCAACGCGCCCAGAGAGGACCACTAAGTTTGTGGTCTTAGCCCTCCAGTCTAGGTCTAGGTCACGGTCAAGGATCCATGTCGACTATGCGGGCCCGTTTCTCGGTAAAATGCTCCTGATGGTGGTGGATGCTTTTTCAAAATAGATTGAATGTGAAATAATGTCGGGAAGCACCGCCACCGCCACCATTGAAAGCCTGAGAGCCATGTTTGCCACCCACGGCCTGCCTGACATACTGGTCAGTGACAACGTTTCATCAGTGCCGAATTTAAAGAATTCATGACCCGCAATGGGATCAAACATGTCACCTCGGCTCCGTTTAAACCAGCCTCCAATAGGCAGGCAGAGCGGGCAGTACAAACAATCAAACAGAGCCTTAAACGAGTCACAGAAGGCTCACTCCAAACCCGCCTGTCCTGAGTACTGTTCAACTACCACACGAGACCCCACTCGCTCACAGGGGTGCCCCCGGCTGAGCTACTCATGAAAAGGACACTTAAAACCAGACTCTTGCTGGTTCACCCCAACCTGCATGATCAGGTAAAGAGCAGGTGGCAGCAACAAAATGTAAACGATGGTCGCGCCACTATGTCACGGGAAATTGATCTGAATGACCCTGTGCTAAACTATGTGGATCGCGGGCACGGTGATAGCTAAAGAAGGGAGTAAGGTGTTTGTAGTCAAACTAGACAATGGACAAATTTGCAGAAAACACCTGGACCAAACGAGGCTGCGGTTCACAGATTGCCCTGAACAACCCACAGCAGACACCACCTTTTTCGAGCCCACTACACACACCCAAAGGATCAACGACACCACGCCGGACCAGGAAATCGAACCCATCACGCCCAACAGCCCAGCAAGGCCAGGCTCACCATGCAGCCCTGCAGGGCCAACAACACGCCAGCCCAGCAAGGGCACAGCCAACGCACCAGAACAGACATTTGTACCAAGGCGGTCCACCAGGGAAAGAAAGGCTCCCGACCGCCTCAACTTGTAAATAGTTTTCACTTTGAGTTTGGGGGGGGAGCGATGTTGTGTATCTATAAAGCATGCACTCCCATGTTCCGCCACCAGGGAGTCACTGTCACTTTAACCTCCCTGTGTGCAGTCTCATCTGTGTTAGGAACACAACAAAAAGGAGGCAGACAAAAAGCAGGAAACTATAGACCAGTTCGCCTAATATCTGTCATTGGGAAAATGCTGGAGTCCATTATTAAGGAAGCAATACTGGGACATTTGGAAAAGCATAATTAATCAAGTAGAGTCAGCATAGTTTTATGAAAGGGAAATCATGTTTGACAAATTCGCTGGAGTTCTTTGAGGATGTAACAAGCAGGTTGGATAAGGGGGAACCAGTGGATGTGGTGTATTTGGATTTCCAGAAGACATTCGATAAGGTGCCACATAAAAGGTTACTGCACAAGATAAAAGTTCACGGGGTTGGGGGTAATATATTAGCATGGATAGAGGATTGGCTAACTGACAGCAACCAGAGAGTCGGGATAAATGGGTCATTTTCCGGTTGGCAGTGACTCATGGGGTGTCACAGGGATCGGTGCTGGGGCCTCAACTATTTACAATCTATATTAATGACTTGGATGAAGGGAACGAGTGTAATGTAGCCAGGTTTGCTGATGATACAAAGATGGGTGGGGAAGCAAATTGGGAGGAGGACACAAAAAACCTTCAAAAGGCTTTATAAACAGGCTAGATGATTGGGCACAAATTTGGCAGATGGAGTATAATGTGGGAAAATGTGAGGTTATCCACTTTGGCAGAAATAATAGTAAAGCAAATTCTAATTTTAATGGAGAAAAATTGCACAGTGCTGCAGTACAGAGGGTCCTGGGGGTCCTTTTGTATGAAACACAAAAAGTTAGTATGCAGGTGCAGCAAGTGATCAGGAAGGCAAATGGAATGTTGGCCTTTATTGCAAGGGGGATAGAGTATAAAAGCAGAGAAGTCCTGCTACAAATATACAGGGTATTGGAAAGGCCACACCTAGAGTACTGTTTTGGTCTCCGTATTTAAGGAAGGATATACTTGCATTGGAGGCTGTTCAGAGAAGGTTCAATAGGTTGATTACGGAGATGAGGGGATTGACTTATGAAGATAGATTGAGTAGGTTGGGCCAATACACAATGGAGTTCAGAAAAATGAGAGGTGATCTTATCGAAACATATAAGATAATGAGGGAGGCTCGACAAGCTGGATGCAGAGAGGATATTTCCACTCATTGGGGAAACTAATTTTAGGGGGCATAGTCTCAGAATAAGGAGCTGCCCATTTAAAACTGAGACGAGGAGGAATTTCTTCTCTGAGGGTTGTAAATCTAAGGAATTCTCTGCCCCAGAGAGCTGCAGAGGCTGGGTCATTGAATATATGGAGACAGACAGATTTTTGAACGATAAGGGAGTCAAGGATTATGGGGAGCGGGCAGGGAAGTGGAGCTGAGTCCGTGATCAGATCAGCCATGATCTTATTAAATGGCGGAGCAGGCTCGAGGGGCCAAATGGCCGACTCCTGCTCCTATTTCTTATGGTCTTATTTAAGCTCCCACAAACAGCAATAAAATAAATGACCAGATAAAAGCCCCAGGACTAAGGAAGAGAAAAGTCGGTTTGATTTCCTGCTCTCAGTGGCCTTTTACTGGAAAGTAGACGTGTGAAGTAACTATTGGGCTTGGCTATGATCTGCTCCATGATGCCTGCTAACATTCAAAAAATTTTCAGATGAAGTGCATTTCCCTGAGTGAGGTATCAGAGGAGGTCTGTGGATGTGTGCCCCAGCAAGGAATTTTCACTGTCAGGAAGGGTGGGCAGAAAATTGAGGTAGAGAACATAAATTGAGTATAGGCTACTTCAGATTTATTTCACCAACCCAGATGTGTTTCTCTCCCCACAGATGCTGCCTGACCTGCTGAGTATTTCCAGCATTTTCTGTTAATACTTCAGATTTCCACCATATGCAGCATTTTCCCTTTTGTATTTGTACGTATTTAGAATTTACACCTGTCTTTACGCAGAGAGTGATGAGAATGCGGAACTTGTTACCACATGGAGTAGCTGAAGCGAATAGCATAGATTAATTTAAATAAGACCTACATTTACATAAGAAATAGGAGTAGGAGTAGGCCATACGGCCCCTCGAGTCTGCTCCGCCATTCAATAAGATCATGGCTGATCTGATCATGGACTCAGCTCCACTTCCCTGCCCACTTCTTATAACCCCATAACCCCTATCGTTTAAGAAACTGTCTATCTCTGTCTGTACAACTGTAGTAACACCTCCCTGCCCCTGTACTCAAATCCCCTCGCTATGAAGGCCAACATGCCATTTGCTTTCTTAACCGCCTGCTGTACCTGCATGCCAACCTTCAATGACTGATGTATCATGACACCCAGGTCTCGTTGCACCTCCCCTTTTCCTAATCTGTCACCATTCAGATAATAGTCTGTCTCTGTTTTTACCACCAAAGTGGATAACCTCACATTTATCCACATTATACTTCATCTGCCATGTATTTGCTCACTCACCTAACCTATCCAAGTCACTCTGCAGCCTCATGGCATCCTCCTCGCAGCTCACACTGCCACCCAACTTAGTGTCATCTGCAAATTTGGAGATACTACATTTAATCCCCTCGTCTAAATCATTAATGTACAATGTAAACAGCTGGGGCCCCAGCACAGAACCTTGCGGTACCCCACTAGTCACTGCCTGCCATTCTGAAAAGTACCCATTTACTCCTACTCTTTGCTTTCTGTCTGCCAACCAGTTCTCAATCCACGTCAGCACACTACCCCCAATCCCATGTGCTTTAACTTTGCACATTAATCTCTTGTGTGGGACCTTATCGAAAGCCTTCTGAAAGTCCAAATACACCACATCAACTGGTTCTCCCTCGTCCACTCTACTGGAAACATCCTCAAAAAATTCCAGAAGATTTGTCAAGCCTGATTTCCCTTTCACAAATCCATGCTGACTTGGACCTATCATTTCACCTCTTTCCAAATGCGCTGCTATGACATCCTTAATAATTGATTCCATCATTTTACCCACTATCGATGTCAGGCTGACCGGTCTATAATTCCCTGTTTTCTCTCTCCCTCCTTTTTTAAAAAGTGGGGTTACATTGGCTACCCTCCACTCCATAGGAACTGATCCAGAGTCTATGGAATGTTGGAAAATGACTGTCAATGCATCCGCTATTTCCAAGGCCACCTCCTTAAGTATTCTGGGATGCAGTCCATCAGGCCCTGGGGATTTATCGGCTTTGAATCCCATCAATTTCCCCAACACAATTTCCCGACTAATAAGGATTTCCCCCAGTTCCTCCTTTTGACCCCTTTTATATTCGGAAGGTTGTTTGTGTCCTCCTTAGGTCCCACACAAGAGATTAGTGTGTAAAATTAAAGCACATTGTATTGGGTGTAATGAATTGACGTGGATAGAGAACTGGTTAGCAGACAGGAAGCAGTGATTCGGAATAAACGGGTCCTTTTCAGAATGGCAGGCAGTGACTAGTGGGGTGCTGCCGGGTTCTGTGCTGGGACCCCAGCTATTTACAATATACATCAATGATTTATATGAAGGAATTGAATGTAATATCTCCAAATTTGCAGGTGACACTAAGCTGGGGGGCAGTGTGAGCTGTGAGGAGGATGCTAAGAGACTGCAGCGTGACAGGTTAGGTGAGTGGGCAAATGCATGGCAGATGCAGTATAATGTGGATAAATGTGAGGTTATCCACTTTAGTGGCAAAAACAGGAAGACAGAATATTATCTGAATGGTGACAGATTAGGAAAAGGGGAGGTGCAACGAGACCTGGGTGTCATGGTACATTAGTAACTGAAGTTTGGCATGCAGGTACAGCAGGCTGTGAGGAAGGCAAATGGCATGTTGGCCTTCATAGCTAGAGGATTTGAGTATAGGAGCAGGGAGGTCTTACTGCAGTTGTACAAAGCCTTGGTGAGGCCACACCTGGAATATTGTGTTCAGTTTTGGTCCCCTAATCTGTGGAAGGACGTTCTTGTTATTGAAGGAGTGCAGCGAAGGTTCACCAGATTGATTCCTGGGATGGCAGGACTGACATATGAGGAGAGACTGGACTTGTATCCACTGGAGTTTAGACGAATGAGAGGGATCTCATAGAAACATATAAAATTCTGACAGGATTGGACAGGATAGAGGCAGGAAGAATGTTCCCGTTGCTGGGGAGTTCCAGAACCAGGGGTCATAGTCTAAGAATAAGGGGTAAGCCATTTAGGACCGAGATGAGGAGAAACTTCTTCACTCAGAGAATTGTGAACCTGTGGAATTCTCTACTGCAGAAAGTTGTTGAGGCCAGTTCGTTACATATATTCAAAAAGGAGTTAGATATGGCTCCACGGCCAAAGGGATCAGTGGGTATGGAGAGAAAGCAGGAAAGGGGTACTGAGGTTGAATGATCAGACATGATCTTATTGAATGGTGGTGCAGGCTCGAAGGGCCGAATGGCCTACTCCTGCACCTATTTTCTGTGTTTCTATGTTACTTTCGACAGCCTCTCCGGCACCCTTGCCTGTGTCCCCAACATCTGGTAATACATGGCCTCCACCCTTCATTCATAAGTCCCAACATCGTTGGGCTCAGCAGAACTTCGGTGCGCACTCGCCTCCCAAAGAGATGGCACCTGACGTTGCCTAGCCCCATCACCATGGTGCAGCCCTCTAGGCCCCGGTGCAACACCTAGTGCGGACCCCTGTACTATCTGAACTAGATCGGACCGTGTACTCCCAGTATCTGAGTAGGTGCGTGTGAGTGCAAGCAGTGATGCGGTGCTGCCAGCAGTGTCCTCCTCTTCCTCATCGGACATGTCCCCAAAAGGTGGAGAGTGATCCAGGGTGTCACCAAGGCTGAGGCCCTCAATGCTGTCATCTCATTAAGGTTCCCCTCCGGGCCTCACGACGGTGTTTCACGAGGATCCTCTCCCTCACCTCGGTGGCCACTCAGCCTCTCATCTGCAATTATCAGTGGCACAAGGGCTGCCGTGAGGGGGAGGTAGGGGATTGACGCATGGAGACTGCAACTTCCACACTTTCAGAAGGAAAGGCACAGTAGGCACTGGCACTTTACATAAGAAATAGGAGTAGGAGTAGGCCATACGGCCCATCGAACCTGCTGCGTTATTCAATAAGATCATGGCTGATCTGATCATGGACTCAGCTCCACTTCCCTGCCCATTCCCCATAACCCTTTACTCCCTTATTGATCAAAAATCTGTCTATCTCCGCCTTAAATATATTCAATGACCCAGCCTCTACAACTCTCTGGGGCAGAGAATTCCACAGATTTACAACCCTCTGAGAGAAGAAATTCCTCCTCATCTCAGTTTTAAATGAGTGTCCCCTTATTCTGAGACGATGTCCCCTAGTTTTAATTTCCCTTATGTGTGGAAATATCCTCTTTGCATTTACCTTGTCGAGCCCGCTTCATTACCTTATATGTTTCAATAAGATCACCTCTCATTCTTCTCAACTCCAATCAGTATAGGCCCAACCTGTTCAACCTATCTTTATAAGTCAACCCCCTCATCTCCAGAATCAACCTAGTGAATCTTCTCTGAACAGCCTCCAATGCAAGTATATCCTTCCTTAAATACGGAGACCAAAACTGTACACAGTGCTCTAGGTGTGGCCTCACCAATACCCTGTACAGTTGTAACAGGACTTCGCTGCTTTTATACTCCATCCCCCTTGCCATAAAGGCCAACATTCCATTTGCCTTCCTGATTACTTGCTGTACCTGCATACTAACTTTTTGTGTTTCATGCACAAGGACCCCCAGGTCCCTCTGTACTGAAGCACTTTGCAATTTTTCTCCATTTAAATAATAACTTGCTCTTCGATTTTTTCTGCCAAAGTGCATAACCTCACATTTTCCCACATTATACTCCATCTGCCAGATTTTTGCCCACTCACTTAGCCTGTCTTTGCAGATTTTTTGTGTCCTCCTCACAATTTGCTTTCTCACTCATCTTTGTATCATCAGCAAATTTGGCTACATTACACTCGGTCCCTTCATCGAAGTCATTAATATAGATTGTAAATAGTTGAGGCCCCAGCACCGATCCCTGCGGCACCCCACTAGTTCCTGTTTGCCAACTAATGGTGTGTGAGGATTTGAAGCTGGGGCTCGCCACCACCAGTTCATCTTTGCTCCATTCTATTATGAGCAAGTTCGGCCTGCAAAACAAAGAATGGTTGGTGAGCACCACTGTGATGACGCATCAGAAATGAGTGCACAAGTATGTGTCTCTGACATTCAGCTGTAACTGTGAGATGAAAGGGAGCCTCCATGGTGTAAACACACACACACATAGGGGCCTCAACAATGAAATGCTGCTTCAGTGACTATACAGTGAAGGTAGGAAATAAGAAGATGAAGAAGAGGCTCACAGATGGAAGGTCAGCAGTTGGTGGAACAGGTACTGACGGAGTTGGATAGAATGGAGTTTCCCCTGGCTGGGAAGTCCAGAACAAGGGGTCACAGTCTCAGGATACGGGCAGGAAATTTAGGATCGAGATGAGGAGACATTTTTTCACTCATCGGGTGGTGAACCTGTGGAATTCTCTACCACAGAAGGCTGTGGAGGCCAAGTCACTGAATATATTTAAGAGGGAGATAGATAGATTTCCAGACACAAAAGGCATCAAAGGGTATGGGGAAAAAGCAGGAATATGGTGTTGAGATAGAGGATAGGCCATGATCATATTGAACGGCGGTGCAGACTCGAAGGGCCGAATGGCCTACTACTGCTCCTATTTTCTTTTTTCCATGGACACACTTTCATCAAACAGATGATGTCATTCATCCTTTTCCGACATTGGGTAGCCTTCCGATCACGGATGCAAGTCCCTGAGACTTCCACAGCAATCACTCTCCAGGCATTGGTGAAAACTTCATGACTGGGTCTCGCTGCGTCTGGGTACAGGACTCACCTCCTTCCCTCGACAGCCTGCATCAGGGTCTCCAGCTCTGCTTCCAAGAATTGAGTTGCCCTGCTTGGTAGGGCAGTACCAGCCATGGCCTTCACTGAAAGGCCTTCCCACTCAGGGCTTAGCTGCAAACCCTGGCCTTTAAGAAGGCCAGGGAGTCGCTGGCTCGTTGGCTGGAAATCAGCAGAATGATGAATTTCCCCGTGGTAACTGCGCTCCAATCTACCCACTCACATGGCCGCAAAGTCCCGATTAAAGCTGGCCGCCATTCTTTTGAAAAAAAATCGGGGAAAATAGATCCAATGCCCGCCCCAACTATAGCGGCGGTAATGACTGTATGTGCGCCAGGTTTCTGGCGGGCTTGAATTTTAGCCCCATGATCTCACAACCTTTGGACTCAGAGGTGAGAGTGCTACCCAACTGAGCCACGAATGGAGCTTGGAGGTGGGCTGACCGTTCAAAAGGTCAGGTGGGCTACTTGTAGGGCTCTTTTTTACTGGGGATTGAGTGATTACAATGGTTTTGAAGGGGAAGGAAATGGTCCCTCCTGCGCTACACTTGCTGAGGCCTGATTTCAACTTGCCTGCTCCTCAAAGAGTCCATCAATATAAGGTAAGTCACCAAGAAATCCAACAGGAAGAAACTTCTTTACCCAGGGAATGGTGAGAATGTGGATCTTGGTACCACAGGGAGTAGTTAAGGCAAATAGTATTGATGCATTTAAGGGGAAGCTAGATAAGCATATGAGGGAGAAGGGAATAGAGGGTTATGCTGAGTTAGATGGGAAAGGATGGGAGCAGGCTCGAGTGGAGCAGTTGGGCCAAATGGTCTGTTTCTGTGCTTTATTTTCTATGTTAGTAGTGTGGCCTAGTCCTGCAATGACTGCTGTTATTAATAGTGCCAGCTGGAGCTCAATTGGTAGCACTCTCACCTCTGTAAAGTGAAAGGCACTATATAAATGCAAGTCTTTCTTTCTTTACTGTCTTCAGCAGTTGCCTCAGTCCGAACAGAAGGAGGAGGTGGTTGGCGGGGGCGCGGGGAACGCGGAAAAATAGGATCAATGACAATGAACAGAAGCTAGCAATCTAGTTTTGAAACTGCGGGCACATTGTTTACTAAAGGTGCAACCATCACTTACTTCATCCAGACCGCAATAAATCAAATGTACTCAAATTACAGTAAATGGGTAACAGCCAAGACCCATTGTAGGTCTGGTTTGTGGTTTCCACACAGTGTTTAGTTGTCATCTCACCGTCACTTTCTGAGTGAGAACTAATTCTTCAACTCTGTGTTCTGAAACATTTTTTTCGTTGTGTTCGTAATGCATTCTGAATTCAAATTTTTTGCTGTCTTTCTACTTTTATGTTTTGCGTCAGCAATAACACAATAGCACTGCGTCAAGGGGCCTTGAAGATAATTTTGGCTGAAAGAGTGATAAAGAAACTGGCTTTTGAACTACTATTTGTTTCTATTAAGTACAGTACACAGAGTACTGTGGAACACTGGTACTGGACCTAGTGGCAAGTTGTGAAATTGAACTTCTGGGCTAGCTGCAGAAAATTACCATGAAAGCTGCTGGATTGTTGTCACGATGCCAGGGCTACAAGGGTTAAATTAGAACAGGTTGCATAGACAAAGCTTGTATTTCCTTGAGTTTAGAATATTAAAGAGTGATCAATTGAGGTCTTTAAGAGGATAGGATCATAGAAATTTACTGCACGGAAGGAGGGCATTTCGGTCCATCGTGTCCGTGCCAGCCGACCAAGAGCTATCCAGCCTAATCCCACTTTCAAGCTCTTGGTCCGTAGGTTATGGCACTTCAAGTGCACATCCAAGTACTTTTTAAATGTGGTGAGGGTTTCTGCCTCTACCACTCTTTCAGGCAGTGAGATCCAGACCCCCACCATCGTCTGGGTGAAAACATTTCTCCTCAAAACCTCCTACCAATGACTTTAAATCCATGTCCCCTGGTTGTTGACCCCTCTACAAAGGGAAATAGGTCCTTCCTATCCACTCTCTCCAGGCCCCTCATAATTTTATACACCTCAATAAGGTCTCCTCTCCGCCTCCTCTGTTCCAATGAAGACAAACCCAGCCAATCCAATCTTTCCTCATAGCTAAAATTTTCCAGTACAGGCAACATCCTCATAAATCTCCTCTGTACCCTCTCTAGCGCAATCACATCCTTCCTGTAATGTGGTGACCAGAACTGTACGCAGTAGGGTACAGAGAAATTAGAATCCAGAACAAGGGGGCATAACCTTAAAATTAGAGCTCGGCTGATCAGGGGTGATGCCAGAAAGCACTTCATCACGCAAAGGGTTGTGGAAATTTGGAACTCTCTTCCCCAGAAAGCTGTTGAGGCTAGGGGGCCAAAATTGCCCCTCCCGATAAGGACTCTGGCAGCTGGAGAGCACCGACCTCGGGGCGGAGCGCAATGGCCGCCACCTCTCCTTGGAAGGGCCGCTATTTTTTAAATTGCCCTTCCTCCGGAGCGATGACTGGGACCTCTCCGTCCGTTTTCCCACCACGGCGTGCACACGCCGACACCTTTCTGACTGGCAGGGACCCCCTCGCAAAATTTCCCCTTACCCGAAATTGCCCCGTGGGAGAGGCCCCGCCGCTGGCCAATGTCCCCGACAGCTTTTGCTGTAAGTGCACTCTATGTAAAATGGCGGAATGGCCGCCCTTAAAGTGGGGTGGGGCGCACTGCCACGGCTGCCATGTTACTTTTTTGGTCAACCGACTCTAGGTCGGCCCGACAATTATGCCCCCGGGTTCGGCCGGGCCGCCAACAAGCAGCCTGGCATCCCCTCTTGGGTGCCAGGTCGCTGGCCCGGCCGAAACCCTCCCTGGTGGCCCAGTGGACCAAACTAAAATATCTGCAGAGTTCGCAGCGACCCTCCCCTTTCACTGAAGGGGAGAGACGTGGTGACTCAC
Organism: Pristiophorus japonicus; assembly: GCF_044704955.1. Taxonomy (NCBI): domain Eukaryota; kingdom Metazoa; phylum Chordata; class Chondrichthyes; family Pristiophoridae; genus Pristiophorus; species Pristiophorus japonicus. The sequence goes on from NC_091978.1 coordinate 10,597,952, forward strand.
CAGCGCAACTCGGCACGTCCGCATTGTGCTGACATCATCAGCGATGTGCTGATGACTGATTGGGGCGGCAGACCCGCGGCGAGGTCATTTCCGTCCCGCACCTGACCAGAACACCGCACCACAGAGAACAATAAAACAAAGTGCTGAATTTCTCTGCGGCGGAGATAAACAGTTCGGTGCACCCTGTTTGTGGTGGAGGGCAATTTCTACCCCTAGGCGTCAACTGAAAATGTCAAAACTGAGATTGATAGATTTTTGTTGGGTAAGGGTATTAAGGGTTACAGAACCGAGGCGGGTAGATGGAGTTAAGGTGCAGCTCAGCCATGATCCAACTGAATGGCTGAACAGGCTTGAGGGGCTGAATGGTCTCCTCCTGTTCCTATGCTCCTAAAAACCCAACTCGTTAACTAATGTTTCCTGAGCGAAAGGAAGCTACCTGGTCTGGCCTGTATGTGTCTCCAGTCCCCACACTATGTGATTGCCTATTCATGTCCTTAGGGGAGGAGCTAGGGGTGGCCAATGAACACTGGGCTGGATTTTCCGATCCTTTGCGCTATGGGTTTCACCCCGGAGCGGTGTGAAATGGGGCGGCGAGGTCTCCTGCTTCCGGTCGGGCGCTTCGGGCTGGGTTTTGTGGCGGCGCTTAGAAGCACTGCCGGGGAGAGCTGCGACACCATCCGGGTTTTGACTCGAACCCGACCCGTACGCCTGGGAAATCAGAGCGGTCCAGCCATGCCGGCAGCGGTGAGGAAGGTAATCTGCTGTAAAGGTAAGTGCCAGTCTTTGTTCTTTTAATTTTTTTTAGCGATTTGTGTTGCTGTGACATGGGCAATGTTTTGGGAATGTTCTTGTGTTTTTTTAAAGGTTCCCTCCTCCCCCCAGGGCTCTCTCGGAGTGCACATGGCCCGGATCTTTAGTTCGCGAGGTTCCCATTTTTGTGCCTCGAAAGTTGTACAACGGCTCCCTTCGCTCTGCGTACCCTGGTGCAGGGCCCAGATGGTGAAAATTCCTTACTAAAGCGCAACCTATTCCCGGCCGGTAACTTTCCTGTCCCACCTCCATTTTCGCCCCGGAAACGGAAAAGTCTAAAATCCAACCTACTGACTTTCTAGTGTTGCCCACATCCCAACAACAAATAAAACAAAGTTGAAAAATTTAAATGACTCAATAGTGGATGATGTGATGAGGCATTGGGGTAGCGCTAAAGTGCTGATTCTTTTGGAGGGGAGGAAGATACATATTGTGTATGTAAGCACTCTGTTAATGACTCCATGAGGCAGGGGTATGGCACTTGAACTGTACAGACTGTAGTCCTTTATTGCAGCTCCTAGAGTGAGGACACCAAGAGGTGAGCTCCCTTTTATACTTGGTTACCCGCAATGTACAGGTGACCCTTAGGTCTCCAGCAGCAGCACCCTCTGGTGTACAGGTATGGTATATACAGGGTGAAGGCACATTCAGGTCCAGTGTTACAGTATCGTTGACATGCATATATATAACAGTACATGTGAGTTCTCAATGAACTTAGATAAAGCTTCGTAAAAGATGAACCTGTGTGAAACTTTGTTTCTTCCATTCAGGGCAGCCAAGCTAAACTTCACTAAAGCATAATTTTAAACGGTCTAACTGCCTGTCGCACAGATATCCTGTGCCTTTCAGCATTGTGTTTAGTTCTGGACATCAAGGCATAAGGGGAACATTAAAGGGCTGGAGGTAGCGCAGAGAAAGGTCACCGTACTGATCCCTCGTGTCAACAGGCTGAGTCATGAGAATAAATGAGAAAAACTTGGCACACTTTAGCCTTAAAAGGAAGAGATTGTGAAGGCACTTTACAAAAGTATATCAGAAAAAAGGACTTGCATTTATATAGCGCTTTTCTCGACCACCAAACATCCCAAAGCGCTTTGCAGCCAATTAAGTACTTTTTGAAATGTAGTCACTGTCTCAATAAATGGAATAGAAAAAATAAATCTGGAGCAGTACAAAGTACAAATGGAGGACAAGGAAACATAGGAATAAATTGGTAAAATACAATTCTAGACATTTCTTCATGCAAATAGTATCTGGGATGGTATTCTGCATAGGGTAGGATAGTAGCGGTTTGTCATGTATGTACATGCTGTTTGTAGCCACCAGGTGGTGTCATTGTTGGAGGCCACTGAGCAGCACGCACATGGTGCTGCTCTGGTATAAAAGGCCAGCCATTTTGTGAGTAAGGCACTTTGGGCCGTAATAAATCAGAAGCAAGGTTGTATCTTGCTTAGTTAAACAGTACTCAGTTTGAACCTTTATTGCATACGTAACAAGGTTAAAGCTCTGGAATCATTAAAGGGGCAGAAACAGAGATTGCGGGGGGGCAACTATAGATCTAATGGGATGAAGAATTACATGTGGGGAGGGTCAAGGGGGCGAAATGACTTCCCTCATGGATACTTACCTTTGTAACCTTTATATTCCAACAACATCAACAACTTTCATTTACATAGTGACTTTAATGTAGTAAAATATCCCAAGGCGCTTCACAGGAGTGTGATCCTGTTTTCTTGAACATTGGAATTAGGAGCAGGAGTAAGCCATACGACCCCTCGAGCCTGCTCTGCCATTCAATAAGATCACGGCTGATCTTCGACCTCAATTCCACTTTCCCGCCCGATCCCCATGTCCTTTGATTCCCCTAGAGTCCAAAAATCTATCGGTCTCCACCTTGAATATACTTAACATTCAGCATCAGCAGCCCTTTGGGGCAGATAAATCCAAAGATTTACAACCCTCTGAGTAAAGAAATTCCTCCTCATCTCAGTCTTAAATGGCCGACCTCTTATTCAGAGACTATGTCCCCTAGTTTTAGACTCTCCAGCCAGGGGGAAACAGCCTCTCAGTACCTACCCTGTTAATCGCCCTCAGAATATTATAACTGGCTTTCTTCAAGCTATTTTTTTTTAACTGGAATTTTGCCCTTTGCCTTCAATACTCATGCTACTTGGTCAGGCTACATACTGTATACAGAAAGTCATGCAGGATTCAGCCTTTAACTCTATCTGCAACCAACAATATCTTTAGGCAGAAGGGTTCTGACACATACATCGGGAGATTGGACAACTAACCAACAAAACCACGCGGAGATTATGGCTCAGAAATCCCTGTTTCTTCTTCCCGCAGGCGTTCGACTAAAAATAAGAGAAAAGATGCGCACCTACCTTTTGGTCGAATGCCCGCCAGAGATCTCGGACTCGAGGCCTCCTCTTCTTGCGCAACGGAGTGCGTTCACGTTGGGACGTCCGCAGGAGTCACGTGAGCCTGAACACCCAATCACGGTAAAGTAACTGAAATTCCTATTACTATGATTGAGAAACACCCCCAAAACACTACATAAAACATTAAAAAAACACCTCACATAAATACACCATAGAAATTAAAGTTGATAGAAATGTTTTTTAAAGAAAAAGAATTTGCCGATTTTAAAAATTAGTTTTAATTATGGTTAAAAATAATTGTAACGTTTTTTAAAATAGAGTGTTTTTTAAATTTAATTTAATTATACTTTTGTATGTTTTTAAATTCTTATGCCTGTAAAAGTAGGCTTTTATCAGGCGCAAGAGTTTTGATGATATTTGCTGGGCAAGTTATGGGTAAATCCTGCAATCTTGCCCTGGCAAATATCCTTGCTCCCGAGATACGGAGGACTCTGTCAAGCCAGAAACTTGACAGATCGGAAAATCCGGTTTTCAGCGCATGCGCATTGCGCGCTAAAAACCGGCTTTTCTGATGCCTTCCCGGATCCGTAGAAACTTCGTACGGACCTGGGGAGGCCGGGATTTCTGGGCCTATAACTTACCCAACCTGATCTCAAAGACTCACAGCCAGAGCGGTCAATCTTATTCCCATCTCCAAATGAAATGCTTTATGAAAGTGAATAGTCAAGGGCAACACCAATTGCAGGGAGAAAAATACTATCTAATGGTCGAGCTATAGGAATTTGGGAATTTCAGATACAATTTTCAGAAAACCAGAGATGTTTGAGACCGAGGTAAATTATTTCTAAGATAACCAGATTGGAACATAATGAGTTTTCAGGGACTGGACAAGACCGTTTGACTGAACTATTTTGTCCCTTTTTCATAGATCAATGCTACCGACTAGCCTTTTCATAACATCTCTCAATCCCCTTTTCACAAACAGATTCAATTGTTTCTTGAACAGATTCATACTACTGTAAGTTTCAATGGCCTGTCCTGATATTTGGATGCAAAGGTTCCACCTGACTTCCGTTCTTGCTTCCAATTTCCTAATTTTTAGCTTTTGCCCTGATATTTGAACTCTACCACAGTAAACAATTTGCCTCTTTCAGCTTTGTCCAGTAGAAGTTAATTAATATTGGTCTATTTCACATAACAAAATGTCCTGAGATGCTGTATTGGGGTATAAGCAGCAATATGTGTCAGCCCTGGCTCAGTTGGTAGCAGTCTTGCTGAATGTTGAATATATTCAAGGCTTGAGATAGATTGATTTTTGGACTCTAGGGGAATCAAGGAATATGGGGATTGTTATATATGCAGACTATAGATATACTCGCTATGTAGTCACTGTATAGTTGCATAAGATGGAGACTTGGTTACCTGATGTACTATCAATAAAGTTTACACTGTGTATATATACATGCTGGCACCACTAGAGGGTGCAACTGGTGGAGACTGGGGATTCCTGCCCTGGTGGCAGGGGCTGTATAAAAGGGTATCCACCATGCGGCTGCCTCAGTCAGGAGTTACAAATAAAGGACCAAGATCACTACAGTTTGAGTACAACACATTGCCTCGTGAAGTCATTCATAGGTACATTACAGACATAACAGGGATTGGGCGGGAAAGTGGAGTTGAGGTCGAGGATCAGCCATGATCGTATTGAGTGGCGGAGCAGGCATAAGAGGCCGTCTGGCCTACTCCTGCTCCTAATTCTTATGTTCAAAAGGTTGTGAGTACCACTCCAGAGACTCGAGTTCAAAAATCGAGGCTGACACTCCAGTGCAGTACAGAGGGAATGAAGCACTGTCTTTTAGATAAGATGTTAAACCGAAGCCACATCTGCTCTCTCAGGTGGACGTTAAGAATCCCACGGCACTAGTTCAAAGAAAAGCAGGGGAGTTATCCTCAGTATCCTGGCCAATATTAATCCCTCAATCAACATCACTGAAACAGATTATCTGGTCATTATTATATACCTGTTTGTGGGAGCTTGCTGTGGACAAATTGTTTGCAGCATTTCCTACATTACAACAGTGACTACGCTTCGAAAAAGTACTTCATTGGTTGACCGCATTTTGAATGACCTCAGGTCGTGAAAGGCAGTATATAAATGCAAACCCTTTGCCTCGTGCCATGGCCGACATTTGTCCATCAAAAAATAGCAACCAAAAAAGAGATTAATAGTCATTTATCGCATTGCTGTTGGTGAGAAGTGGCTGCACAATAATCACAGCATTTCAGAAGTAACTTACTGGTTGATGTCTAACTTGTTCTACAAATATTTTTTAAATAAATATTATACTATAAATTTAAGGTTGCCAATTCTGGTTGAAATATCCCTGGAGGTTTCATCACATGACTTCCTAACTCCAACAGGCCTGCCCTGTCCTCCTTATTTCTCCATCTCTAATATTTTTAGAATTAATAAATAAGTGTTCAAAGAAAATGAAAATAAACAATTTTTTTTAATGTCCCTATGATTTTTCTCCCAGTGCTGCTTGCAGCAGTGTTCTGGAGATTATAATCTAAAATTCCCGGAGACTCCAGGGCAATTCTGGCGGGTTGGCAACTCAATAATAAGTTTCATTGGCATCTTTCGAAATAAGAGTTTCTTTTTTAAAAAATTCATTCATGGGACGTGGGCGTCGCTGACAAGGTCAGCATTTATTGCCCATCCCTAATTGCCCTTGAGAAGGTGGTGGTGAGCCCCCTTCTTGAACCGCTGCAGTCCGTGTGGTGAAGGTGCTCCCACAGTGCTGTTAGGGAGGGACTTCCAGGATTTTGACCCAGCGACGATGAAGGAACGCCCGATATATTTTCAAGTCAGGATAGTGTGTAACTAGGAGGGGAACTTGGAGGTTCCCATGTGTCTGCTACCTTTGTCCTTCTAGGTGGTAGAGGTCACAGGTTTGGGAGGTGCTGCCGAAGAAGCCTTGGCGAGTTTCTGCAATGCATCTTGTAGATGGTACACAATGCAGCCACGGTGCGTTGGTGGTGGAGGGAGTGAATGTTGAAGCTGGTGGATGGGGTGCCAATCAACCTGCTTTGTCTTGGATGGTGTCAAGCTTCGAGAGTGTTGTTGGAGCTGCACTCATCCAGGCAAGTGGAGAGTATTCCATCACACTCCTAACGTGCCTTGTAGATGATGGAAAGGTTTGGGGAGTCAGGAGGTGAGACACTCGCCGCAGAATACCCAGCCTCTGACCTGTTCTTGTTGCTACAATATTTATGTGGTTGGTCCAGTTAAGTTTCTGGTCAATGGTGACCCCTCCGCCCCCCGCAGGATGTTGATGGCGGGGGGATTCGGTGATGATAATGCTGTTGAATGTCAAGGGGAGGTGGTTAGACTCTCGCTTGTTGGAGATGGTCCTTGCCTGGCACTTGTGCACAGGTCTTGCTGCATGCAGGCATGGAATGCTTCATTATCTTAAGAGTTGAGAATGGCACTGAAACTGTGCAATCATCAGCAAACATCCCCACTTCTGACCTACTGATGGAGGAAAGGTCATTGATGAAGCAGCTGAAGATTGTTGGGCCTAGGACCCTGAGGAACACCTGCAGCGATGTCCTGGGGAATGTTTGCTAAGAGGAAAGATTGGATAGGCTGGGGTAGTTTTCGTTGAAACAAAGGAGGCTGAGGGGAGACCTTATTGTAGTGTATAAAATTTTGAGGGGCCTAGAATGGATAGGACAGACCTATTTCCCTTATCAGAGGGTTCAGCACATAGGGGGCATAGATTTAAAGTAATTGGTATGAGGTTTAGAGGGGATTTGAGGGGAAATGTTTTCACCCAGAGGTTGGTGGGGGTCTGGAACTCACTGCCTGAAAGTGTGGTAGAGTCAGATATCCTCACCACATTTAAAAAGTACTTGGATATGCACTTACATAAGAACATAAAAAATAGGAGCAGGAGTAGGCCATTTGGCCCCTCGAGCCTGCTCCGCCATTTAATATGATCATGGCTGATCCGATCATGGACTCAGGTCCACTTCCCCGCCTGTTCCCCATAACCCCTTATCGATTAACTTGAAGTGCCGTAACCTACAAGGCTACGGAGCAAGAGCTGGAAAGTGGGATGAAGCTAGATAGCTCTTTGTTGGCCAGTGCGGACACGATGGGCCAAATGGCCTCCTTCCGTGTTGTAAATTTCTATGATTCTATGAAGTCACCCACCCAGAGTACATTCTGTGCCCTTGCAGTCTAGTAAGGTTATTACTAGAACAGATTTGGTTTTACTGAAGGATGTTGTGATGAAACTTAGTGATAAATTAGGAACTTTGGAGCTGCATGTTTGGAAATTACTCACTCTAGTTATGTCAAAACAGGAAGCAAGATAGCTGTTGACAGGTCTTTTGTAAAAGAGCATTAAAGGTCATCACTGCAATAGTTTAACCAGTATAGTGTTCAAAAGCAGGTGACCCTTTCTTGAAAGCACCAGAACCACCAGCAAAGCTGCTCACACGAGAAACATTAAAAACAAAAAAACGCCCATCAGGCCCAGGAAATCCAATCCCACCTGCTAACTTTCTCATTATCTTCTCTCTCCAGAAACGCATCCAATTGTCTCCCATTTATACCTTATGCTTAAATATGCTTCCCTGGTAAATTAGTTCAAAAGTCTGGATAGCTCTTTGGGTGAAAAAGTGTCATCTCATTTCCTTTGTTAGTTCTAATTTTTAGTTTGTGTTTCTATATATTTGGAACGATTTACCCCATGGTGAACAATATGTCTGGTGAATCACCTTCCCCACCTTCAAACTTCAATTAAGTCACCTTGATTGTCCTTTTAAAAAAAAATGTTTTCAGGATGAAGTAGGCAAGGCCTCATTTGTTGCCCGTCCCTAGTTTTACTGAGAAGGTGATGGTGGGCCTCCTTCTTGAATCACTGCAGTCCTTGTCCTTTCACAATGCCATTAGGTAGGGAATTTCAGGATATCTAACCAGTAACGATGAAGGAACAGCGATATAGTTCTTCATTGGCTGTAAAGTGCTTTGGGATGTCCTGAGCTTGTGAAAGTCTCGATATAAATGCAAGTTCTTTCTTTTCTTTCTAAGGTGCACGGGCAAGCCGAGTAACAAAGATTGCATCAGAGCTGTCACCTAGCAGTGACCAGAAAGGATATAAAGGGAGAGAGTTGCAGCTATATTGGGAGCAGAACAAATTGTCCTCATCCTAGCTCCACAAAAGTACTGAGGGGGTCACTGCCAGCCTGGGCTCTCCTGGCCCCGCCTCGGCATCACGTGTTCCTCCTCCATTATCAACTGCAGTGTCCCGACCGACGTTCCTGAGGTCCAAGATCGGCGAGCTGCATCAGGATCCCCGTTTGGGGTCTGCAGTTCACCTGCCAAATTCCAAATGAGGGTGGGAGCCTCAAAATTACAGCTTGGGTGCCTCTTCACCGCCGGAGCAGAAGAAAGGCAGCACACTCTGCCAGTCAGCCACCCACGAGGTGGATAAGTACTGCAGGGCATCGAATTCGGTCAGGGTGATCTCCTGGACTAGTTTTGATTGCCTGGATGGGCCAGAGAGGAATTTTCCCAGATTTTTTCCCCCCCAATTGGCCTGGGTTTTTATCTGGTTTCTGCCTCTCCCAAGAGATCGCATGGCTCCGGTTGGGGTGGAGTGTAGAATGTTTCGGTGCAAGGGGTGTCGCAATTGTGTGTGGCGGACTGGTTAGGCTGGGTGCTCTTTACCTTTCCACCATTGTTCATAGGTAACCTTCAGGGCTGCTGACCAGGGCCGTGCGGCTCTTTGTTGGCAGGCGCAGACCCGATGGGCCAAAATGGCCTCCTTCTGCACCGTGGATTTCTATGTTTTTAAGGTCAAAGTCGACTCCATAACATCAGGGGAAGAGTGAAGTGCTCTCTGCAATACTTTATGGCCTAGACATTGGCCTCCTTAGCGCCTCCTGTTGGCGTTAATGACTTACCAACCGGGCGTGGCGGGAGGTCTGCAGCGGCGGTAGGATGTTGTACCCCGATCTCCTTCGCCCGGAGATCATGACGTCATCGTCGTGCGCATCGCCCTGACAGCTCCCCAAATTTCAGTTCCGCCCTCTGCAGCATTGCTGGGCAAAAACACCAGCAGCTGCAGGGGGCATTCATCGGGAGGCCAGGCGCAATGCTTAAAGACGAGGCGGCCGAGGCAAGTAAAATAAAATTGCCTTTGTTGTCATTGATTTTTTTTTCAATTTGTCCCCCCCCGTGATCGATCATCCCGACACTCTGCTGCAGTGCATCGGACTGATCGGGGATGTCGGTGTCCAGGCAAATTTTTCTTTTGCAGAGCCTGCAGCGATGGTTCTTCCCTTTAAGGGAGGGAAGGAGCCTTCCAACATGACAGCGCTGCACAAATATCGCCCCGCCTGTTGCCTCTTGAGCTCTTGGATTTAGCGCTCCACTTCCTTCCTGGTGTGCAAAAGGCAATTTTTTTTAAAGTTTGAAAATATTCGCGGCTGGCGCTAATATTTCAAACATTTAAAAGTTAGCGCCAACGGGCCGCTCCCGAATTTATAGCACAGAAAAAGGCCATTTGGTCTGTGATATATTCACAGAGCACAGCACACCCAGCTTCCAACATGGCAGGCAGCTCTCTCGGAAGCCTCCGGGAATCTGCCTGGGCTGTTTATTATTAATCCTGCACTTGCAGTACACAATACGTCCACATCCACAGTGTGGAGCTACAAACATTACAAGCTTACAGACATTACACTTCTCCCTTAATGAAGAAGTTATTATAACAAACATCATACATAACTTTCATGTTTATACATAACACAGGATATAAACTTATTTACAAATTTAACTTTACCATTTGTTTTCTGTTTCTTAGAGGTTATCTTCGTTCTCGAACAGAACCTTCCAAACATGGTGTCAATTTCACACTCATTCGAGGCTCATCCTGAGGAACGTTTTCCTCCACGGAATTTCCTTGAGTTTCATTTGAACTCACTCTAACTTCAGGCTCTTTATTTTCCTGACTCAGACTCAGACTTTCATTCTCTCCTGGATTTGTTTCCAGTACATTGGATTTAGGATTTGCTACTGGTGTATCAAAACTATCTGATGAGTCAGAAATAATTGAATCATTCCCTCCTTCAACTCCTTCCATGTCTGTAGGTAAAATATGATCAATATGAATAAACCTAACCTGTTCATTATCAAACATCTTTACCAAATATGTGCGAGGACCACATATCTTCACCACTCTTCCTGGTAACCACTTTAACCATTTATGGTGATGGTTCTTCACTCTCACCTTCTGGCTTAATTTCACACTTCTCTCTTTTACTCTACCTTTATCATGATTCTCTTTCTGTTTTAATTGTGTCTCTTCTATGGACTGTGCCAAATTTGGTTTTAACAACGAGAATCTGGTTCATGGCTGTCATTTGAGAAACAACTCTGCTGCTGTTCTACCAGTAGTTGTATGAGGAGTATTTCGATATGTAATCAAAAAATTAGCCAATTCGTGATCCAATGACAACTGTCGTTTCCTTGGATTTGAATCTAACATTTGTTTTATGAGGGCACATTTTACAATTTGTACAGTGCGCTCTGCTGCACCATTTGAAGCAGGATGGTATGGTGGAACCTTGGTCTGTTTCACACCATTTTTGCTCATGAATTGTGCAAATTCTTCTGAACGAAATTGTGGTCCATTATCCGAAACAATCCCTTCAGGGAGGCCAAATGAAGAAAATAATTTTCGCAAAATGTCCAGTGTTTTACTTTTTGTTATTTTCCACATTGGGAACACCTCAATCCACTTTGAATGGCTATCAATCACAATGAACAATTGTTGTCCTTCTAGCTCAGCAAAATCAATATGTAGCCTTTGCCACACCCTGGGAGGCCATTTCCATGGCTGTAATGGTACTGGTGGTGGTTGCTTGCTTACCGATTGACATGTCGTACACTGACTCACGATGTACTCTATATCTTTATCAAGACCTGGCCACCATAAATAACTGCGTGCAAAACACTTGGTCAAGCACATTCCCAGATGCTGGTCATGGAGGTCTCCTAATAATTTGGATCTGAATTTATTTGGTATAAGCACTCTTGCACCCCACATGATACAATCTTTATCGACTGATAATTCATTCCTACGAATGAAGAATGGATGTGTATCTTTGTCTGTTACCTGGTTTGGCCATCCATTTGCAATATACTCATACACCTTTGACATCATTGGGTCACGTTTGGTTGCTCTACCAATCTCTTCAGTTGTGACTGGCAGTTCATCAATGTATGAAAAATAAAACACTTCTTCCCTATCGGGTGTAACTTATGATGGGGAAGGCAATCTAGACATTGCATCAGCATTACTGTGATCAGCTGATCGTCTGTATTCAATATCATATGTATATGCTGACAAAATCAAAGCCCATCTCTGCATTCGGGCTGCAGCTAATGTTGGAACTGGGGATGTTGGATGGAGGATTGCTGTTAGAGGCTTATGGTCCGTAACGATGGTAAACTTACGACCATACAAATATTTGTGAAACTTCTTGACCCCAAAAATTAATGCCAAAGCTTCCCTTTCAATTTGCGCATAGTTACTCTCACTGGCACTGAGAGTGCGTGAAGCAAAGGCAATTGGTCTCTCCTCCCCACTGCCTGAGAGATTATTGCCCCAACTCCATACGGAGAGGCATCACATGCTAGCTTAATCTCCTTAGATATGTCATAGTAAACTAACATGGTGCTCTCTACCAATTTGCTTTTACAGTCTTTGAATGCTGTATCGCATTCTTTTGACCACTTCCAATGGACCTGTTTTTTCAAAAGTTCATTCAGTAGATGTAATACTGTAGCCAAATTTGGTAGGAACTTCCCATCTCAATCGCCAAATGTGATATATTCACAGAGCACAAGTACACACAGCTTCCAACATGGCAGGCAGCTCTCTCAGAAGACTCCGGAAATCTGCCTGGTTCTGTTTATTATTAACCCTGCACTTGCAGTACACAATACATCCACAGTGTGGAGCTACAAATATTACAAGCTTACAGACATTACATGGCCCATGCCATTTATGCTCCACACGAACCTCCTCCCACTTTACTTCATCTCGCCCTATCAATGTATGCTTCTCTTCCTTTCTCCCTCACGTGCTTATCCAAATTCCCCTTAAATGAATCTATGCTATTTGCCTCAACCAACGTTCCCCCTAAGCAACGCGGGCACGCAGTCGTGCATAGATCGGGAGGTCCGCTCACCAAGAAGATATCGTACATGCATGGCCGCGAAGCAAATTTAAAGGGATCGCACATTGGGGAGAACATTGGCCTCATAGACTACTCTTATGAGTTCCACATTCTAGCCACTCTCTGGGTAAAGCTATTTCTCCTGAATTCCTTACTGGATTTATTAGTGACTATCTTAAATTTATGGCCCCTAGTTTTGGTCTCCCCGCAAGTGAAAACATCTACGCTATCAAACCATTTCATAATTTTAAATACCTGCATTATGTCTCCCCTCAGCCTTCTCTTTTCTAGAGAAAAGAGCTCTCCCGGTCTGATCAGGTTGGGCTTGTGCCAAATCAGAAAGTCTAGAGTCATGGGTCAAAAAGACAAAATTATCTTCCTGAAAATTAGGATCCATGTAGTGGGATCGGATTTTGTTAGAGATTGCTACCTACTTAGTGTCAAGGGTTTTTTAATTTAATCTGAGGTTGTAGAAAAATGTGCTCACTAAAACCAAAAATAGTCTTTGTTGTAAGATTTGAACCAATAAGGTTGCTTGTAACGCTGGTCAGACATCAAAATTACCATGTGCACAGCTGTATTTGAGGCACAATGGGGGAAAATAAGAAACGATGAGCAAGAAAGTGAAATACGGTGCAGATGAGCTGATTGCACCGATGTTCAAGTTTTAAAGGGCGCTGGTAATCTGAGTATATCAGAAAGGGTACTGGTAATCTGAGTATATCAGAAAGGGTACTGGTAATCTGAGTATATCAGAAAAGGCACTAGTAATCTGAGTATATCAGAAAGCGTACTGGTAATCTGAGTATATCAGAAAGGGCACTAGTAATCTGAGTATATCAGAAAGGGCACTAGTAATCTGAGTATATCAGAAAGCGTACTGGTAATCTGAGTATATCAGAAAGCGTACTGGTAATCTGAGTATATCAGAAAGCGTACTGGTAATCTGAGTATATCAGAAAGGGCACTAGTAATCTGAGTATATCAGAAAGGGCACGAGTAATCTGAGTATATCAGAAAGGGCACTAGTAATCTGAGTATATCAGAAAGGTCACTAGTAATCTGAGTATATCAGAAAGGGCATGAGTAATCTGAGTATATCAGAAAGGGTACTGGTAAGCTGAGTATATCAGAAAGGGTACTGGTAATCTGAGTATATCAGAAAGGGCACTAGTAATCTGAGTATATCAGAAAGGGTACTGGTAATCTGAGTATATCAGAAAGAGTTCTGGTAATCTGAGTATATCAGAAAGGCACTAGTAATGAGTATATCAGAAAGGGCAGTAGTAATCTGAGTATATCAGAAAGGGTACTGGTAAGCTGAGTATATCAGAAAGGGCACTAGTAATGAGTAGAAAGCGGGAAATTGTGTTAGGGAAATTGATGGGATTAAAGGCCGATAAATCCCCGGGGCCTGATAGGCTGTATCCCAGAGTACTTAAGGAAGTGACTCTAGAAATAGTGGATGCATTGGTGATCATTTTCCAACAGTCTATCGACTCTTGATCAGTTCCTATGGACTGGAGGGTAGCTAATGTAACACCACTGTTTAAAAAAAGGAGGGAGAGAGAAAACGGGTAATTATCGACCGGTTAGCCTGACATCAGTAGTGGGGAAAATGTTGGAATCAATTATTAAAGATGAAATCGCAGTGCATTTGGAAAGCAGTGACAGGATCGGTCCAAGTCAGCATGGATTTATGGAAGGGAAATCATGCTTGACAAATCTTCTGGAATTTTTTGAGGATGTAACTAGCAGAGTGGACAGGGGAGAACCAGTGGATGTGGTGTATTTGGACTTTCAAAAGGCTTTTGATAAGGTCCTACACAAGAGATTGGTGTGCAAAATCAAAGCACATGGTATTGGGGGTAATGTCCTGACGTGGATAGAGAACTGGTTGGCAGACAGGAAGCAGAGAGTCGGGATAAACGGGTCCTTTTCGGAATGGCAGGCAGTGACTCAGTGCTGGGACCCCAGCTCTTTACAATATAGATTAATGATTTAGATGAAGGAATTGAGTGTAATATCTCCAAGTTTGCAGATGATACTAAACTGGGTCGCGGTGTGGACGCTAAAAGGCTGCAGGGTGACTTGGACAGGTTAGGTGAGTGGGCAAATGCATGGCAGTTGCAGTATAATGTGGATAAATGTGAGGTTATCCACTCTGGGGGCAAAAACACGAAGGCAGAATATTATCTGAATGGTGGCAGATTAGGAAAGGGGGAGGTGCAATGAGACCTGGCTGTCATGGTTCATCAGTCATTTAAAGTTGGCATGGAGGTACAGCAGGCGGTGAAGAAGGCAAATGCTATTTTGGCCTTCATAGCTAGGGGATTTGAGTATAGGAGCAGGGAGGTCTTACTGCAGTTGTACAGGGCCTTGATGAGGCATTACCTGGAATATTGTGTTCAGTTTTGGTTTCCTAATCTGAGGAAGGACGTTCTTGCTATTCAGGGGGTGCAGCGAAGGTTCACCAGACTGATTCCTGGGATGGCGGGACTGACATATGAGGAGAGACTAAATCAACTGGGCCTTTATACACTGGAGTTTAGAAGGATGAGAGGGGATCTCATAGAAACTTACAAGATTCTGACGGGACTGGACAGGTTAGATGCGGGAAGAATGTTCCCGATGATGGGGAAGTCCAGAACCAAGGGACACAGACTTAGGATAAAGGGTAAGCCATTTAGGACTGAGATGAGAAGAAACTTCTTCACTCAAGAGTTGTTAACCTGTGGAATTCTCTACCGCAGAGAGTTGTTGATGCCAGTTCATTGGATATATTCAAGAGGGAGTTAGATATGGCCCTACGGCTAAAGTGATCAAGGGGTATGGAGAGAATGCAGGAAAGGGGTACTGAGGGAATGATCAGCCATGATCTTATCGAATGGTGGTGCAGGCTCGAAGGGCCGAATGGCTTACTCCTGCACCTATTTTCTATGATACTGGTAATCTGAGTATATCAGAAAGGGTAGTGGTAATTTGAGTATATCAGAAAGGATACTGGTAATCTGAATATATCAGAAAGGGCACTAGTAATCTGAGTATATCAGAAAGGGTACTGGTAATCTGAGTATATCAGAAAGGACACTGTTAATCTGAGTATATCAGAAAGGCTACTGGTAATATGAGTATATCAGAAAGGGCACTAGTAATCTGTGTATATCAGAAAGGGCACTGGTAATCTGAGTATATCAGAAAGGGCACTAGTAATCTGTGTATATCAGAAAGGGTACTGGTAATATGAGTATATCAGAAAGGGCCCTAGTAACCTGAGTATATCAGAAAGGGCACTAGTAATCTGAGTATATCAGAAAGGGTACTAGTAATATGAGTATATCAGAAAGGGTACTGGTAATCTGAGTATATCAGAAAGGATACTAGTAATGAGTATATCAGAAAGGGCACTGGTAATATGAGTATATCAGAAAGGGTGCTGGTAATCTGTGTATATCAGAAAGGGCACGAGTAATCTGAGTATACCAGAAAGGGTACTGGTAATCTGAGTATATCAGAAAAGGTACTGGTAATCTGAGTATATTAGAAAGGGCACTAGTAATCTGAGTATATCAGAAAAGGTACTAGTAATCTGAGTATATTAGAAAGGGCACTAGTAATCTGAGTATATCAGAAAAGGTACTAGTAATCTGAGTATATCAGAAAGGGCACTGGTAATCTGAGTATATCAGAAAGGGCACTAGTAATCTGAGTATATCAGAAAAGGTACTAGTAATCTGTGTATATCAGAAAGGGCACGAGTAATCTGAGTATACCAGAAAGGGCACTGATAATCTGAGTATATCAGAAAGGGCACTAGTAATCTGAGTATATCAGAAAGGGCACTAGTAATATGAGTATATCAGAAAGGGTACTGGTAATCTGAGTATATCAGAAAGGGTACTAGTAATGAGTATATCAGAAAGGGCATTAGTAATCTGAGTATATCTGAAAGAGCACGAGTAATCTGAGTATATCAGAAAGGGTACTGGTAATCTGAGTATATCAGAAAGGGCACTAGTAATCTGAGTATATCAGAAAGGGCACTAGTAATCTGAGTATATCAGAAAGGGCACTAGTAATCTGAGTATATCAGAAAGGGCACTAGTAATCTGAGTATATTAGAAAGGGCACTAGTAATCTGAGTATATCAGAAAGGGTGCTGGTAATCTGAGTATATCAGAAAGGGCACTAGTAATCTGAGTATATCAGAAAGGGCACTAGTAATCTGAGTATATCAGAAAGGGCACTAGTAATCTGAGTATATCAGAAAGGGCACTAGTAATCTGAGTATATCAGAAAGGGTGCTGGTAATCTGAGTATATCAGAAAGGGCACTGGTCATCTGAGTATATCAGAAAGGGCACTAGTAATCTGAGTATATCAGAAAGGGCACTAGTAATCTGAGTATATTAGAAAGGGCACTAGTAATCTGAGTATATCAGAAAGGGCACTAGTAATCTGAGTATATCAGAAAGGGCACTGATAATCTGGAACTCTCTCCCCCATAAAGCTGTTGAAGCTTGTGGTTAATTGAAAATTTCAAAACAGAGATTGATAGCTTTTTGTTCGGCAAGTGTATTAAGGGTTATGGAACCGAGCCTGGTAGATGGAGTTAAGATACAGATCAGCATGATCTAATTGAATGGCGAAACCAGCTGAATGTCTTATTCCTGTTCCTGTGATATGTGGAAGTATCCAAAACCGAAAAATAAAGGGAGGAAAAAAGAGTGGAGTCTGCAATTTCCGAATGAATACTTGTGACTACACCCCACATTTTGCAGCAGTTCGCCGTTAATTGTTAACTTTTTTTCTGGCTCCTTTCATCAAGTTTACAAAAATGACAGCTGTTCAGTATCTTTTCGAGTGCCACGTGAATTTTATTGTATCAACTATTAAAAGTAATATTAAAGTTTCACAACGATGGAAATCTCCTAGTACAATTGAAAGCATTCATGAAATCGCACAACAGAATATATTTTTCCTTATATTTCCCCCGGCGGGAGAAAGCTCCTGATATAAGTTGTGTAAAAGATTACTCGCTTAACAGGAACTGCAAACCACTCGTCCAAGTTAAAATTAAGAATGTGGCGAAAACACGTCAGCTTATTACTATACTAATAACCAGATTCTGATTTACCCAGTGTAGGTGGTAGACAAGCACAAGGTTTTTACCTGTCTTTCACCTAACTTTTAACTGCACCCTCGAACTGAACGCTCGTTGTGCTCCGTTTGTATTTTTATGGCACCCCCCCACCCCATTTTTCTCCTCTTTCTGGCTTCTCATGTCACATGCATTTCCCCCATCAGTGAGGAAGTGACCCTCCCCAAGGTTCTTCCTACTGCAATGTAGAGCCAGTCAGTTAGGAGAAGTTGGGAGGGTTCAGGTGAGCGGAAATTTAAAAAGTCAAATAAGGAGAAGGCAATAGAGCAGGGTAGCATTGAGAGAAATTAATACCAGAGCGTGACAGAATGTATAAACGTAAAAGTGTATCAGAAAGTGGGGTCAAAGCAGGAAAAAATGGTAAAAAAAACAAATTTATAAGCTCTTTATCTGAATGCATGCAGTATTTGTAACAAAATAGATGAGTTGACTGCACAAACAGATACAAATGGGTATGATCTGATAGCCATTACAGAGAAGTGGTTGCAAGGTGACCAAGGCTGGGAACTAAATATTCAGGGGTATTTGACAATTTGGAAGGGCAAACAGAAAGGAAAAGGAGGTGGGTAGCTCTGTTAATAAAGGATAAGATCAGTGCAGTAGTGAGAAACAAGATTGGCTCAGAAGATCAAGATGTTGAATCAGTTTGGGTGGAGATAAGGAATAATAAGGGGAAAAGGTCGCTGGTGGGCATAGTCCATAGGCCCCCTAACAGTAGCTACACTGTGGGACAGAGTATAAATCAAGAAATAATGGAGGCCTGTAATAAAGGAACTGCAATAATCATAGGACATTTTAACCTTCATATTGATTGGACAAAGCAAATCTCAGAAATGAAAACCAGAGCGTGACAGAATGTATAAACATAAAAATGTATCAGAAAGTGGGGTCAAAGCAGGAAAAAAATGGTAAAAAAAACACCTTGAGATCGAGTTCATAGAGTATATCCGGGATAGTTTCCTTGAACAGTACGTTGCGGCACCAACCTGGGAGAAGGCTATCTTAGATCTGGTCCTGTGTAATGAGACAGGATTAATAAACGATCTTCTAGTAAAGGATCTCCAGGAATGAGTGACCATAACATGGTTGAATTTCAAATTCAGTTGGAGGGTGAGAAAGTTGAATCCCCGTCCAGTGTCCGAAGCTTAAACAAAGGAGACTAAAAGGGTATGAAGGCAGAGTTGGCTAAAGTGGACTAGGAAAATAGATTAAAGTGTGGGACGGTTGATGAGCAGTGGCTGACATTTAAGGAGATATTTTATAACTCTCAACAAAAATATATTCCAATGAAAAGGAAAGACTGTAAGAGAATGAATAACCATCCATGGCTAACTAAGGAAATAAGGGATGGTATCAAATTGAAAACAAGGGCATACAAAGTGGCCAAGACTAGAGGGAGGCCAAAGGATTGGGAAACTTTTAAAAAGCCAGCAAAGAACAACTACAAAAATAATAGAGAGGGAAGGTAAATTATGAAAGCAAACTAGCACGAAATATTAAAACAGATAGTAAGAGTTTCTACAGGTACATACAAAGGAAAAAGGTGGCTAAAGTAAATGTTGATCTCTTAGAGGATGAGACTGGGGAATTAATAATGGGGAACAGGGAAATGGCAGACTTTGAACAAATATTTTGTATCGGTCTTCATGGTAGAAGACACTAAAAATATCCCAATAGTGGATAATCAAGGGGCTATAGGGATGGAGGAACTTAATACAATCACTATCAATAAAGAAGTAGTACTCGGTAAAATAATGGAACTAAAGGCGGACAAGACCCCTGGACCTGATGGCTTGCATCCTAGGGTCTTAAAAGAAGTGGCTACAGATAGTGGATGCATTGGTTGTAATCTACCAAAATTCCCTGGTTTCTGGGAGGTCCCAGCGGATTGAAAAACTGCAAATGAAATGCCCCATTTAAAAAAGGAGGCAGACAGAAAGCAGGAAACTATAGACCAATTAGCCTAACAACTGTTGTTGGGAAAATGTTGGTGTCCATTATTAAGGAAGCAGTAGCAGGACATTTGGAAAAGCATGATTCAATCAAGCAGCCAGCATGGTTTTATGAAAGCTAAATCATGTTTGACAATTTACTGGAGTTCTTTGAGGATGTAACAAACAGGGTGGATAAGAGGGAACCAGTGGATGTGGTGTATTTGGATTTCCAGAAGGCATTCAATAAGGTGCCACATAAAAGGTTGCTGCACAAGATAAAAGTTCACGGGTTTGGGGGTAATATATTAGCATGGATAGAGAATTGGCTAACTAACAGACAACAGAGAGTCGGGATAATTTTCTGGTTGGCAAATGGTAACTAGTGGGGTGCTGCAGGGATCGGTGCTGGGGCCTCAACTATTTACAATCTATATTAATGACTTGGATGAAGGGACCAAGTGTAATGTAGCCAAGACTGCTGATGATACAGCGATGGGTGGGAAAGCAAATTGTGAGGACACAAGAAATCTGCAAAGGAATATAAACAAGCTAAATAAGTGGGCACAAATTTGGCAGATGGAGTATAATGTGGGAAAATGTGAGGTTATCCAATTTGGCAGAAAATATAGAAAAGCAAATTATAATTTAAATGGAGAAAACTTGCAACGTGCTGGAGTACAGAGGGACCTGGTGGTCCTTGTGCATGAAACACAAAACGATAGTATGCAGGTACAGCAAGTAATCAGGAAGGCAAATAGAATGTTGGCCTTTATTGCAAGGGGGGTAGGGTATAAAAGCAGAGAAGTCTTGCTACAACTGTACAGGGTATTGGTGAGGCCACACCTGGAGTACTACGTACAGTTTTGGTCTCTGTATTTAAGGAAGGATATACTTGCATTGGAGGTTGTTCAGAGAAGGTTCACTAGGTTGATTCCGGAGATGAGGGAGTTGACTTACGAAGCTAGGTTGGGCCTATACTCTTCAGAGTTCGGAAGAATGAG
Source organism: Pristiophorus japonicus (assembly GCF_044704955.1). Classification (NCBI taxonomy): domain Eukaryota; kingdom Metazoa; phylum Chordata; class Chondrichthyes; family Pristiophoridae; genus Pristiophorus; species Pristiophorus japonicus. The sequence continues at coordinate 10,618,499 of NC_091978.1, forward strand.
AGGTGATCTTACTGAAACATATAAGATAATGAGGGGGCTAGACAAGGTGGCTGCAGAGGGGATATTTCCACTGATGGGGAAAATTAAAACTCGGGGGGCATAGTCTCAGATTAAGGAGTCGCCCATTTAAAACTGATGAGGAGGAATTTCTTCTCAGAGGGTTGTAAATCTGTGGAATTCTCTGCCCCAGAGAGCTGTGGAGGCTGGATCATTGAATATATTTAAGGCGGAGATAGACAGATTTTTGAGCTATAAGGGAGTGTAAGGTTATAGGAAGCGGGCAGCGAAGTGGAGCTGAGGCCATGATCAGATCAGCCATGGTCTTATTGAATGGCGGAGCCGGCTCGAGGGGCCAAATGGCCTACTCCTGCTCCTGTTTCATATGTTCTTATGTTAAGTGTGGTGTTCTCTCCCTGACAATAGCATGCTGCAGTAAGGAATTAAAATTCCACTCTGAGTCTGTTCTTGCATCCCGTCACAGACTTTTGATGTCACTAGTTGTTCTTTCTCACGTTCAAGTGTAGGTGAAAATGCTTCGCTCTCATGCAGTCAGATGAAGTAACTGTATTTGGATTTGTACACCCGTGCTCCTTAATGCAGGTGAAACCATGGGGTAGTTTATGTTACGGTGCAATAGCGATTAACACACAAACAAAAGTTGCACCGAACTCGTAATGAAGGGTTATGGGGGGATAAGATTTTTTCTTAAATACTTTTTTTTCCTGTTCAGCAAGCCAAGTGATGTTAATAAATGGAACATTTGTCATTTTGTGCACCCAATGTTTACATCTAGCACTCCCAGGTCAGATATAGGAGGGCTACATGAAGAGCAAAGGTCTTGTTGCTCTGCGCCAACAATGTGCCTCCAGCGAACCTCAGAAAAGCCTGTACCAGCAGCACGTCTTTCCAATTCTCTAAGTGAGATTGCCAAATGACTGTTTAATTAGAATGTTGTGGACCCATTCCTTCTCAGGACTAGACTAAGACCATCCAAATTGGAACAGGTTCGAAGGGTTGAATGATCTATTCCTGTTCCTATGTTCATTTAGGATGCTTGTAGCTAGCAGACAGAGGAGATTTTCATCTCATTTCATCAAGCTAGTTTTAAATTTGGGTTTCGGAAGTGAAAGGTCACATTCTTGCAAGGATAAAGAATTAGACGATGAAAATTATATTTGTTAAGAAATCTAGGAGAAACCCGTGGCTATAACAGGCAGTTGTAGTAGATGTTAAGTAGAAAAGCTCACCACTAGCCTTGTAACCCACTGTCAGTAAAATGCTATTCCATATTTTCTGACCAGAAAAATGACGACACCCAGTTGCTCTGACCTAAGACCAGTGCAATATTCCACCCCTGTCTCAGAATAGCTACAGGTCCCAGGAAAATTACATTCTACCGCTTTAAAATCAGAGTGCGGAAAAGTAAAAACAAAAAATGCATCAGAAGCCTGTCAGAAATTCATCATCATCTGAAAATGGGGCTGTTCTGTGAGTACAAGTGTTCATAGGCAACGCAGGCCTGAAACTCTTGGGCTGATTGGTGGGCTGACGGACTAATGGAAGGGGGGCCACAGTAGCTTTCATTTTACTTTGGTATGGCCTGTTCTGTTGCTGGAGGAGAAACAAAAAGAGACGATTAATAGTGTATCACCATAACAAAATAACATTTGGTGTTGGCATCTACGCAACATTTCCCAATGGCTGAGAGGCCACAGGTTCAATTCCTAATCTGCGTTGTCTTAACCGATCTCAGCCAGGGAAATGACTGGAGCACTCCAATTAGCCTCCATGCTAATGGGCTAGAGGGGGCTGGTGGGAGGATGAGGAATCAGCAGCACCATCACTACCCAGCGACCCCTCCTGAAAAGTAAGTGTGTTCTGACATCGTATAACAACAAATGAGGCTTGACTTTGGTGTCATCGAAGGTTAATTGGCCCGCCAACAAGTTGCATTTATAACGCCATTATATAGGCACTTCACAGTAGTGTTGTCAAACAAAATTTTACACTGAACCACATAAGGAGATATTAGGACAGATAACCAAAAGTTTGGTCAAAGATGTAGATTTTAAGGAGCATCTTAAAGAGGAAAGCTAGAGAGCTGGAGAGGTTTGGGGGGGTGGTGGGGGGGGGGGAATTCCAGAGCTTAGGGCCTTGGCAGCTGAAGGCAGGGCCACCAATGGTGGAGCGATGAAAATCACGCACGATCTAGACTCACTCATAGTACCGGAATGATACTGATGTCCGTGGAACATAGCTCAGCAAGATTTAGTATCTTCAAGCGAAGACAGGAGAAAGACTTCGTGAGAACTGTGACCAAAAACTTTTTGTTTCAGTTTTTGATTTGATGGCAGTCATTACTTTTAAGGGCAGTCATATTAGAAGAGCCTAAAAGCCTATTCAATTGATCAAAAATCCATGAGGTCCTGGCAACTAATTTCTGGATATTAAGTTAAAATCAAAGAACCTATCTTCAAATTTCAAAACTACTAAGTACAGTTTCAATCCTCACAAGAAGATTAGTAAAGACGTGGATAAAACAAAAGATCCATAACATGAAATGTATATCTTATTTATGGCACTTACTCGAACTTCTTTAAATGCAACTTTTTTTAACCACGTGTGCTGGTACTTTATCATGAAGATCAGGTCATTCCTACACAATGTCATATTAAGATCTCAAGAGGCTTCCTCTGGTAATTTTCTATTTATTATTTATTCGTTCATGGGGTGTGGGCATTGCTAGCACGGCCAGCATCTAGTGTCCATCCCCAATTGCCCTTGAGAAAGTGGTGGTGAGCCGCCTTCTTGAACCGCTGTAGTCCGTTTGGGGAAGGAACACCCAAAGTGCTGTTAGGGAGGGAGTTCCAGGATTTTTACACAGCGATGATGAAGGAACGGCCGATATATTTCAAAATCAGGATGGTGTGTAACTTGGAGGGGAACTTGCAGGTGATGGTGTTGCCATGCGCCTGCTGCCCTTGTCCTTCTAGGTGGTAGAGGGCGCGGGTCTGGTAGATGCTGCTGAAGAAGCCTTGGCGAGTTGCTGCAGTGCATCTTGTAGATGGTACACACTGCAGCCCACGATGTGCCGATGGTGGAGGGAGTGAATGTTTAAGGTAGTGGATGGGGTGCAAATCAAGTGGGCTGCTTTGTCCTGGATGGTGTCGAGCTTCTTGAGTGTTGTTGGAGCTGCACTCATCCAGGCAACTGGAGAGTATTCCATCACACTCCTGACTTATGCCTTATAGATGGTGGAAAGGCTTTGGGGAGTCAGGAGGTAAGACACTTGCCACAGAATATCCAGTCTGTGGCCTACTCTTGTAGCTATGTGGCTGGTCCAGTTAAGTTTCTGGTCAATGGTAACCCCCGGGATGTTGATGGTGGGGGATTCGGCGATGGTAATGCCATTGAATGTTAAAGAGCGGTGGTTAGACTCTCGCTTGTTAAGAGTAGTCATTGCCTGGCACTTGTAGGGCGCAAATGTTACTTGCCACTTATCACCCTAAGCCTGAATGTCATCCAGGTCTTGCTGCATGTGGGCATGGACTGTTTCATTATCTGAGGAGTTGTGAATGGAACTGAACACTGTGCAGTCATCAGCGAACATCCCTACTTCTGACCTTATGACGAAGGGAAGGTCATTGATGAAGCAGTTGAAAATGGTTGGCCTAGGACACTGCCCTAAGGAACTCCTGCAGCGATGTCCTAGGGCTGGGATGATTGACCTTCAATAACTACAACCATCTTCCTTTGTGCTAGGTATGACTCCAGCCAGCGGAGAATTTTCCCACTGACTAGGACTCCTTGATGCCACACTCAGTCAAATGCTGCCTTGATGTCAAGGGCAATCACTCTCACCTCAACCTTGAAATGCAGCTCTTTTGTCCATGTTTGGACCAAAGCTGCAATGAGGTCTGGAGCCGAGTGGTCCTGGTGGACCTTAAAATCATTGAGCAGGTTATTGGTGAGTAAGATCCGCTTTATAGCACTGTCGACGACACCTTTGTTGCATTTGTATTTATTTTGGAGCCTGCCCTAGTAAAATTGAAGTCAGTGGATCAGGGGGAAAACTCTCCACTGGCTGGAGTCATACTTAGCACAAAGTTAGATGGTTGTAGTTATTGGAGGTCAATCATCCCAGCCCCAGGACATTGCTGCAGGAGTTCCTCAGGGCAGTGTCCTAGGCCCAACCATCTTCAGCTGCTTTATCAATGACCTTCCCTCCATCATAAGGTCAGAAGTGGGGATGTTCGCTGATGACTGCACAGTGTTCAGTTCCATTCACAACTCCTTAGATAATGAAGCAGTCCATGCCCGAATGCAGCAAGACCTGGATGACATGCTAGTTGCGAACTTCAATTTCTACGTTAAAGAAAGGATAAAACTGCAAGTTGTTGCTGTTTGCTATGGTTCATTAAAGTAGATTACCAGTTCTGTATTGCTTCCGAGTTGTGATTGATGGAAATTCTTCTGTCGCTAATGAATAGTATTCAAAATTACTCTTTGGGGATGTTTTTAACTTGCCGAAATGGTCATTAATGGGGTGGCAACGGCCTCAAATATGGTGTTGGTAGCCTTACTGCCCCATTAATGTTGATGATCAGCCCGTTGCCACTTATACAGGAGCCTACCGCTGGGTGGCTGAAGCGTCTGCCTGTTTCAGGCGGTCGGTTGCTTTTAATATGCAAATATTGGGGAATTATGAGGTATATAGGACCCCGATTGACATTTTAGGATCGAACTGGTCGGAGTGCACTCTCTGACCAGTTGTACTGATGATAGAGCCAGAAAGGCCCTGAAAAGTTAAGTTTTAAGTGATTCTTGTGGAGCCAGGAGGAGCAGAAGTGTCCCTCCGGACCTTGCAAAAATAATCAGAGTTGTTGGCATCCTGGCCCTACTCTCTTATCCCCCCCCCCCCACCCCCGGCTCGTTTACCATGTTGTCAACTGGGCTACCTCCGAGCCGTCCAATATTGCACCGGTCTGAATCCGGCGAGCTGCACCAGGGGATGCCTGTTTTGCTCGCTAGTTCTCTTTACAGGAGACCCGGAATGGCCTCTTGGCTGAACGAATGGGCTGGGATGCTGGCACACACCGCTGGGCAGCTGGCCAAAAATTAAGATCAACCTCTTCGTCGGGTTTTTTTTCCAACTTTTTTACAGTTCAATGTAATCTCCAATTTAAAAAAAAAATCTTAAACCTGCATTTGCTGCCATTTTTTTTCCATTATGAATTGCTGTGGCCTCATTTATAATGGACATTGCCCATTTAAACATTGTCAGGCTGCCTGCCAGTGGTGGTGCTGCAATTCGCATTATAAATGCAAATATAGAAATCTACAATGGAAATACAAAAATCAAGACAGAATGTATGACTAAAAATGATGACTAAATTACGTCTGAGTGCCTTGGTCCAATTATACCATGTCCTCTAACCCTGCTTCACCTGAAAAGTACACTTGTTCATAACTTATGTTTCCATTGGAGCGCGCCTCATTGTAATAAAAAGGACCTCTTTTCCATTCAATGGTGGTAATGTGGAAAATTGTGAGGTTATCCACTTTGGTAGGAAAAATAAAAAAGCTAATTATTATTTAAATGGGGAGAGACTACAAAATACTGCAGTACAGAGGGATCTGAGGGTCCTTGTTCATGTGTTAGTATGCAAGTACAGCAAGTAATTAGGAAGGCAAATGGAATGTTGGCCTTTATTGCAAGGGGGATAGAGTATAAAAGTAGGGATGACACCTGGAGTACTCCGTACAGTTTTTGTCTCCTTATTTAAGGAGGGATATACTTGCATTGGAGACTGTTCAGAGAAGGTTCACGAGGTTGATTCCGGAGATGAGGGGGTTGTCTTATGAAAAAAGGTTGAGCAGGTTGGGCCTATACTCATTGGAGTTTAGAAGAATGAGAGGTGATCTTATTGAAACATATAAGTTTCTGAGGGGACTTGACAGGGTAGATGCAGCGAGGATGATTCCCTTGTGGGAGAATCTAGAACTAGGGGGCATAGTTTCAGAACAAGGGGTCACACATTTAAAACTGAGATGAGGAGGAATTTCTTCTCTCAGAGGGTTGTGAATCTTTGGAATTCTCTACCCCAGAGAGTTGTGGAGGCTGGGTCATTGAATATATTTAAGGTGGAGATAGACAGATTTTTGAACAATAGGGGAGTGAATGGTTATGGGAAGCGGGCAGGAAAGTGGAGTTGAGGTCAAGATCAGGTCAGCCATGATTTATTGAAGCAGGCTCGAGGGGCCAAATGGCCTACTCCTGCTCCAATTTCCTATATTCTTATGTAAACACCAAAACTAATAAAAGGAAATTTCAATGGTAACAGGAAAATTGAGGCAGTATTATTTTATCCCCCCCGCATTACTGTAATCGAAGACCACAATATTTGAATCTGTGATTAAAATAAGACACACCAAGACACTGATTGGCCTTTGTGTTCCTGAGATGTTCCAAAGGCTACCTCGTCCAGCAGTGCCTTTTTGCATTTCCAGTTAAATATTAAATAAATAATGATTTGCTTAGCAAAAAAGAATGGATCACAATTAAGTCTCTAGTGTGATTTATGGTAGAGGAAGTATATATACAGCACGCCATGGTATTTGCTTTGGGCTGGGCAAGTGTCTGACACACACATAAGCCAATCATTCTGCTTCAGAGCTTTCTAATCAGGCTATTGAGAAATCCACACAGGTAGAGTTTCTGTTTGCCGAACATAGTGGGAAAGTGGAACGGAGCTGCAGATCATCCATGATCTAATTGAATGGCAGAGCAGGCTTGAGAGGCTGAACGGCTTAATCCTGTTTTTTTAATTCACTCTTGGGACATTAGCGTCACTAGGAACGGTAGCATAGTGGTTAAATGAAGAGACTAGTAATCCAGAGGCCTGGACTAGTAATCTGGAGGCGCAAATTCAAATCCCAACACAGCAGCTGTAAAATTTTAAATTCAGTTAATTAAATAAATATGCAATAAAAAGCTAGTGCCAGTAATGATGACCATGAAACTACCAAATTGTTGTAAAAACTCATCTGGTTTGGTTCACTAATGTCCTTTACGAAAGGAAATCTGCCCTCCTTACCTGCTCTGGCCTACATGTGACTCCAGACCCACAGCAATGGAGTTGACTCTTAACTGCCCTCTGAAATGGCCTAGTAAGCCACTCAGTTGTAATAAAACGCTACAAGAAATAAGAACAAGAATAAAACTGGACGGACCACCCGGCATCGACCTCGGCACCGGCACCAGCTTGGGACATGACAATGGCACACTCAGCCCAGTTGACTCTGCAAAGTTCTCCTCGCTAACATCTGGGGACTTGTGCCAAAATTAGGAGAGCTGTCCCACAGACTAGTCAAGCAACAGCCTGACATCGTCATACTCACAGAATCATGGGCCCGAACTTGGTGGCCTTACCGCCCGCTGCTGCCGAGTTTTTTCGGCGGTCTCCCCTCGGTGCCAGTTTGCACTAAGCCTCCCACCGGCGGGAGGGGAGGACCGCTGGGAACCACCCGCTGATGGCCGCTAGCGTGCAAGTGGCTTCCCGTCCACCGAGCTGCCAGATTTCTCTAGGCGGGAGTCGGAGAGGGCAGGGGGAAGGACCGTTGCGTGGAGGCAGGTCTAACCGCAACGGAAAGTATAAAGACTTGCAAAAAATGCTTAGTGAACTTCTTTTATTTTTCTTTTCAGCGATTTATGTGGATGGGGGTCCCCTGAAGGTCTTCCAGTGGGTTTTTTTTGTGTAACTTTTTATTTTTATGTACCCCATCCCCCTCCCTGGGCCCGACAATCCTTGGCGACACTTTGGTGAGGATTGCATTTGCCGATGAGATTGGGAGCTCCCACCCCCTGCCACACAGATTCACAGCGTAAGTCCCATTTTGCTGCTGGGCGGTCTTTCAAGGACTTTTTTTTTTTACAAAACTCCCAACCAAAGTACCGTCAGGTATCTCGGTTGTCCTTTGGACGGAACTTAGCTCCCACCAAGTTCGGGCCCTATATCTTTCAGACAATGTCCCAGACTCCTCCATTCCCATCCCTGGGTATGTCCTGTCCCACAGGCAGGATAGACCCACCAGTGGTGGCAGCCCAGTGATATACAGCCAGGAGTGAGTGGCCCTGGGAGTCCTCAACATTGACTCCAGACCCCATGAAGTCGCATGGCTTCAAGTGAAGCATGGGCAAGGAAACCTCCTGGTGATTACCACCTACCGCCCTCCCTTAACTGATGAATCAGTACTCCTCCATGTTGAACATCTTTTGGAAAAAGCATTGAGGGTAGCAAGGGCACAGAATGTATTCTGGGTGGGGGACTTCAATGTCCATCACCAAGAGTGGCTCGCTGGCACCACTACTGACTGAGCTGGCCGAGTCCTGAAGGACATAGTTGGCAGACTGGGCCTGCCGTATGTGATGAGAGAACCAACACGAGGGAAAAACTTACTTGACCTCGTCCTCACCAATCTACCTCTCTCAGATGCATCTGTCCATGACAAGGTACGAGGTACACCAGTGGTGGAGGGAGTGGGTGTTTATGCTGTTGGATGGGGTTCCAATCAAGCGGGCTGTTTTGTCCTGGATGGTGTCGAGCTTCTTGAGTGTTGTTGGAGCTGCACTCATCCAGGTAAGTGGAGACCTTTTCATCACACTCCTGACTTGTGCCTTGTAGCTGGTGGAAAGGCTTTGTGGAGTCAGGAGGTGAGACACTCGCCGCAGAATACCCAGCCTCTGACCTGCTCCTGTTGCCAAGTATTTATGTGACTGGTCCAGTTAAGTTTCTGGTCAATGGTGACCAACAGGATGTTGATGTTGGGGGATTTGGAGATGGTAATGCCATTGAATGTTATGGGGCGGTGTTGGAGATAGTCATTGCTTGGCACTTTTGTAGCGCGAATGTTACTTGCCACTTATCAGCCCAAGCCTGAATGTTGACCAGGTCTTGCTGCATGCGGGCATGGACTGCTCCAATATCTGAGGAGTGTTGTGTTGCACTATCACTGTGCTAAATGGGATCAATTCAGAACAGATCTAGCAGCTCAAAAGTGGGCATCCATGGGCTGTGGGCCATCAGTCGCAGCAAAATTGTATTTCACCACAATCTGTAACCTCATGACCCAGCATATCTCTCACTCTATCATGACCATCAAGCCAGGGGAGCAACCCTGGTTCAGTGAGGAATGCAGGAGAGCATGCCAAGTGCAGCACCTAAACATGAGGTACCAACCTGGGAAAGCTGCAACACAGGACTACATACATGCTAAGCAGCAGAAGCAGCATGCTAGAAACAGAGCTAAACGACCCCACAATCAACGGATCATATTAAAGCTCTGCAGTCCTGCCACATCCAATCATAATCAATGATGGCGGAGCTCAGCACGCAAGCGCAAAAAGCAAGACTGAAGCGTTTGCAACGATCTTCAACCAGAAGTGCCGAGAGGATGATCCATATCAGCCTCCTCCTGAGTTCCCCACCAACACAGAAGCCAGTCTTTAGTCAAATAAATTCAATCCATGTGATATCAAGAACGGCTGAGCGCACTGGATACAGCAAAGGCTATGGGCCTTGACAACATCCCGGCTGCCGTGCTGAAGTCTTGTGCTCCAGAACTAGCCGTGCCTCCAGTCAAGTGTTCCAGTACAGCTACAACACTGGCATCTATCCGATAATGAGTAAACTTCCCAGGTATGTCCTGTTCACAAAAAGCAGGACAAATCCAACCTGGAAAATTACTGCCCCATCAGTCTACTCTCAACCATCAGCAAAGTGATGGAAGGTGTCGTCGACAGTGCTCTCAAGCGGCAGTTACTCACCAATAACTTGCTCACCGATGCTCAGTTTGGGTTCCGCCAGGACCAATCGGCTCCAGACCTCATTACAGCTTTGATCCAAACATGGACAAAAAAGCTGAATTCCAGCTGAGGTGGGAGTGACTGCTCTTGACATCAAGACAGCATTTAACCAAATGTGGCATCAAAGAGCCCGAGTAAAACTGAAGTCAATGGTAATCAGGGGGAAAATTCTCCGCTGGCTGGAGTCATACCTAGCACAAAGGAAGATGGTTGTGGTTATTGGAGGTCAATCATCGCAGTCCCAGGACATCGCTGCACGAGTTCCTCAGGGCAGTGTCCTAGGCCCAACCATCTTCAACTGCTTCATCAATGATCTTCCCTCCATCATAAGGTCAGAAGTGGGGATGTTCACTGATGACTGCACAGTGTTCAGTTCCATTCACAACTGCTCAGTTAATGAAGCAGTCCATGCCCACATGCAGCAAGACCTGGATGATATACAGCCTTGGGCTGATAAGTGGCAAGTAACATTCATGCCACACAAGTACCAGGCAATGACTATCTCCAACAAGCGAGTGTCAAACCACCTCTCCATGATATTCAATTGTATTACCATCGACCATCGCCGAATCCCCCGCCATCAACATCCTGGGCCGGGGGTGGGGTGGGGGGAGGGGGTGGGGTGCGGTCACCACTGGCCAGAAACTTAACTGGACCAGCCACATAAATACTGTGGCAACAAGAGCGGGCCAGAGGCTGGGTATTCTGCAGCGAGTGTCTCACTTCCTGACTCCCCAAAGCCTTTCCACCATTTACAAGGCACAAATCAGGAGTGTGATGGAATACCCAACACTTGCCTGGATGAGTGCAGCTCCAGCAACATTCAAGAAGCTCAACACCATCTAGGACAAAGCAGCCCACTGGATCGGTACCCCATCCACCACTTTAAACATCCATCCCCCTCCATCACCGGCGCACTGTGGCTGCAGTGTGCACCATCTACAAGAAGCACTGCAGCAACTCGCCAAGGTTCTTCAGCAGCATCTCCCAAACCCGTGACCTTTACCGCCTAGAAGGTCAAAGGCAGCAGGCGCATGGGAACACCCACCTCCAAGTTCCCCTCCAAGTCACTCACCATCCTGACTTGGAAATATATCGCCGTTCCTTCACCGTCGCTGGGTCAAAATCTTGGAATTGCTTCCCTCACAGCACTGTGGCAGTATCTTCAACCACAAGGACTGCAGTGGTTCAAAAAGGTGGATCGCCACCACCTTCTCGAGGGCAATTAGGAATGGACAATAAATGCTGGCCTTGCCAGCGATCCCCACATCCTGTGAACGAATAAAAAAAAACCTAGGAAGACCAGTATTTACTGCCTATACCTTAAAGCTAATTAAGCAGCATTTTACCAGGTCTAAAGAATTTTTCCAAGTTTTTCACAAGGTTTCCATCCCTCGGGTATTACGTCAGGTAAATGTGTCGGTTCTCAACAACTCTGGATTAGTTTGACTAGTTGACAGCTGCAGAGGTGGTATAAAAGCTATCATTTCACAGCTGTTCAATTTCCAATCTTAGAAGCTGAAGCCTTCGGGATTTGGAATACACTTTTCAGCTTTATGGAGGTTTGAAGTGATCGCAGTGAACTCTCTATCCAGTGTCACCTCCTTGGAGCAACCTCTCCCACCAATGACAGATCGTTTCTGTCGTCTCAACTTCAGCTGCCATCTATTCCATCAACACGGTGCCCTTGAAAAAATCTCACCTTGGTCCTCAGAATCCCATCACGATCAGTCCCAACACCAACATCACTAGGGATACCAGCATCACCAACAACAACCTTCTCCACAATCACAGGACATAGGGCATCAGGACCTGACCACATTGCTGCCTGGCACACCAGGGATGGCCTCACCATGGTCAGATTTACTTCACTTGGAGCTATACACCCTGGCTGCCACGTGATGCGCCAGGTTGGCACCACCCCACACCAAGATCATAAAGCATTCCTACAATATCCAAACCATTCCTTTCACACTCATCACCATTGGAGGGAGTACCGTTAGGTCTCACCATTCACTGCAATTCACTAAGCCACTTCCAAAGGTGCACACAGACCTGCCAAGAAGGCAAAGTATTGAAAATAACGATTTCAACGTGCAGAATTTACCAATATCTCGCAAAGATTCCAGGTACCTTTACCCTGCAGAGGAGAAGAATCCCTTTCTGGACTTTTAAAATGGAAGGAAAACTTTAGGACACAAATGAATTTTAAAGGGGCAGACGAGGCCTGCAGGGGATAAAAGGGGGTGCATTCATGGAGACCCCCCCCCCCAGTGTTTGGACTCATAGGAAAGGGAATTTAATTTGGAACTATCTACCAGAAAGTTTGAAATCCTAAAGTGCACATGGAAGAAACTACGAACTTTAATCGAATTTGGGATTTTTAAAAGGTGTATGTTGGGTCTGCAAGAAAAGGGGTGGGGTCAATATCTAAAGGGCCAGTTTGGACATTGGAACTAATCAAATTGTCTGGGAACTGTATACCCTCGAAACTTGCCCCTTGAAAACATTAGCATTTAAACAATCAACGATGGAAGAAACATTTATCACCACACCCAGAGGACCCAAATGTCACATACATATTCCAACACCTTTTCAACAGGCATAGAAATATCTGGCTCAGGCCAGACTAGCACAATGGAGAGCTCACCAACTTCGAGAAGCCTATTAACGCCAGATTAAAACCACTTAATCAAGTTTCAGTTAGCTGGCTGCAAAATCAAAACAAAGAACTGAGCTAGATTTGATGGAAGATAAAGAAGCCTGTTTTAGTATAATTGAAGTCTGTTCTGGCAGTTAGGTGTGCTTCAAGAGACACTATTAAGTTAGTAGTCTCGTTGCATAAGTTCTACACCAGTCTCGAAAAGTGGGATCCCGAAACATCGGCGAAAGGAATCTCTAAAACCCAGAAGGACAGCACCACAACAGCAAACAGGCTGTCAAAACCACTATTGGAAAGTTGCGGGCCATCGCGACCAACCCAACAGTCAACCGGAACCAACCCGACAAAACCGAAGAAAAACCGAAGATTTTTCCACTCTACAAGCTGGTCCTACGCTACCAAGGGGTACAGACTACAGAACGTGGACAACTAAGGCGAACCCCAGGGACAACTAAGGCGAACCCTGGAGTTGGAACTGTCAAAAAGGGGATTGGTGAGCATAGCCCCTGAACCTCCCAGAGCTATAACTTCGTTAGTTAGGGGAATTGGGAGGAGGGAGGCTGGGATATCTTGTGTAAAAGTATCTGCATTCGCCTCTTAACCCATTTAGAGTTTAAGCTGTATTCTTTTCCCCACAGACTGTAATTGGACAATTTATTCAATGTGTTGTACCCCTCAGTGTGTATTGGTCTGTGTGTGTTATTAAAGGTGTGCCTTTTACTTCTTTTTAAACACAATAAAGCCATATCTGCTTCCTACCTTGAAACCGATTGTCTGTCCAAGTCTGTCACAGTCCCTTCATAATTCCAGTGTCTAGAACCAAGGGTGTGGGAGCGATTCGGAACCGCTCATATAAGGTCAGAAGGGAAAGCTGACCCCCTGCAAACCACCCCTTACATAATGGCGACCCAGATGGGACACTGGTACAAGGGACGTGATAAGAGAGAAACTGGTTTCAGGAAACGAAGCAAATTGGAAGAGGGGATTTCCTCGTATGTGTTTAAGAGGGTAAATGTGGCTAAGGAGTGGGTACTCGATCTATTGTATGCTGAGCGTCCAGAAGATGCTGCAGCTCAATGGACCGAGAGCAAGGACCATAAAAGGTCGATAGAGAAGGCCATTTGGCTAATTTGCCTTCAGCAACAGATCCGGCTTCTAGATGAGGAGAATGAGAAATTAAAGGAAGTATTGAGACAGGCAGAAGAGAAGTCCAGCGCAAGGGCCACAGTCGGAGTAAGGCTGTGGACAGAGATGGGACAGTTAAAGGAAAGTAGAGAGCTCACTAAAGAAAGGTACAAAACCCAACTTGACCTTTTACAGTGTCAGATTATTGAAGCCAAGAATAGCGAACTGGCATTGCGGGAAGAGAATTCCTGCCTCGCCAAGCAATTAAAGAGTACGGGGAGAGGGTGAGAGACATTCAGGTAGCCTATAAGGTAGCCAGTGCCAGGGAATTTGAGGCAGGAGACCACGGCCCCTGCCAGCAGCAGATCCAAAGCTTGAACCTTGCTCTATCCCGGGCTAAAGGCATGGTGTGCCTGATAAACCCGAGTTTAGCCCAGGAACACCTGGTTGGGCAAGGAGAAACCCCTCAGTCACCGCCTGCAGCTCCCAGGAACGGCCCGGGGCAGCAGGGGTGTCAGCCAGAGTGCGGGGCAGGCAAGGATTGCAAACTACCAACAGCGGCAGCCCCGAGTTTTAACTCGGCTTGGCAGCAGGGGGAAGAGGGCGAGCCAATACAAGAAGGGCCGGAACCAGGGCCAATGCACCCGGTCCGGCAGCAGAAGTTTGGCCCGCCTGATGCCAATGGGGCAGCAGGACCCCTAGAAAGCAACTTCATAGTTCCCCACGACACCCAAAAACTGAGGGCTATGATAGGCCACCTAAGTAAGCTCACCCAACAGGGGGATCCCTCGGTACACTTCCTGGAAGTGGAACACACAGGGGATATTAACGGGTGCGATGATTCAGAGCAGGCTAAGCTGTTGCTCTTCTCGCTAGACACCAAGCTGTGCCATTCCCTCTCTGCAGACAGCAGAAAGGGGCGAAACACGTACGCTACGGTTAAGGAGGAGGTTCTAGAGGCCATGGGTATGAACGACGGGAGTCCTTTCTCCCGAGTGGAGAAGACAGTGCAGCTCGATGGGGAGACTCCACAGGCTTTCGCCGACAGGTTGTGGCCGGTCTACGAAAGGGCCTGTAGTGGGGTTCTTGACCGGGCCCACCTGAAACCTAACGAGCTGGCTCACTGGCTCCGCAGCCTGGTGGCAAACAGCCTACCTGGAGTAAAGGCAAAAGCCCAGGTCTGGTTTGATCCAAGAGATCCAAGAACCACCGAGGAGACAGTGGTCAGGCAGTTAACCCTGGCTTACCGGAACAGTAGAGGGACAGAGGAGCCCTCCTCTAAAGGGAGGGTCCATGAGATTAAACCCAGCCAAGGCAAGAGAGAGTGGCATCAGGAAGGTGGGAACCCTCCCCACAAAGAGGGCGAGTGTTTTGGGTGTGTGAAAAGTGGGCACTGGAGGAAGGATTGTATGAACCCCTGGAAAGAGACTAAGGGAAAGGCCACTCCAGCCCCAGCCCGTAAGGCCGGGGCAGGAACACTCGACACATATGAGACACTCGTAGCCACCCTACAGACACTCATAAACGGACAGGGAACAGTAGCTATCGCAACCGGTCCAGTAGCCGGTACGGTAAAACCCTCTGCTCCAACCCACCCAGATGCATGACTAAGGCCAGTGAAGCCTGTGTACCTGTGTTCCCTAGAGTACGATGCCTGGAAGAGACCATGCGTTACGATGGAGGTGGAGAAAGTGAAAGGGACCTACCTGCTAGATACTGGTGCTTCCAGCACCCTTGTATATGCAGATAACCCAGCTACCTCACCTCTATCGAACGGGGTCCTGTACAGTCTAGTGAGGTTCACAGGCAATGAGCAAACTGGTTCATTTTCCATCCCGCTCACCATTCAGTTAGGGACACTCAAAACCAAATGGAAGTGTGTTCTGATGAAATGGGAGCAGAAGGGAAAAGGGATCCTGGGAGCTGATTTTATCATTGGCCACCAGATCCCAGTGGATCTCAGGAACCACTGTCTATGGGGAGCCATAGTGACTGACAGGGAAGGTGAGGTAGCGTGATCCCAGAAAAAGGGGCCAAGGGAACATTGTGTATCGTGAAGCCAAAGGAGGGTTATGACTTGGAATTACTGGTCAGTAACACCCCAGTGGAGTACCAGGCATATGTACGGGCACATCTTGCAGCATTTGCCACCCACAAACATGACTGTGGTAGGTAACGGGGGTGGAAGTTAGTATAGTAGGGGACCCCATGACCCGACCACAAAAGCAATATAACTTCCCCAGGGAGGCAGAGGCAGACCTGACAACGGCGCTGGGATCACTGGTAGAGCAAGGGGTGTTAAGACCGATAGCAACCCATGTGAACTCTCCACTGTGGCCGGTTAAGAAACCGGACAACTCATGGAGGGCCACCGTGGACTATCGAGTATTAAATAAGAATATCCTTGTCTGTGCACCCACTGTAGCAGCCGTAGCGGATCTCATAGGGAGTATTCCAGCATCTGCGACCACTTTCACGGTGCTGGATATTTCAAATGGGTTCTGGTCCATTCCTTTAAAACGGGAGGACCAGTACAAGTTCTCCTTTACCTTTAAGAGCCAACAATACACATGGAACTGTCTTCCCCAAGGCTTCCACAATAGTCCCAGCATTTTTCACCAATGCATGGCGAACTGTTTAAAGGGCTTTAGCAGACCCCAGCAGTTGGTGCAGTATGTGGATGACCTGCTCCTGTTCACCGATCAGGGGGAGGAGCATGGCCCACTGCTGGCTGAGCTGCTGGAGTTGCTAAAAGAAGAAGGGTTTAAAGTAAATCCCAAGAAGGCACAGATCGGTCAGAAGGAAGTCAAATTCCTGGGGCTGATTGTGCGCGCTGGGGAAAGGGCCATAGACAAGGCTAGAAGGGAGGCAGTACAGGAGTTACCAGCCCCCAACACAATGACAGGGGTAAGGTCCTTTCTAGGACTCACCGGGTACTGCAGAGACTTCATTGAGGATTATGCAGCCACCGCAGCCCCTCTGCTCAGGCTCCTACACAAGGGGGTAGAGTGGGACTGGGATGAGGGTTGCGAGGCAGCATTTAATCAGCTTAAGAAGGACTTGCAGACCGCGCCAGTCTTAGGAGCGACAGATGTAGGAAAGTAGTTTTTCCTGGAGGTGGCAGCCAGCGGGGACAGTTTGAGCTCAGTGCTGCTTCAAAGCGGCACGGCCAGCTGAGACCGGTGGTTTACTCCTCCAGGATCCTCACAGATGTGGAGAAGGGGTACTCCAACTGTGAGAGACACCTCCTAGCCACACATTGGGCAGTGAAAAGATCCTTGATCTTCACGGGAGGGTCTCCTCTAACACTCCTAACCCACCACACACCTACTCAGATGCTCCTAGATGGGAGGATTAAGGACGGGATGGTGAGTAGTGCCCGCATTGCTCGCTGGACCCTGCTCCTCTCCCAGATGGACCTCAGAGTAGAAGGCTCGCAGCCAACCTAATCTATCCAGGGAAAGCCCACAGGTGCTCCATAGAAGGGGTATGGGAGGTAAACATTGGCCTTCGGGCGGGGTTATACCCTACAGGCCGGGACATCTACGTGGACGGGTCCAGCACGGTATCTGCTGGCGAACGACTCACTGGGTGCGGAGTCTATGACTCAAGGGCAGGTATTGCCCTGGCAATCAAGCTCCCCAGCACCATGAGCGTCCAGCATGCTGAACTGTCTGCCGTAATGTATGTGGTGACCCACCCCGAGGAATTCCTTACCCCGTACACGATTTGCTCGGACAGTATGTTCACCTGCAATTCATGTACGGAGTACCTGGCTATCTGGTCCCGTCGCGGATACACGCCCACTGACGGGAGACCCCTGGCAATCAAGCCCCTGCTGGAGAAAATCATGACAGCGGTGGGGGAAGAAGGAAAGGTCTACATACATAAGGTGAAGGCCCATTCAAAAACCGAACCCCGTGCAGAGGGAAACCAACAGGCTGACAAACTGGCCAAAGAAGGTGCCCGCATGGGAAAGTTCTGGGACCTCTATGACACCGCAGCGGTCAAGAATAAGAACAGGGCAGCAGAGAGTACAGGGATAGCTTTGGCCCCGGACTTAAAAACAGTTCAGGCACAGGACCCAGTCCTGAAAGCTGTCCTGAATGCGCTAGCTAGAGGAGAGAGAGTAGAAGGTCTGTACGGCACAGCAGCCATTACCGTTAAGGAAGACATGCTGTTTAAAGAGGGACAATGGGTCGTGCCACAGCAGCACCAGAGGGAATTCCTAAAACTGGCCCATGAGGGTCCAGGAGCGGGACACCCCGGGCCTGAGACCACCTGGCAACGGGTCGAACAGGCAGGATGGTGGCCGGGACTCAGGGAGGATGTCCGCGAGTTCTGTGCGAACTGCCTGGTGTGTGCTGCGAACAACCCTGACCCCCAGAAAAGGAAGGTGTCCCTAGGACACGTCAGGAGGGTAGAGGGACCATGGCAGTCAATCCAAATTGACTACATTGGGCCCCTACCCACTGCCCAGGGAGGCTACAAATACTGCCTAGTCCTGGTGTACGTGTTCTCAAAATGGGTTGAAGCCTTCCCCTGCCGAACAGCCACCGTACTTGGGACAGCTAAGATTCTAGTGAGGGAAGTGTTCTCCCGGTGGGGACTCCCACAGTATGTGGAGTCGGACCGGGGAGCCATTTCACCGGGCAGGTAATGCAGGCAACCCTTAAGGTGCTCGGCATTGAGGGGAAATGGCACGTTGCCCACAATCCACAGTCATCCTATTGTGGAGCGTTTAAACCGCACCATTAAAGAAAGGCTGCGGAAGGAAACGGGAGACTCACCCCAAAAGTGGGTGGAGATCTTACCATTGGTCCTAATGGGGATCCGAGCTAGCCAGTCAAAGAGCACCGGGTATTTCCCATACGAGCTCATGACTGGCTGGATCATGCGGACCCCCACCCATGTCCTAGCCCCGGTGCTCACAGAAGGTCAGCTCAGAGAGGTGAACTGGGACCGGTTTGTCAGGAACCTGTTTGAACACCTCAAACAGATTCACTGGCAGGCTGCTAGTAACATGGGCAGACAGCATCAGAGTAACCGATGGCTGCTAGAACCCAGCAAACACCACGAATGGGAGATAGGGGACCAGGTCATGGTCAGGAACTATGCTCGGGTCGGGGTTTTTGAAGCATTATATATGGGGCCATACAGCATTGTGGACAAGGCAAGCCCGATGGTCTATGCCATAAAGCTGCCCCGCCGTACTAAGTGGTTCCACATCAACCAGTGCAAGCTGTACAACCCAGGTTCAGCCAAGTACAGAGGGCAGCCGGGAGGGGTGAACCGTCCTCAGGACAGGGAATGTGGCAGGCTCAGAAACCGTGCCTATAGGGGCGGTGAATTGCAGTACTGGAGGGGCTATCCCACCCATCGTTTGGGATTCGGATGCACCCCCAGTATCTCAAGCCCTGAGAAGGACCCTCCTCCATACACCACGGCCAAAGATACCGTGGTCACCGGCATCTGAGCCTCAGCGATTCTACTCTCGGAGAAGGGCAGCCCGACAGAAAAGGCCGAAGGTCAGAAGTTCAGAGGCCGCTCAGAGTAGGGACCACCAGCCAGCCGCCTCCAGCGGTGAGGGTCTCACAGGAGCAGTAGCAACGAGCTGTCCCAGAGACAAGGGTCTCCAGCTCACCGGCTGCGGGGAAACCCTAGCATCCAGGCGGCTATCAGGCCGCACAAGGCATGGGCCTGACAGGGACTAACCAGGCCACCCGGAAAAGGGTGGCGGTTGTACATAGCTCTAATTTTAGTTTAAGGCAGCTGACTGCACCATTTTACATTTTAAGGTTTAGTTTAGAACTGAGGTTAATGTTGCAGTAATGTTTAGATGATTATTTTGAGTTTGTCTTGTGTGTCAGCCAGCCTGAGAGCAGTTCTCAAGGGCAGGATCTAGACATTACCGGGTGATGGACAAACCTCAGGAGACCAATTGATGTTGTTTAGTTTTAATCTATGTTTTTTTTCCTTCTGTAATGTGGTTGTACATTGCCTATATGCTGGTGAATATAATGTAACTGAAATGAAATGTAACTGTGCTGAAATGCAATTGTAGTGATTGAACCCCCTCCAAGCTGGGAGGGTATAAATGTAAAAAGTTTGTACCTGTAAAGGGAAAAGTGTGCATCTATGGTGATGTTGCATAAGTGTAATGCATTTTGGGTATTAGTTTAGCTAATTTACGGGGAAGGTTATCTCTTGGGAGTCAGGAACTTTGCTCACCTCGAAGAATGATACCATAAGTGATATGGTATCATAGGGGGGAATGTAGAATTTACCAATATCTCGCAAAGATTCCAGGTACCTTTCCCCTGCAGAGGAGAAGAATCCCTTTCTGGACTTTAAAACTTTGGGACACAAATGAATTTTAAAGGGGCAGACGAAGCCTGCAGGGGATAAAAGGGGATGCATTCATGGAGACCCCCCCCCTCCCCCAGTGTTTGGACTCATAGGAATTTAATTTGGAACTATCTACCAGAAAGTTTGAAATCCTAAAGTGCACATGGAAGAAACTACGAACTTTAATCGAATTTGGGATTTTTAAAAGGTGTATGTTGGGTCTGCAAGAAAAGGGGTGGGGTCAATATCTAAATGGCCAATTTGGACATTGGAACTAATCAAATTGTCTGGGAACTGTATACCCTCGAAACTTGCCCCTTGAAAACATTAGCATTTAAACAATCAACGATGGAAGAAACATTTATCACCACACCCAGAGGACCCAAATGTCACATACATATTCCAACACCTTTTCAACAGGCATAGAAATATCTGGCTCAGGCCAGACTAGCACAATGGAGAGCTCACCAACTTTGAAAAGCCTATTAACGCCAGATTAAAACCACTTAATCAAGTTTCAGTTAGCTGGCTGCAAAATCAAAACAAAGAACTGAGCTAGATTTGATGGAAGATAAATAAGCCTGTTTTAATATAATTGAAGTCTGTTCTGGCAGTTAGGTGTGCTTCAAGAGACACTATTAAGTTAGTAGTCTCGTTGCATAAGTTCTACACCAGCCTCGAAAAGTGGGATCCCGAAACATCGGCGAAAGGAATCTCTAAAACCCAGAAGGACAGCACCACACCAGCAAACAGGCTGTCAAAACCACTATTGGAAAGTTGCGGGCCATCGCGACCAACCCAACAGTCAACCGGAACCAACCCGACAAAACCGAAGAAAAACCGAAGATTTTTCCACTCTACAAGCTGGTCCTACGCTACCAAGGGGTACAGACTACAGAACGTGGACAACTAAGGCGAACCCCAGGGACAACTAAGGCGAACCCTGGAGTTGGAACTGTCAAAAAGGGGATTGGTGAGCATAGCCCCTGAACCTCCCAGAGCTATAACTTCGTTAGTTAGGGGAATTGGGAGGAGGGAGGCTGGGATATCTTGTGTAAATGTATCTGCATTCTCCTTTTTACCCCATTTAGAGTTTAAGCTGTATTCTTTTCCCCACAGACTGTAATTGGACAATTTATTCAATGTGTTGTACCCCTCAGTGTGTATTGGTCTGTGTGTGTTATTAAAGGTGTGCCTTTTACTTTTTTTAAAATGCAATAAAGCCAGACCTGCTTCCTACCTTGAAACCGATTGTCTGTCCAAGTCTGTCACAGTCCCTTCATAATTCCAGTGTCTAGAACCAAGGGTGTGGGAGCGATTCGGAACCGCTCATATAAGGTCAGAAGGGAAAGCTGACCCCCTGCTAACCACCCCTTACAAATGTTTGACAACACATTAGAAGAAACTTTACATCAGCATTGGCGATAACACCCAAGTGTCTACCCTTGTGTGTTCTTAGGTGGTGTGATTGGAAAAGGATGAGGGTGAGTGTGAGGGGTGGCGAGTGAGATGGGGAAGTGATAATGTAGATAGAGACAGAGGGATGGATAGAGGTGCAAGGTAAGTTGGTGTGAGTAAGGATATGCAGAAGTAGGGTAGGGAAGGCAGAGTGATGGGGATGTGATGAGTGGCACAGCAAGATATGGTTGAGTGTGGCTTTGCAATAACGTTTCGTGATCTTCTGAGATCGTTGAAAGTTTTGCGCCATGGCAGCCAGGGCTTCCTGACGACATCCCGTGCTTTTGCCCTCGTGTACAACGTGCAAACAGGCTGGAGAGGTCTCTTCTGCCCATGGGATGAGAAGAGAACCTCCCTGTGTGCTGTGACACCCTCCATAAGCATATGGAGGAGGTCATGGGAGAGCCTGGGTGCAGCCGTGCACCTTTGCACAGTGTTTGTCAGTGTTTGCAACACCTCAATGCTCCTCAGACTGCTTGCTTTTAACTGGCCTGGAACCTCGCAGGGCGGACTTAACAAGCCCAATCTAGGGAAAGTCGTGGGGGGAGCTGACTTGGAGCCAGGAGTGGGGTTGCAGCCCGCCTCGGACATCGCCCGCCTCAGTAGGAAAAGTCGAGCTCTGTGTCTCTGGTTCATATAGTCTGGATTACTACTCCAGTAATAGAACTACTATGCTACCGTATCCCTAAATGTTCACGTTAAGGTATTTTGGGTTATTGATTACAATTTAAAAAAATTACTTCCATTGATCACCAATTTAATTATAATCAATGTTTTTAAAAAGTCTCATATTTGTTTTGCCTCGCCCTTCCCAACTCTGTAGCCTTACAACCCAACTGCTGGCTCAGCCAAGATCAACGAACTCAGCGCAGTACAAGGGTTGAATTTGAGAAATTCCCGGTCCATATCACTTAGTACGATGCAATCTGGTTATCAGTGTTAGTATAAATATTGTCCAACTAACATACTCTTTTTGGGATTTAATAAAACGCAAACAAGACTTTGACTAAATATCTGATCCTGACTGAATGTAAATTCCCCTATTTTGACTATCTGACGCTGACTCTAATAATGGGTAATCTTTCCTTAATGACAATGTGTGCTATTTAAAACCACATATCCATATATATTTGCATTAATGCTGTATTTATACTGCTTATTCAGATGAGGAAAGTAAGGAAGTGGCTTAGAAAACATCTGTGGATCTGCTGTATGGCGGAGAGGCACTATTGGCACGAATGTATGATCTCATCTCTCTCGTCTGGAAGTAGGAAAACATGCCGGGAGATCTCAGGGATGCAGTAATCGTGACCATCTTTAAAAAAGGGGACAAGTCCGACTGCGACAACTACAGAGGAATCTCCCTGTTATCAGCCACTGGGAATCCTCCTCAACCGTCTTCTTACTGTGGCTGAGGAGCACAGTGTGGATTTCATCCCCTCCGGGGTACAACGGACAAGAATTTTTACAGCGTGACAGCTGCAAGAAAAATGCAGGGAACAGCACCAACCCTTGTACATGGCCTTTTTTGACCTTACAAAGGCCTTTGACACTATCAACCGCGAGGATCTATGGAGCGTCCTCCTTCGTTTCGGCTGCCCCCGAAATTTCATCATCATCCTCCACCTGCTCCACGACGACATGCAGGCCGTGATCCTTACCAACGGATCCATTACAGATCCAATCCACGTCCGGACCGGGGTCAAACAGGGCTGCGTCATCACACCAAACCTCTTCTCAATCTTCCTTGCTGCCATGCTCCACCTCACACTCAACAAGCTCCCCGCTGGAGTGGAACTAAACTGCAGAACCAGTGGGAATCTGTTCAACCTCCGCCGTCTCCAGGCCAAATCCAAGACCGTCCCAACCTCTGTCGTCGAGCTACAGAATGCGTACGACGCTTGCATCTGCGCACATTCAGAGGCTGAACCCCAAGTCATAGTCAACATCTTCACTGAGGCGTACGAAAGCATGGGCCTTATACTAAATATTGTAAGACAAAGTCCTCCACCAGCCTGTCCCCGCCGCACAGCACTGCCCTCCAGTCATCAAGATCCACGGCACAGCCCTGGACAACATGGACCATTTCCCATATCTCGGGACCCTCTTATCAACAAAGGCAGACATTGACGACAAGATTCAACACCGCCTCCAGTACGCCACTGCAGCCTTCGGCTGCCTGAGGAAAAGAGTGTTGCAAGATCAGGCCCTCAAATCTGCCATCAAGCTCATGGTCTACAGGGCTGTAGTGATACCCGCCCTCCTGTATGGCTCAGAGTCCTGGACCATATACAGTAGGCACCTCAAATTGCTGGAGAAATACCACCAATGATGTCTCTGCAAGATCCTGCAAATCCTCTGAGAGGACAGACGCACCAACATTAGCGTCCTCGACCAGGCCAACATCCCCAGCATTGAAGCACTGACCACACACGATCAGCTCCGCTGGGCAGGCCACATTGTTCGCATACCTGACACAAGACTCCCAAAGCAAGCACTCTACTTGGAACTCCTTCACAGCAAATGAGCCCAAGGTGGGCAGAGGAAACGTTTCAAGGACAACCTCAAAGCCTCCTTGATAAAATGTAACATCCCCACCGACACCTGGGTGTCCCTGGCCAAAGACCGCCCTAAGTGGAGGAAGTGCATCCGGGAGAGCGCTGAGCACCTCGAGTCTCATCGCCGAGAGCATGCAGAAACCAAGCGCAGGCAGCGGAAAGAGCGTGCGGCAAACCAGTCCAACCCACCCTTTCCCTCAACGACTGTCTGTCCCACCTTTGATAGAGACTGTGGCCCCAAGTTTCGGCCCGCGCTGAAAACGACGCACCTCCGAGCTGGACGCCTGTTCTTCGCGCTAGAAAAAAACTTCGATATTCTCCGCCTCCTCGGAGCTCGATCTCAGCTTGGCGCGGTGTGCTCTTCACAGCGGGGGGGCGGAGCCAAACACTCGCGCCGATTCTGTAAGTAGTGGGGGGCGGGTCCAATTTAAATGAGCCAACGTGGTGCCGGCAACCCTGCGCGTGCGCGTTGGAGCGTGCGCGCACGCGCAGTGTCAAACAAACATTGGCATTCGGCCATTTTTAAAAGGAGAAAAAGTGAAGATTTGTCTCTTGGACCCCTGCAAAGGCTTGTAATTTAATTTTTGTGATATTTCTGTGTGTGAGGGAGTGCTTTTAGCAGCATTGTTGAATAAATCACCTGCTGAAATCAGTGAGTTCAGCTTTTCACTGCTAAACTTGCAGAACCGGTGCTGCATTGGTGCATGCAAATTAAGGACTGTGTGTTTTGAGAAATAAGAGTGCCAATTCAACTTTGCAATGAATCAACGTCCACCAAGAACAAAGAATTTCTTGCATGAGGAAGTAGAGATATTAGTCAACGTAATTGAGCAGAGATGGCAGGAGCTAGATATCAGCAACAGAGGTCGCATAAAAGTGCCACCAAAACAAATGAAGAAACGCTGGAACCAAGTTGCAGAAGATTACTGCGCAGTGGTGCATACTATGAGATCTGGAAGCCAGTGTAAAAAGAAATGGCACGACCTTGAAGTAGTTAGTGTAAGTAATATTTCCCATTTTTAATTTAATCGTAATTGTAACCTGGCTATCTGTAGTCCCACCTTGCAGACTGACACACTCTGTAAAAAGTTATATTTTACTCTTTGCAGAAGAAATTGGCCCACAACAAAAGGGAGGCAACTCGGACAGGAGGAGGCGTGCCCAATCTGCATCCACTGACACCCTTGGAACAAAAGGTAGCTGCTATGATGAGTCGTACATGGAGAAAAGCAATTGGTACAGCACAAGCTGGGCCCGCACGCGAGGAAGAGGGTAAGTCCTGAAAATGCATCGTGGCCCTTTAAATCAACCTGCTGCTTAACCTGCTATGTGTGAGAGTACTCATGCCACCCATCCTTGCTGTTAAGCATTTGACTGTTCTGATGTATTTTGCAGAACATGATGATGATGATGATGATGACGATGCTGCTGCTGCCAACCCTGAGGATCCTGAGGGTGCAGAACAAGAACCAGTACAACCAGCTGCGGACGAACCAGACTGGATGATGGCAGCGATGACTGAAATGTCTGCAGGGGAGAGCGTCCAATTTAATGTTTATGAGCCCCCATCAAGGGGCATCAGAGTTTCAACCCCGAGCATAGGTCTTGGTTCCACTTTCCATGGTTTCGCTTCCGATGTTGCGGGTCCCAGTGGTGCTGCTGGTATAATGCAGCATTCTACAGTCAGTGCACTACCGTCCCAGCCTGCGCCTCCCTCTTGCATAGGTTCTGGTTCCACCTACTATGGTTTTGATTCCGACGCTTCAGGTCCCAGTGTTGCTGCTGATATCATGGAGCAGTTTACACCCATTCGTCCAACATCCCAGCCCACGGCTCGCACTCAAATGCTGTCGTCTGGAACACCGAGCGCCCCAGCATCCCAGACCGAGCCTCTCTCTCTAGTACTGCCATCTGCAACACAGAGCGTCCTACCGTTCCAGCTTGAACCTCTCCCTCTAGTTCTGCCGTCTGCAACACAGAGCATCCCACCATTCCAGCCCGAGCCGCTCCCTCCAGTTCAGCCGTCTGGAACACAGAGCGTCCCACAGTCCCAGCCTGCGCCTCCCTGTGTAGTGGTGCCGTTTGCAACACCGAGCGTCCCACCGTCCGTGCCCGCGCCTCTCAGTGTAGTGCTGCCACAAGACAGATCCAGGTAGAGGAGAAGGAGATTGGAGACACGCTCTCCTGAGATGCAGCGTGCAACAGATGCGACTCAGGTTGTGGCATTGGGTATGGAGACCAATGAGCTTACCCGATCACTCATCGGTGGCGTTAGTGGAGTAGATGAAGAGTTGACGGTCCAGATGGGAGAAATAGCAGTAATGACACGGGAACTTAGGGAGGGAATGTCCGAGGGAGTGCAATCGAAGGCACATGCCGTCAGGGAGGGCATGCAAATGACGACACAGGCCATCAGGGAGGGCCTGGGTGAGGTAGCTACTGCAATAAGGGCACACAGCCCAGCCAATCAAATGACACCCCCATGAGGAAGTGAACATTCACTGAGATATGGATGAGACATGGTTGCAGCCTTTCTTTGCTGCTTTTGTTCTTGTTCTTGATGTAGCTGTAGTAGCGTTTTTCAAATTGAAACTGTTTTGTAAGTTTTGTAACTTTACAACTTATAAGGGATCTTATGGTTTTTAAGTGATCTTATAGTGTAAATGCTCTCACATTTTTTTGTATCTTATTTAATTTTGCACCTAAAAAGTGATCCTGAAGTTTAAGTGTTCTTCAGAGTGTAAGATTTTTCACAATGAAACTGTTTTGTAAGTTTTGTAACTTTACAACATATAAGTGATCTCAGGGTTTTCAAGTGATCTTATAGTGTAAATGCTCTCACATTCTGTAAATTATTTAATTTTGCATCTAAAAAGTGATCTTTAAGTGTAAGTGATCTTAGAGTGTAAAATTTTTGTAACTTTTGTAACTTTACAAGTTTATAAGTGATCTTCAAGAGTCATTAAAAAGTATAGTTTGATACAACAAATATTTTATTGGAGTGACGTTAACTTTTCAATAAAATATTTTTTCATTAAAACTGTTTCATGTTCCATTAACACAACACAACGCAGGAACAACTGCAAAGAATAAACATGTCCATACGCAAAAGTGGTCGCAGAGCCCTCAGGCATCAGTAGTTGAAGCGTTCACGGATGAGCTGCTGGCGCAAGGCTCGAGCAATCGTTAAAGGGGCACGATGGACGGCCCTCCTCCGACCTCGTGCTTCGGCATCAGGCACTTGCATACTTTCCTGATCGTCGTTATCATCCACATCCTGCTGTTCCGTAATACTATCATCATGCACTGGACCCTCACGTAGGTCTTCTGGTTCCACTACCAGCTCCTGCTGCCTCATGATGGCTAAGTTATGAAGCATGCAGCACACAACAGTGAAGTGACCGACAATCTGAGGATAGTATAGCAACTGTCCTCCGGAATGGTCCAGGCATCAGAATTGCTGTTTCAATATGCCAATGGTCCTCTCAATGTGCGCCATGTTGTATTGACGGTCAGCTTCTGTCCGTGTCACGCGTAGGGGCGTCATGAGCCAGGTGGTCAGGCCGTACCCTTTGTCTCCCAGTAGCCAGCTCTCCTATGCAGTGAATTGATGGTGAACCATTGCATAATACGTGGTCTCAACCCCCTTAAAAAGCTGCGTGTGTCCTGTGTTGATTCTTCGGCTGCCGGCCAGCCACTGACGCCGCTGCTATCCCACGGCCGAATGGCCTCACGTCGGTCCGGTGCTGTATCTTCGGCTGCCGTCGAGCCACTGACACCGCCCCTTAAGCGTGGTCGAATGGCCTCAATCCCCTTGAAAAGCTGCATGCGTCTGGTGTTGATCCTTCAGCTGCAGGCCAGCCACTGACGCCGCTCCTATCCCATGGTCGAATGGCCTCAGCCCCCTTGAAAAGCTGCGTGCATCCGGTGTTGATCCTTCGGCTGCCGGCCAGTCACTGACGCTGCTCCTATCCCATGGCCGAATGGCCTCAACCCCCTTGAAAAGCTGCGTGCCTCCGGTGTTGATCCTTCGACTGCCGGCCAGCCACTAACAGAATGAAGGCCTGCCTGCAGCACAGCAGCTCAGCTCGAAGGCTGCTTGCTGCCGCTGTTGGGGCTGCCGTCGAGACACTGACGCCACATCCCTGCCTGTCTCCAACATGAAAGGCCTGCCTGAAGCACAGCAGCTCGAAGGCTGCTGCTGTTTTACACAGGTAGGAACATGGTTTATTTAATCTTTTCTTTGCTTATAAATTTTTATTCAGGTTGGATTTATTTGTATAATATTTGTATAAGTATAACTAAGGATTGATTGTAGAATTTAATGACTTCCCTTCCCTCCCCCCCCACCTCGTTCCCTACGCCTAATTTGTAACCTACGCCTGATTTTCTAAAATGTAGACAAGGTTTTTTCGAACGTACAAAAATCTTCACTTACTCCATTCTAAGTTAGTTTGGAGTAAGTTTTGACTGCCGAAACTTTGAAAACAGGCGTAAGTGGCCGGACATGCCCCCTTTTGAAAAAAAAATTCTGTTCCAAAGTGAAACTGTTCTAACTGACTAGAACTGGAGCAAACTAAATGCCAAGAATTTGAATTTCTAAGATATTCCGTTCTACACCAGTTGCTCTAAAAAATCAGGAGCAACTGAGGCTGAAACTTGGGCCCTGTAATTCTCGTACTGGACTGTTCATCACCTTTTTTTGAGTAGAAGCAAGTCTTCCTCGATTCCGAGGGACTGCATATGATGATGGATCTGCTCACAAATGGACTGATCTCTACATCTCTACCTAATAACAGAGACAATAATCTGGGACAAAATAAATTGCCATTTGCAAAAGTATGCGCTAATAAATGAAAGTCAGCATGGATTTATTAAAGACAAATTGTGTTTGACTAACTTGAATAAGTTCTTTGATAAAGTAATGGTAAGGTTTGATGAGGATAATGCATTGATATTGTGTACATGGACTTTCAAAAGGTTTTTGAAAAAATACTATATAATAGACTTATTAGCAAAATTAAAGCCCATGGGATTAAAGCATGGATACAAAATTGGCTAAGGGACAGAAAGCAGGGAGTAGTGATGAAGTTGTTTTTCAAAATGGAGGGAGGTATACAGTGATGTTCCCCACGGGTCAGTATTAGGATCACTGCTCTTTTTGATATATATTAATGGCCTGGATACAGAGCATAATTTCAAAGCTTGCAGATGACACAAAACTCAGAAAGGTAGTAAACACTGAGGATAGTGTTATGTATGTTAACTGGGTTTTACCTGCCACTGGAGGGCGCGACTGTCGGAGTCCGAATGGTCACTGGCAGACACGTGCAAGCCGTGTATATAATGTTGGCAGCCATGTTGAATCCTCATTTTGAGAATAACTAAACTGGAGTAAGGTCATGCCTGAACTAGCTCACCGTACTTAGCCTCGTGGAGTTATTTGATACTTAACAGATAGTAACAGACTTCAGGAGGACGTAGACAGACTGGTGAAATGGGCAGACATATGGCAGATGAAATTTGAAGTGTGAAGTCATACATTTTGGTAGGTATTTGATAAGAATGAGGAGAGCCAATATGAACTAAATGGTCAATTTTAAAGAGGTGCAGGAATAGAAAGACCTGGAGTATAGGTACACAAATATTTGAAAGTGGCAAGACAAGTTGAGAAGGTTGTTAAAAAAGCATATGGGATCCTTGGCTTTATTAATAGAGGCATATGGCCCAAGTTTCCACATGATTTGTGCCTGATTTTTAGGAGCAACTGGTGGAGAACGGACTATCTTAGAAATCGCAATTCTCCACATTTTTTTTTCTGCAGTTCTAGTCAGGTAGAACAGTTCTACTTTGGAACAGAATTTTTTCTTCAAAAGGGGGCGTGTCCGGCCACTGACGCCTGATTTGAAAGTTTCCACAGTGAAAACGTACTCCAAACTAAAGTAGAATGGAGCAAGTGAAGATTTTTGTAGAACTGAAAAAACCTGTTCTACACATTAAAAAATCAGGCGCAGGTTACAAATTAGGCGTCCAGAACGAGGTGGGGGGGGGAGGGGGGAGGGAACTCATTAAATTCTACAATCAATCCTTATTTATACTTCTACAAATGTTATACAAATAAATCCAACCTGAATAAACATTTATAAGCAAAGAAAAGATTAAATAAACCATCTTCCTACCTGTGTGAAAGTGCTTCAGCCATCGTTCGAAGGAAACCGCCGTTTGTTGCTGCGCAGGGGAGGGAGGGGAAGGAGACAGCGGCTTGTTGCCACGCAGGGGAGGGAGGGGAAGGAGACAGCGGCTTGTTGCCGTGGAGGGAGGGGAAGGAGACAGCGGCTTGTTGCCGCGCAGGGGAGGGAGGGGAAGGAGACAGCGGCTTGTTGCCGCGGAGGGGAGGGAGGGGAAGGAGACAGCCATTTGTTGCCGCGGAGGGGAGGGAGGGGAAGGAGACAGTGAGAAGGGAAGCCTCAGTGCTGATGTGCTGATGGCAATGTGATTTTATTAAAAAATGTTCAAAAATTAAACAGCTACAAAGAACTACAAAAATGGCCGAGTGCCAATGTTTTTTTTCACACTGCCGGCAGGAAAAAAACTAATTTAAATAGTACCCGCCCCCTCCCACTTACAAAATCGGCGCGAGTGTAGGCTCCGCCCCCCTGGGCGCCGCGCCAAACAGACAAGGAGCTGCAAAGCGCTCGAGAATAGCGCGTTTTTTTTCTGGCGCCGTTTTAGGCGCGAAAAACGGGCGCCCAGTTCGGAGGGGCGCCCGTTTTTTATCCTGTGGAAACTTGGGCCCATAGAGTACAAAAGCAAGGAAGTCAGGCTAAACTTTTATAAAACATTGGTTAGGTCTCAGCTGGAATATTGTGTTCAATTCTGGGAATTGTTTAGGAAGGATGTCAAGGCCTTAGAGAAGGTGCAGAGGAGATTTACTAGAATGGTACCAGGGATGAGGGACTTCAGTTATATGGAGAGACTGGAGATTATGGGGCTGTTCTCCTTTGAGCAGAGAAGTTTAAGAGATTTGTTCAAGGTGTGGAAAATCATGAGGGGTTTTGATAGAGTAAATAAGGAGAAACTGTTTCCAGTGGCAGAAGGATCAGCAACCAGAGGACAAAGACTTAAGGTAACTGGCAAAAAAAATAGAGACAACATGAGCAAACATTTTTTTACGCAGCAAATTGTTATAATCAGGAATGCGCTGCCTGAAAGGGCAGTGGAAGCAGATTCAATCGTAACTTTCAAAAGGGAATTGAATAAATATTGGAAGGTAAAACATTTTCAGGGCTATGGAGAAAGAGTAGGGGAGTGGGACTAATTGGATAGTTCTACCATAGGCACGATGAGCCGAATGCATCCTTCTGTACTGCATCCTTCTATTGTTGTAATTAAGTGCTGGTTATGTGAATCGAATCTTGTAATCCTCTCACACCCTACTTTAATGCTCTAATACATTGTTAATTCACAGTAAATTGACAAGTTCAACAAGTTCAATTTAGGTAATCCTGCAGTAATTACTTCACAAACTTAACATTTTTAGGATAATTAAAGTCTATACATACGGAAACCCTTGCCATGTTTAAGAGTCTTTAAATTAAGTTACTGAAAAATTTACACCTGTAGAATTTCTGTTTGCCCGATACGGAGTGTGCACTCCAGGAACATAGGAACAGGAGGAGGCCATTCAGCTGCTCGAGCCTGATCCCCCATTCAATTAGATCATGGCTGATCTGTGACCTAGCTCCATCTACACACCTTGGTACCATATCCCTTAATGCCCTTGCCTAATAAAAACTTATGTCAGCCGTGACTCAGTGGGTAGCACTCTCGCTTCTGAATCAGAAGATTGTGAATTCAAGTCCCACTCCAGGAACTTGAGCACAAAAATCTAGGCTGACATTCCAGCGCTGTGGGAGTCATCATCATCATAGGCAGTCCCTCGGAATCGAGGAAGACTTGCTTCCACTCTTAACATGAATTCTTAGATGGCTGAACAGTCCAATACGAGAACCAGTCTCTGTCAGAGGTGGGGCAGATAGTCGTTGAGGGAAGGGGTGGGTGGGACTGGTTTGCCGCACGCTCTTTCCGCTGCCTAAGTTTGATTTCTGCATGCTCTCGGCGATGAGACTCGAGGTGCTCAGCGCCCTCCCAGATGCACTTCCTCCACTTAGGGCGGTCTTTGGCCAAGGTCTCCCAGGTGTCAGTGGAGATGTTGCACTTTATCAGGGAGGTTTTGAGGGTGCCCTTGTAACGTTTCCGCTGCCCACCTTTGGCTTGCTTGCCATGAAGGAGTTCTGAGTAGAGTGCTTGCTATGGAAGTCTTGTGTCTGGCATGCGAACAATGTGGCCTGCCCAGCGGAGCTGATCAAATGTGGTCAGTGCTTCAATGCTGGCCTGGGCGAGGACGCTAATGTTGATGCGTCTGTCCTCCAAGGGGATTTGTAGGATCTTGCGGAGGCATCATTGGTGGTCGTTCTCCAGCGACTTCAGGTGTCTACTGTACATGGTCCATGTTTCTGAGCCATACAGGAGGGCGGGTATTACTGCAGCCCTTTAGACCATGAGCTTGGTGGTGGTTTTGAGGGCCTGGTCTACAAACACTCTTTTCCTCAGGTGGCCGAAGGCTGCACTGGTGCACTGGAGGCGGTGTTGGATCTTGTCGTCAATACCTGCTCTTGTTGATAGGAGGCTCCCGAGATATGGGAAGTGGTCCACGTTGTCCAGGGCCGCGCCGTGGATCTTGATGACTGGGGGGCAGTGCTTTGCGGCGAGGACAGGCTGGTGGAGGACCGTTGCCTTACGGATGTTTAGCATAAGGCCCATGCTTTCGTACACCTCAGTAAATACGTCGACTATGTCCTGTAATTCAGCCTCTGTATGTGCGCAGACGCAGGCGTCGTCTGCGTACTGCAGCTCGACGACAGAGGTTGGGGTGGTCTTGGACCTGACCTGGAGACAGCGTAGGTTGAACAGCTTCCCACTGGTTCTGTAGTTTAGTTCCACTCCAGCGGGGAGCTTGTCGACTATGAGGTTGAGCATAGTAGCGAGGAAGATTGAGAAGAGGGTTGGGGCGATGACGCAGCCCTGTTTGATCCCAGTCTGGACGTGGATTGGGTCTGTAATGGATCCGTTAGTAAGGATCATGGCCTGCATGTCGTCGTGGAGCAGGCGGAGGATTGCGACGAACTTTTGGGGGCATCTGAAATGGAAGAGGATGCTCCATAGACCCTGGCGGTATACAGTGTCAAAGGCCTTTGTAAGGTCAAAGAAGGCCATGTATAAGGGCTGGTGCTGTTTCCTGCATTTTTCCTGCAGCTGTCGCACTGCAAAAATCAAGTCCGTTGTGCGCTGTAGGGGACGAAATCCACACTGTGACTCCGGGAGGAGCTCCTCAGCCACAGGGAGAAAACGGTTGAGGAGCACTCTAGCGACGACCTTCCCAGTGGCTGTTAACAGGGAGATTCCTCTGTAGTTGCCACAGTCGGATTTGTCTCCTTTTTTAAAGATGGTCATGATCACCGCATTTCTGAGATCTCCCGGCAAGCTCTCCACCCTCCAGATGAGAGAGATGAGGTCATGTATTCGCGCAGTAGTGCCTCTCCGCCATACTTCAGTGCCTCAGCAGGGATTCCATTCGCTCACGAAGCCTTGTTGTTCTTAAGCTGCCTTATGGCTTTTTCTACCTCGTGCAGTGTTGGGGTTTTACTCTGGTGGTAGCTGTTATGTATGTTAATGTATGTACTGTAACACTGGATCACTGAATGTACCTTTACACTGTATACACCATACCTGTACCACCAGAGGGTGCTACTGGTGGAGACCTAAGAGTCACCTGCACACTGCAGATAACCAAGTATAAAAGGGAGCTCACCTCATTGTGTCCTCACTCAAGGAGCTGCAATAAACAGACTAAGGTCACTACAGTTCAAGTACTATACCCTTACCTTGTGGAGTCGTTATTAGAGTGCTTTCATAGACAACAACTGGAAACGAGGTTACGAATTTCCACGCACAACATGTCTAACCTAAGCAACTTCCAACAATTCGCTGATGGGGAAGATTGGGATGCCTTTGTGGAAAGGCTCGAACACTTTTTCATCGCGAACGACCTGGCTGGAGACACACCAATCTCGCTGGCTGATAAGCGCAGAGCCACCCGCTCAGCAGTTTGAGTACAATGTTAATGGCCTCGTCAGGGATCTGCTAGCCCCAGCGAAGACAATAACAAGACTTATGCGGAGCTCGTAACTATAATACAAGAACAACTCAAACCTAAAGAGAGCATCCTCACAGCCAGACATCGGTTCTACACCCATCAGCGGCCCAAAGGTCAAGAAATTGCTAAATATGCTGCAGACCTGAGAAGATTGGCTGCATCGTGTGATTTTGGCGACCACCTCACCAAAGCACTGACATCTTCATTATTGGAATCGGCCACGAGGGCCTCCTCCATAAGCTGCTCTCTGCGGACACTACGGTCAACCTGCAGAAGGCAATCAAAGTGAGCCAGGCATTCATGATTTCGGTCTGCGACTCCAAGAGAATGATGACTCACCCCCAGGACTCTAACCCGACGAGTACAGTGAACTGAATGCTGCCTTTCAGAAGCAAGGCTGCTGCCCCGAGTCCCGCAACTCTGAGTCCGTCACATGGGGCCAACCGACTAGCCATGTGCTGGTTCTGTGGAGGAAACCACAGGGCCCACCAGTGCCGATACAAAGTCTATACCTGCAAAGGCTGTAACATTAAAGGGCATCTCCAGTGAATGTGTACAAGAAATTTTACTCACTGAGTCACTGATGAGTTGGCTGATCACCCGGGCTCCAGCGCTGATGAAGATGAAGCGGCTCAGCCCCTGGAAGAGGTGTATGGAGTGTATACCTGCTCCACCGAGAGTTCCCCGAGGAAAATGGAAGTAGAAATCAATGGTGTTCCAGTCTCAATGGAGATCGACACAGGGGCGAGCCAATCGCTGATGAATCAGATGGCCTTCGAGAAACTCTGGGACAATCCCGCCAAATGACCCAAAATGTTCCCAATCCAGGTGAAGCTGCTCACTTCCACAAAAGACACCATCCCAGTCGTTGGCAGCGTGGAGGTCCAGGTGTCCCATGGCACGCGATGCACAAGCTTCCTTTGTGGATCGTTGCCGGTGATGGTCCAACGCTGCTGGGAAGAAGATGGATGAAGCAAATCCAAATCTGTTGGAGCGGGGAAAGCCGCTAGGCCCCGGCGATCGACGTCCTATGCGGCCCCAAATTTGGACTCGACTGCGTGGCGACAACAGACTGCACAACTCAACGGCGAGATGATCCAACCTGAACGACTAGACCTCACCTTCCGTGGCAGAACCTGGGGAGAAAAGGATCACCGCAGCCTACCTAGTGGAGAGAAAGAAGATGGCGTCCGCACCACGAGGTGAAGCACCTGAAATCAAGATGGCCACGACCAGACCACGAGGGGCAGCGTTGAGGGAGCAACACGTGATGCCGAGTAGCGAACCGGATTGGGGTAAAAATTGTAAGGCCCTCTTAAAGGAGACCGGCAACCCAAAACAATTAAAGGGACAGTTCCACTCTTGGTACAGTAATTCCGGTAATGTTAATAAGAAAAATGTAACTAACAAATGTAACCTTGCACAGAGATACGGATAGTATACAGGAAAGTGTTGTAATGGACAAATGTGAAAGTGTAAAGACAAGTAACAATGTCGAGTCGGCTGGTTGCGGTCGGAGCAAATGTATCATGAATGCTAATGATAAAATGAGAAATGATGCCGGATTCTACATGTATGCCGACAATGCCAAAGGCAACCCCCCATAGGAAACACCCAGGTCCAGCGGGCTACCCGATCATGTAGCCTGCGCCTCCGGGACCAATGTGATGCCCCAGGGAGGGTGCACACACACACACAGTGGAAGCATACCCTCTGCAGGGCCAGCAATCAATGGACGGCACAGCCACCACCACTGGCAACCTGCCCCAGATCAGCCCTAACCCCCTGGCCACCAGGTCCAGCACCGGGAGCAAGAGGCCAGTACCCTCCAGCTTTCCCGGCAGGACCTAGAATGACCAGACTTCCAACACCATGAAGGGCAGCAGGGTGACCCTGTAGCCCTCAATGGTAGACAGGGAGGCCACACCACCCTGTGGCTCTGCCCACCACTAAACGTCCTCACCCACCCAAACAATATAATGTACGTATCTTACCTATAACATGTACTTGCTCCACCACTGCTGAATTCAAAAACAGTGACACAACCAATCAGATTCCTTACTCACTCTACATGTATGCCAATGCAGGTGTTGAGTCATACACATGGTCTATGTATGGGGGGGAAAATGGATGTTTGTAGCCATGAACACATGGATCACACCCAGAACCCACACAACCATCACTACAACTTCCAACCGTCCACTGCTGACCACTTCCTAATGTCATGACAATAAGGACTTGGGGATCCACAGGGAGAGAGCCATTCCCAAGCAAAGACAAAGTGCAAAGGCTCAAGTCGAGGGCCAGAGAACACAGTGCAAAAGCCTGTGGCACAAGACTTAGGGGGGAGTGTTGTTATGTATGTTAATGCATGTACTGTAACACTAGACCACTGAATGTACCTTCAAACTGTATACACCATACCTGTACCACCAGAGTGCTACTGGTGGAGGCCTAAAGTTCACCTGCGCACTGCAGGTAACCAAGTATAAAAGGGAGCTCACCTCATTGTGTCCTCACTCAAGGAGCTGCAATAAATAGACTAAGGTCACTACAGTTCAAGTACTATACTTTTACCTTGTGGTGTCGTTATTAGCGTGCTTGCATATACAACAGTGGCGACTAGCATGCTGCGGGACTGGTCGAGAACACTCGAGTCAAAGGCACAGTCTCGCTGGAGGAGATCTTCGAAATGCTCCTTCCAGCGGGCCCTGACTGCCTCGGTGTCTTTGATGAGTGTTTCCTGGTTCTTGGCCAGCAGTAGGGTGGGGCCTTGGATGTTTTGGCCCTAGGTGGCCTTAACTGCGATGAAGAATCCTTGCAAATTATGGCTATTGGCCAGCTGCTGTATTTCCTGTGCTGTCTCCATCCACCACCTGTTCTTTAGGTCCCGGGTTTTTTGTTGGACCTCAGCCTTGAGCCGCTTGTAATGCTGCTTTGCTGCTCCCAAGTTGGGTTGTTGTTTAAGGCTCAGAAATGCCCTGCACATGCAATCTGTTAGCTCTTGGATCTCCTGATCATTCTCATCAAGTAAGTCCTGGTATTTCCTGGTTGAGTGACCGAGTGTCTCTTCACAGGCACAGGCACTTGGCCTGGAGGGCAGACCAAGCATTGTGGGCATTCTGCATCTCAGGTTCATCAAGGCGTGTCAGGTTAGCTGTGAGGCGCTGACTGTATAGGGCACTCTTAGCTGGTCACAGTCTCAGAATAAAAGGTCGGCCATTTAGGAGTGAGATGAGGAGAAATTTCTTCACTCAAGGGAAGTACTGCACTGTCAGAGGTGCTGTTTTTCCAATGAGATGGTAAACTGAGGCCCCGTCTGCTCTCTCAAGTGGACGTAAAAGATCTTATGGCACTATTTCAAAGAAGAGGAAGGGAGTTATTCCTGGTACCCTTGCCAATATTTATCCCTCAATCGACTCAACAAAACCAGACTATGTTCTCATTAGCACATTGCTGTTTGTGGGAGCTTGCTATGTGGAAATTGGCTGCTGCATTTCTACATTACAACAGTGACATAAGAACATAAGAAATCGGAGCTGGAGTAGCCGTCGAGCGTGCTCCGCCATTCACAAGATCATGGCTGAACTTCTACCTCAACTCCACCTTCCCGCACTATTCCCATATCCCTTATTTCCCTTAGTTCCTCAAATTTTATCGACCTTTGTCTTGAATATACTCAACGACTGAGCATCCACAGCTCTCTGGGGTAGAGAATTTCAAAGATTCACAATCCCTTGAGTGAAGAAATTTCTCCTCATCTCAGTCCTAAATGGCCAACCTCTTATTCTGAGACTGTGACTCCTGGTTCTAGATCCCCCATCCAGGGGAAACAACTTCTCAGCATAATAGACCGTGGCCTGTTTTCTTGCCTAGATTTTTAGTTCCATAGTCTCCGTGAGGGAAGTACCTAGAACCATGCTAAATATGTTAAACATATGCATCTGAAGCAAAAACCACATATTCCCAAGTCTGAAAATTGAATGTTGCTGAGAAATGGCCAAAAACAAAGAAAAACATAAAATTGATTGCTATGGACTTTCTTTTCCCCAGCAACAGTGCTATATCAGTGCTACTGCTAAATTTTAAGCATGGATAGTGTAAGAATTGGTAAAAAGTATCACTGAGGACTTCTGAGGTCTGGACGCATCATATGGTGCAGTTATACATAAATCTAAGTTTTGTTTTCATATTCGTTACAAAGAAAGAAATCTAACCTTGCAACCATTTATTTCATACACACTTATTGACATTTCAGACGGACACCTGCACTCATTTGTCAACCATATAATTATAATAATAAAAGTAATAGTATTGATTTTCTTTAAAAGATAGAAGTACTGAAAAAACAAAATAGATCTAAAAAAAAGTTAGAGGCTGAAAAGGAATGCATATCGATGAATCATCATCAGAATCAAGGGTTTCTGTTTCCTCAGCCCTAGACGTCTCGGTCAAAGATACAACATTCTCACAACCTACACACAAGCAGATGTCGGTGCAAGGTAACTTGTTAAGAAGGCAAGAGCACCTTCTTTGTGCACACCGCGTCTTTTTGCATGAACAATGTGCAAGCTCCATTACACTTGCTGGTGCCGGAAGAAGTGTCATCCAGTCTGTGACAAGTACATCATCTTCAAGTTTCCACCCATGGTCCTTTGGAGATGGGATTTCTGGCATGTTCGCAAGATATCGCTTGTGAATTGCAGACTGGTAATTGGCACGCTGTATATACTTGTACAGTGAATCTTTATTTGGTGGCATGCACTTCTCTGCATAACTTCCGATCTTGAACATTTGCCATCTGGCCTGCTTCACATCTCTGTATCCACTCTACCCATAAAGTTTGTAAGTCTATGCCTCTAGTTCTTCACAAAGGGATTGTGAAACAGCAAACGAGGCCCCTAACTGCTCAAGTGTCGAACAGTGCTCTTTGCTGGCGATTAGGCTTTCGCTGATTTCACCTTCCCCATTCCATAGAGCACTCACTGAATCACATCCTGAAAAACAGTGAAACCCTATGAGATCAGCACATACATCTTTCCCAAAGTGATCAAAGATGCGATGGACATCTATTGTACCCGTGTTGTTTCCTCTTCCTGTGCGAAAGTAGAGCTTAGCATCAAGGTCCTTGCAGAACACCAAGTACAGTACAAAGACATCAGTATCAGGACTGTTTATGATGATATGCTCACTAGAACTGGCAGCAAAAGAGCTGTGAAGCAGCAGTCGTGTGTTGGCTTCTTCCTGGTTGGAGAACAGAGCTGGGATTGGTACCACCTCCAGATTTGTTTTGCTGTCATTCTGACGTGTAGCATGACACTCACTTCCATGTCCAACAAAGAGTGTTACATCATCAATAATCTCCTTTGCAGACTTGCATTATCTTTCCCAGAGCAACTGGAGAAGATTTTCCTTGTTGTCACCTCAAGACAGAAATTTTGACCATAGAAACATAGAAAATAGGTGCAGGAGTAGGCCATTCGGCCCTTCGAGCCTGCACCGCCATTCAATAAGATCATGGCTGATCACTCCCTCAGTACCCCTTTCCTGCTTTCTCTCTATACCCCTTGATCCCCTTAGCCGTAAGGGCCATATCTAACTCCCTCTTGAATATATCCATGAACTGGCATCAACAACTCTCTGTGGCAGGGAATTCCACAGGTTAACAACTCTCTGAGTGAAGAAGTTTCTCCTCATCTCAGTCCTAAATGGCCTACCCCTTATCCTAAGACTATGTCCCCTGGTTCTGGACTTCCCCAACATCGGGAACATTCTTCCCGCATCTAACCTGTCCGTCCCGTCAGAATCTTATATGTTTCTATGAGATCCCCTCTCATCCTTCTAAACACCAGTGAATAAAGGCCCAGTTGATCCAGTCTCTCCTCATATGACAGTCCAGCCATCCTGGAATCAAGTCTGGTGAATCTTCGCTGCACTCCCTCAATAGCAAGAACGTCCATCCTCAGATTAGGAGATCAAAACTGGACACAATATTCCAGGTGAGGCCTCACGAAGGCCCTGTACAACTGCAGTAAGACCTCCCTGCTCCTATACTCAAATCCCCTAGCTATGAAGGCCAACATACCATTTGGCTTCTTCACCGTCTGTTGTATCTGCATGTCAACTTTCAATGACTGATGAACCATGACATCCAGGTCTCGTTGCACCTCCCCTTTTCCTAATCTGCCGCCATTCAAATAATATTCTGCCTTTGTGTTTTTGCCCCAAAATGGATAACCTCACATTTATCCACATTATACTGCATCTGCCATGCATTTGCCCACTCACCTAACCTGTCCAAGTCATCCTGCAGCCTCTTAGCATCCTCCTCACAGCTCACACCGCCACCCAGTTTAGTGTCATCTGCAAACTTGGAGATATTACACTCAATTCTTTCATCTAAATCGTTAATGTATATTGTAAAGAGCTGGGGTCCCAGCACTGAGCCCTGCGGAACTCCACTAGTCACTGCCTGCCATTCTGAAAAGGACCCGTTTATCCCGACTCTCTGCTTCCTGTCTGCCAACCAGTTCTCTATCCATGTCAGTACATTACCCCCAATACCATGCGCTTTGATTTTGCACACCAATCTCTTGTGCGGGACCTTGTCAAAAGCCTTTTGAAAGTCCAAATACACCACATCCACTGGTTCTCCCTTGTCCACTCTAGTTACATCCTCAAAAAATTCCAGAAGATTCGTCAAACATGAATTCCCTTTCATAAATCCATGCTGACTTGGACCGATCCTGTCACTGCTTTCCAAATGCGCTGCTATTTCATCCTTAATGATTGATTTCAACATTTTCCCCACTACTGATGTCAGGCTAACCAGTCTATAATTACCAGTTTTCTCTCTCCCTCCTTTTTTAAAAAGTGGTGTTACATTAGCTACCCTCCAGTCCATAGGAACTGATCCAGAGTCGATATACTGTTGGAAAATGATCACCAATGCATCCAGTATTTCTAGGGCCACTTCCTTAAGTACTCTGGGATGCAGACTATCAGGCCCCGGGAATTTATCGGCCTTCAATCTCATCAATTTCCCTAACACAATTTCCCGCCGAATAAGGATATCTTTCAGTTCCTCCTTCTCACTAGACCCACTGTCCCCTAGTACATTCGGAAGATTGAAATTCACTGGTGCTGGAGGAAGTGTCATCCAGTCTGTGACAAGTACATCATCTTCAAGTTTCCACCCATGGTCCTTTGGAGATGGGATTTCCGGCATCAAGCTACCTTGCACCAACATCTGCTCGTGTGTAGGTTGTGAGAATGTTGCATCTTTGCCTGAGACGTCGAGGGCTGAGGAAGCAGAAACCCTTGATTCTGATGATGATTCATCGATATGCATTCCTTTTCAGCCTCTAACTTTTTTTTAGATCTATTTTGTTTTTCAGTGGTGCTGAGTGGGAATTGAGTGTAATATCTCCAAGTTTGCAGATGACACTAAGCTGGGTGGTAGTGTGAACAGTGAGGAGGATGCTAAGAGGCTGCAGGGTGACTTGGACAGGTTAGGTGAGTGGGCAAACACGTGGCAGATACAGTATAATGTGGATAAATGTGAGGTTATCCACTTTGGTGGCAAAAACACGAAGGCAGAATATTATCTGAATGGCGGTAGATTAGGAAAAGGGGAGGTGCAACGAGACCTGGGTGTCATGGTTCATCAGTCATTGAAAGTTGTCGTGCCGGTACAGCAGGCGGTGAAGAAGGCAAATGGTATGTTGGCCTTCATAGCTAGGGAATTTGAGTATAGGAGCAGGGAGGTCTTACTGCAGTTGTACAGGGCCTTAGTGAAGCCTCACCTGGAATATTGTGTTCAGTTTTGGTCTCCTAATCTGAGGAAGGACGTTCTTGCTATTAAGGGAGTGCAGCGAAGGTTCACCAGACTGATTCCCGGGATGGCAGGACTGACACATGAGGACATATGACATACGAGGAGAGACTGGATCGACTGGGCCTGTATTCACTGGAGTTTAGAAGGATGAGAGGGGATTTCATAGAAACATATAAAATTCTGACGGGACTGGACAGGTTAGATGCAGGAAGAATGTTCCCGATGTTGGGGAAGTCCAGAACCAGGGGACATAGTCGAAGGATAAGGGTTAAGCCATTTAGGACTGAGATGAGGAGAAACTTCTTCACTCAGAGAGTTGTTAACCTGTGGAATTCTCTACTGCAGAGATTTGTTGATGCCAGTTCATTGGATATATTCATGAGGGAGTTAGATATGTCCCTTATGGCTAAAGGGATCAAGGGGTATGGAGGGAAAGCAGGAAAGGGGTACTGAGGTGAATGATCAGCCATGATCTTACTGAATGGTGGTGCAGGCTCGAAGGGCCGAATGGCCTACTCCTGCACCTATTTTCTATGTGTCTATGTTTTGGAATTTTTTAAATCAGATTTTCTGGTCAGATTTTGGTGATTTGCGTTCCTCCAATTGACCTCCGTCCCCTTTCACCATTTTGATGCTGTTGGTCTTGATTCTGTCTGGAACAAAGTGGATCACTCTGGACTTATCCACCTTTGCTCATCCCACAAGAACATTCAGTACTTGGTCAGCAACCTGTCCAAATGTTAATTGTGGTCTCATGAGTTGAATCAATGCCATAGCATCCCACACCCATGTTGAACCACTTGGGATCCCATCAATGGTATGGGGTGGGTTGACTGACCCCTCGAGAAAGTGCAAGAGCTTGGCTTTGTTTGTCTTGATGAGGGATGATCATGATTAGCAGTTGACTTATCCCTTTGAATTAGTGTGCCATTTGTATTGTGAGTTGTGCCTTTTCCTGACAATGTGTCCTCTCCGAAATCGTTGCTGTCCCAAACCAGTGTTGTGTGTACGTTCGGCTTGACATTAGGTGGGATATACTGCTCACTTTGTTGAATCTGAAGCTCAGTCAGTGCTGTGTCATGTTCTAGTACTTGAGAATTTGAAGAGCAGTGCTCAAGACCATTCAGACCAACAGATCTGAACTTTCGATGACATTCTCTGCAATTTTAACTTCTCGACTTCAAGTAAATCTCCACTGAAGAACACTGGTTAAAAATGTTATCCAGCTAAGAGTCCGAAAAATAAATGATGTTGCCTTTGGCTCCCACAACTACATGCATGCAGCACGCCATTGTTTGCATGCAGTCACTGACTCTAATCGATCTAGTACAGACATCGTGATTGGCAGATTTCACGGTACTGACAAATACAGCAGTTGTGATTGGTCATTTAAGAAACTCGCAATTACGTCATCACTCTGTGTTTTGATGCAATTTCCGCCGATAAATGTTCACTTTTTGAACATTGATTTTTGCGATAAGTGGTCCCTAAACTAATATTAGTCTGAATATGAAGTACTTCCACAGAGGGGACTACGGAAAAGCAGCCCACAGTCTATTAACCCTGTCAAACCCGGAAGAATTTTCCATGTTTCAATTAGATCACCTCTTATTCTTCTAAACTCGAGGGAATATAAGCCTAGTCTACTCAATCTCTCCTCATAGGGTAATCCCCTCATCCCAGGAATCAGTCTAGTGAACTTTTGTTGCACTCCTCTAAGGCAAGTATGTCTTTCCTTAGGTAAGGAGAGCAGACCCAAACACGGTACTCCAGGTGTGGCCTCACCAATGCCCTGTATAATTGTAGTAAGACTTATTTTCTTTTATACGCTAATCCCTTTGTTATAAAAGCTAGCATACCATTTGCTTTCCTAATTGCTTGTTGTACCTGCATATTAACTTTCTTAGATTCTGTAAAGTGCTTTGGGACGTCCTGAAGTGGCGAAAGGCGCTATATAAATGAAAGTCTTTTTATCAATCTGTTTTGAAATTTTCAATTGACCTCCAGCCTCAACAGCTTTTTGCGGGAGAGAGTTCCAGATTTCCA
Organism: Pristiophorus japonicus; assembly: GCF_044704955.1. NCBI lineage: Eukaryota > Metazoa > Chordata > Chondrichthyes > Pristiophoridae > Pristiophorus > Pristiophorus japonicus. The sequence continues at coordinate 10,662,614 of NC_091978.1, forward strand.
CTACCCTTTGTGTGAAGAAGTGCTTCCTGACATCATCCCTGCACAGCTGAGCACTAATTTTAAGCTTATGCTTCCTTGTTCTGGACTTCCCCCACCAGAATAGTTTCTCTCTGTCTGTTAAGTTCAGAATAACTCCACGAGACTGTGTTGTAAGCTCAAACCATTGTGAATTTGGTCTCTTTAATATAACTCCAAAGTGAGGCAGCAGCGTGGTGGACTGCCTTTTATACCTACCTTGCTCCAGGGTACACACAGGTCTCCCACAGGTGTGCCCCTTAATGGCAAGTCTTACACACAGGTGAGGTTCACATACATAACACTGTCTATACTAGCAACTTCTTTAATCATCTTAAACACCTCAATTCGATCACCCCTTGGGGAATGTCACAGCCAAGCCTGATTCTGTCTTCATTTAAGCATCCATACATGTGCACTTTCCAGCATGGATCTTTGAGTGGTGAGCAGATGTTGGACGCTAGATCTTTTTTTTCATCCTTCATACTGAGGCTAATTATAGTGTCCCAACTGGTACCTAAGCTGAGATCAGCCAACACAGCACAAAGCACAAATACCAGATAAAATTTAACACAGAGAAGTGTGAAGTGATTCATTTTGGTAGGAGGAATGAGGAGAGGCAATATAAATTAAATGGTACAATTCTAAAGGAGAGCAGGATCAGACAGTCTTGTGTACATAAGTCATTGAAGGTGGCAGGAAAAGTTGAGAAGGCTGTTAAAAGATCATATGGGATTTGTGGCTTTATAAATAGAAGCATAGAGTTCAAAAGCAAGGAAGTTATCCTAAATCTTTATAAAACATTGATTAGGTCCCAGCTGCAGTATTGTGGCCAATTCTGGGCACCACACTTTAGGAAGGATGCCAAGGGCTTAGAGAGGGTGAAAGATTTACGAGAATGGTTCCAGGGATGAGGGACTTCAGTTACATGAGACCAGAGAAACTGCGGTTGCTCTCCTTACAGCAGAGAATGTTAAGGGGAGATTTGATAGTGGTGTTCAAAATCATGAGATTTGATAGAGTAAATAAGGAGGAACTGTTTCCAGTGGCAGAAGGGTCGGTAACCAGTGGACCCAGATTTGAAACAACTGACATTAGCAACTCAAGGAAAATAAAATTTATGCAGAGAGTTGTCATGATCTGGAATGTGCTGCCTGAAAGGGTGGTGCAAGAAGATTCAGTACTAACTTTCAAAAGGGAAATGGAAAAATACTTGAAAAGGAAAAATCTGCTGGGCTTTGGGGAAAGAGCTGGGGAGTGGGACAAATTGGTTAGCTCTTTAAAAGAGCCGACATGGGCATGATGGGCCAAATGGCCTCCTTCTGTGCTGTATCATTCTATGATTCTATGAAATCGAACCTGCGACCTCCCTGGCCTGTATTCTGATCCACGCTGGGCAATGAAATTACCAACTGAGCCATGAGGGAGCATTGCTGAGTTTCTAAAATAACAAAACTGAGAATGCACCTTCTCAAGGAGCAAATACTGTCCAAGACTTTTAACATAAAAACGTAAGAATTAGAAGCAGGAGAAGGCCAGACGTCCCTCGAGCCAGCTCCGCCATTCAGTAAAATCATGGCTGATCTTCAACCTCAAATCTACTTTCGCGCCCTATCCCCATATTCCTCGATTTCCCTAGAGTCCAAAAATCTATCTATATCTATCTAGCTTTGAATATACTCAACGACTGAGCATGTACAGCCCTTCGGGGTGGAGAATTCCAAACTTTCACAACCCTCCGAGTGAAGAAATTCAGTCTTAAATGGCTGATCCCCTATCCTGAGACTGTGACCCCTGGTTCTAGACTCTCCAGCCAGGGGCAAACAACCTCTCAGAATCTACCCTGTCAATTTCCCTCAGCTTCTTATAGCTCTCATTCTTCTAAACTCCAGAGAGTATAGGCCTAATCTACTCAATCTCACCTCATAGCACAACCCTCTCATCCCAGGGATCATAGAAACATAGAAAATAGGAGCAGTAGTAGGCCATTTGGCCCTTCAAGTCTGCACTGCCATTCAATATGATCATGGCTGATCCTCGATCTCAACACCATATTCCCACTTTTTTCCCCAAACACCTTGATGCCTTTTGTTTCTAGAAATCTATCTATCTCCCTCTTAAATATATTCAGTGACTTGGCCTCCACAGCCTTCTGTGGTAGAGAATTCCACAGGTTCACCACCCTCTGAGTGAAAACATTTCTTCTCACCTCGGTCCTAAATTTCCTACCCCATATCCTGAGACTATGACCCCTTGTTCTAGACTTCATCAATGACTGGTGTACAAGGACACCCATGTCCCTCTGTACATCTGATCAATCTAGTGAGCCTTCTTTCTCCATTATTTTGGACAGATGTCCTTTAAATTAGGAGTTCACGAATAAAGTGAAGATAAATACCTGTCTATGTAGTTGTTCAGGATGATGTTGCTCTTTACGCTGTACTTGCTTTGGTTGCTGACGGTAAAGAGTTCTAACCAAAGTTCCTCTGAGATGCTTGTACAGGTTACTTTTCAGACTCAGTGGGTTATATGTCAATTCTACATCGAGCCCATCCAATATGTCCTACAAAAATACAATACAAAAACTTTTAGTTTTTGTTTTCTTGAATTCACGGTGCCCTGGGCATCAAGAACATTCGGTGCTCTCCGTAGCCACCTGTATAAGACCCTCCTCCCTCCATCCGATCCATTGAAAAACAAACATGTAGAAAAATGCATGAAAAAAATAGGCCTGTAGAATGTTTACACATTACATTAATAATAAAGCAAATCATATCATAATATACTACACTTAAGTGAACTGCTTAATTTTGTATTTATACTGTAACAAATCTGCTGACTCTGCCTCATTCCCTTCTGACAGTATCTTTAAATGCATTTAAAGTATTTTAATTCAGTGGTTGTATGCAGTTTTTCTGTGTTATGGTGAGGTTTACTGGGAGCTCCCCATTTGTACAGGGCACATGGGCATGGGTCCCATAGGCCTGTGCTTTAATCAGCCCATCTATGTGGTTCAGCTGGTCAGTAGATTTTTTCATTCATGGGATGTGGGTTTCGCTGACAAAGCCAGCATTTATTGCCCATCTCTAATTGCCCTCGAGAAGGTGGTGGTGAAGCTGCCTTCTTGAATACAACTGAGTGGCTTGCTAGGCCATAGAGGGCAGTTAAGAGTCAACCACATTGCTGTGGGTCTGGAGCCACATATAGGCCAGACTGGATAAGGATGGCAGATTTCCTTCCTTAAAGGATATTAGTGAACCAAATGGGTTTTTATGACAATCCGGTAGTTTTATGGTCACCATTACTGATACTAGCCTTTTATTTCAAATTTATTTAATTGAATTTAAATTCCCCAGATGACGTGTTGGGATTTGATCTCCAAGCTCAGGATTACATAACCACTATGCTACCATACCCCTGTGCAAGCAAAGGGTTAATCTTTATATTGTTGCAATGTTAGTTTTTAGCCTTTGTTTGTTAAGTAGGGAAGTATCATTCTTGAATTGTTAAAGAAAGACTTGCATTTATACAGGGCCTTTGGATCACTTGATGTCCGAAAGCTCTTTACAGCCAATGAAGTATTTATACTGAAGTTTAGTCACTGTTGTAATGTAGGAAACGCGGCAGCCAATTTGCACACAACAAGATCCCACAAACGGTAATGTGATAATAACCAGATGATCTGTTTTTTTAGTGATATGGATTAAGGGATAAATATTGGCTAGGACATCGGGGATAACTCCTCTGCTCTTCTTCTGCGTCGGCGGCAGTCGGGAGCAGCGTCGAGGAGGTGCGTGGAGAAGCCTATAAAAGGCACAGCAGGGAGTCCGGGGGCCAGCGTCGGCGGCAGTCGGGAGCAGCATCGAGGAGGTACGTGGAGAAGCCTATAAAAGGCACAGCAGGGTGTCCGGGGGTCGGCAGCAGTCGGGAGCAGCATCGAGGAGGTGCGTGGAGAGGCCTATAAAGGCGGGGCTTGTGCAGCTACAGGGAGAAGGCAAAAAAGAAGTAGAAAGAAATCAAAAGGTGACGTCACAGCCAAGAGGGTAAGTGATTGGCTGGTGATTGGTGAGTAGTTTTTCTTTTTTCTCTTCTATATCAGTGAGTAACTTTTAACATTGTTCTTGCCAATTTAAGTGTATATAAGGGTTAAGTCATGGCAGGAGAGCTCGGTCGGGTGTTATGCTCCTCCTGTACCATGTGGGAACTCAGGGACACTTCCGGTGTCCCTGACGATTACGTGTGCAGGAAGTGTATCCGCCTCCAGCTCCTGACAGACCGCGTTGCGGAGTTGGAGCTGAGGGTGGATTCACTCTGGAGCATCCACGATGCTGAGAATGACGTGAGTATCACATGTAGTGAGTTGGTCGTACCGCAGGGAAAGGGTCCACAGCCAGATAGGGAATGGAAGACCAACAGGAAGAGCAGTGCAAGGAAGGTAGTGCAGGAGTCCCCTGTGGTCAACCCCCTGCAAAACAGATACACTGCTTTGGGTACTGTTGAGGGGGATGACTCATCAGGGGAGGGCAGCAGCAGCCAAGTTCATGGCACCGTGGCTGGCTCTGCTGCACAGGAGGGCAGGAAAAAGAGTGGGAGAGCAATAGTGATTGGGGATTCAATGGTGAGGGGAATAGAAAGGCGTTTCTGCGGCCGCAACCGAGACTCCAGGATGGTATGTTGCCTCCCTGGTGCAAGGGTCAAGGATGTCTCGGAGCGGGTGCAGGACATTCTAAAAAGGGAGGGAGAACAGCCAGTTGTCGTGGTGCACATTGGTACCAACGACATAGGTAAAAAAAAGGGATGAGGTCCTACGAAACGAATTTAAGGAGCTAGGAGCTAAATTAAAAAGTAGGACCTCAAAAGTAGTAATCTCGGGATTGCTACCAGTGCCACGTGATAGTCAGAGTAGGAATCGCAGGATAGTGCAGATGAATACGTGGCTTGAGCAGTGGTGCAACAGGGAGGGATTCAAATTCCTGGGGCATTGGAACCGGTTCTGGGGGAGGTGGGACCAGTACAAACCGGACGGTCTGCACCTGGGCAGGCCCGGAACCAATGTCCTAGGGGGAGTGTTTGCTAGTGCTGTTGGGGAGGATTTAAACTGATATGGCAGGGGGATGGGAACCAATGCAGGGAGACAGAGGGAAACAAAAAGGAGGCAAAAGCAAAAGACAGAAAGGAGATGAGGAAAAGTGGAGGGCAGAGAAACCCAAGGCAAAGAACAAAAAGGGCCACTGTACAGCAAAATTCTAAAAGGACAAAGGGTGTTAAAAGAACAAGCCTGAAGGCTTTGTGTCTTAATGCAAGGAGTATCCGCAATAAAGTGGATGAATTAACTGTGCAAATAGATGTTAACAAATATGATGTGATTGGGATTACGGAGACGTGGCTCCAGGATGATCAGGGCTGGGAACTCAACATCCAGGGGTATTCAACATTCAGGAAAGATAGAATAAAAGGAAAAGGAGGTGGGGTAGCATTGCTGGTTAAGGAGCAAATTAAGGCAATAGTTCGGAAGGACATTAGCTTGGATGATGTGGAATCTATATGGGTAGAGCTGCAGAATACCAAAGGACAAAAAACGTTAGTGGGAGTTGTGTACAGACCTCCAAACAGTAGTAGTGATGTTGGGGAGGGCATCAAACATGAAATTAGGGGTGCATGCAATAAAGGTGCAGCAGTTATAATGGGTGACTTTAATATGCACATAGATTGGGTTAACCAAACTGGAAGCAATACGGTAGAGGAGGATTTCCTGGAGTGCATAAGGGATGGTTTTTTAGACCAATATGTCGAGGAACCAACTAGGGGGGAGGCCATCTTAGACTGGGTGTTGTGTAATGAGAGAAGATTAATTAGCAATCTCGTTGTGCGAGGCCCCTTGGGGAAGAGTGACCATAATATGGTGGAATTCTGCATTAGGATGGAGAATGAAATAGTTAATTCAGAGACCATGGTCCAGAACTTAAAGAAGGGTAACTTTGAAGGTATGAGGCGTGAATTGGCTAGGATAGATTGGCGAATGATACTGAAGGGATTGACTGTTGATGTGCAATGGCAGACATTTAGAGACCGCATGGATGAACTACAACAATTGTACATTCCTGTCTGGCGTAAAAATAAAAAAGGGAAGGTGGCTCAACCGTGGCTATCAAGGGAAATCAGGGATAGCATTAAAGCCAAGGAAGTGGCATACAAATTGGCCAGAAATAGCAGAGAACCCGGGGACTGGGAGAAATTTAGAACTCAGCAGAGGAGGACAAAGGGTTTGATTAGGGCAGGGAAAATGGAGTACGAGAAGAAGCTTGCAGGGAACATTAAGACGGATTGCAAAAGTTTCTATAGATATGTAAAGAGAAAAAGGTTAGTAAAGACAAACGTAGGTCCCCTGCAGTCATAACGGGGAAGTCATAACGGGGAACAAAGAAATGGCGGACCAATTGAACAAGTACTTTGGTTCGGTATTCACTGAGGAGGACACAAACAACCTTCCGGATATAAAAGGGGTCGGAGGGTCTAGTAAGGAGGAGGAACTGAGGGAAATCCTTATTAGTCGGGAAATTGATGGGATTGAAGGCCGATAAATCCCCAGGGCCTGATGGACTGCATCCCAGAGTACTTAAGGAGGTGGCCTTGGAAATAGTGGATGCATTGACAGTCATTTTCCAACATTCCATTGACTCTGGATCAGTTCCTATGGAGTGGAGGGTAGCCAATGTAACCCCACTTTTTAAAAAAGGAGGGAGAGAGAAAACAGGGAATTACAGACCGGTCAGCCTGACATCGGTAGTGGGTAAAATGATGGAATCAATTATTAAGGATGTCATAGCAGTGCATTTGGAAAGAGGTAATATGATAGGTCCAAGTCAGCATGGATTTGTGAAAGGGAAATCATGCTTGACAAATCTTCTGGAATTTTTTGAGGATGTTTCCAGTAGAGTGGACAAGGGAGAACCAGTTGATGTGGTATATTTGGACTTTCAGAAGGCTTTCGACAAGGTCCCACACAAGAGATTAATGTGCAAAGTTAAAGCACATGGGATTGGGGGTAGTGTGCTGACATGGATTGAGAACTGGTTGTCAGACAGGAAGCAAAGAGTAGGAGTAAATGGGGACTTTTCAGAATGGCAGGCAGTGACTAGTGGGGTACCGCAAGGTTCTGTGCTGGGGCCCCAGCTGTTTACACTGTACATTAATGATTTAGATGAGGGGATTAAATGTAGTATCTCCAAATTTGCGGATGACACTAAGTTGGGTGGCAGTGTGAGCTGCAAGGAGGATTCTATGAGGCTGCAGAGCGACTTGGATAGGTTAGGTGAGTGGGCAAATGCATGGCAGATGAAGTATAATGTGGATAAATGTGAGGTTATCCACTTTGGTGGTAAAAACAGAGAGACAGACGATTATCTGAATGGTGACAGATTAGGAAAAGGGCAGGTGCAAAGAGACCTGGGTGTCATGGTACATCAGTCATTGAAGGTTGGCATGCAGGTACAGCAGGCGGTTAAGAAAGCAAATGGCATGTTGGCCTTCATAGCGAGGGGATTTGAGTACAAGGGCAGGGAGGTGTTGCTACAATTGTACAGGGCCTTGGTGAGGCCACAGCTGGAGTATTGTGTACAGTTTTGGTCTCCTAACCTGAGGAAGGACATTCTTGCTATTGAGGGAGTGCAGCGAAGGTTCACCAGACTGATTCCCGGGATGGCGGGACTGACCTATCAAGAAAGACTGGATCAACTGGGCTTGTATTCACTGGAGTTCAGAAGAATGAGAGGGGACCTCATAGAAATGTTTAAAATTCTGATGGGGTTAGACAGGTTAGATGCAGGAAGAATGTTCCCAATGTTGGGGAAGTCCAGAACCAGGGGTTACAGTCTAAGGATAAGGGGGAAGCCATTTAGGACCGAGATGAGGAGGAATTTCTTCACCCAGAGAGTGGTGAACCTGTGGAATTCTCGACCACAGAAAGTTGTTGAGGCCAATTCACTAAATATATTCAAAAAGGAGTTAGATGAAGTCCTTACTACTAGGGGAATCAAGGGGTATGGTGAGAAAGCAGGAATGGGGTACTGAAGTTGCATGTTCAGCCATGAACTCATTGAATGGCGGTGCAGGCTAGAAGGGCCGAATGGCCTACTCCTGCACCTATTTTCTATGTTTCTATAGTGTTATACAGGTGCAATGTCTCGAATCCAGAACTCTGAAAACCAAAATGGTCCAAAAAAACGGATATTTTGCGCATAGCTGATGCAGTCGTCTGGAATTATTGTCCAAAATCCGGCACAAATTCGGTCGAGGATTCCAGATTTCAGGCAAGAAAATCAAGCGTGAAATCGGGAATCCTTGACCGAATCCGCGCCAGAGTTTGGACCTCGCCACTCAAAACCTGGCATGGATTTGGTTGGGGATTCCATATTTTAGACTATTGATTTTCTTGTCTGAAATTGGGAAAAATCCAAAACCCTGCACGGATTAAGTCCCAAGGATTCCGGATGTTGTACCTGTATGATCTTTTATGTCCACCTGAAAGAGCAGACGGTGCCTCGGTTTAACGTCTCATCTGAAAGACGACACCTCCAACAGTGCAGCACTCCCTCAGTACTCCACTGGTGTATCAGCCTAGATTTTTCTGCTCAAGTCTCTGGAGTGGGACTTGTTATATCTTAAAATGGTTAGAAGTCACAGACACAGAACAAATAGAAAAGCTCCCTTTGCTCATTCATTAGAAGGGAGGCTTTGAAGATAAGCATCTGCCTGAGAAAGACCGCAGATCTGGAATATTAGGGAGTATCGTCAAGTTAGGGAGTTATGAATCTATGGCTGAAAGTACAGGACATAATCAAATCAGTGTTGAATGATAACTATATAATCCAACTGTGAAACATACGAATTGTCACGTAGAATGGATGCGAAACAAATATAAAAAGTGGGTGTTGGAACAAATATTTAGAATTCGATTAAGGTCTGGTCAATCTGTTGACTGATATTGGAACTGTAACGGGTTTGAATTCTCTGCTGAAAACTCAAGATTTTGTTGTAAGCACTGCTGGTTAAGTATATATTTAATTTTTGTATGCTTAAAATGAGCTTTCAACCATATCCACAGCATAACTAAGACCACCTTTTTCCACCTCCGTAATATCACCCATCTCCGTCCTTGCCTCAGCTCATCTGCTGCTGAAACCCTCATCAAAGCCTTTGTTGCCTCTAGACTTGACTATTCCAACACACACTTGGCTGGCCTCCCACATTCTACCCTACTTAAAATTGAGGTCATCCAAAACTCGGCTTCCCATGACCTAACTCGCACCAATTCCTGCTCATCCATCACCCCTGTGCTCGCTGATCTACACTGGCTCCCGGTTAAACAACGCCTCGATTTCAAGATTCTCATCCTTGTTCTCAAGTCCCTCCACGGCCTCGCCACTCCCTATCTCTGTAATCCCCTTCAGCCCCACAACCCACCGAGACATCTGCACTCCTCTAATTTTGCCCTCTTGAGCATCCCTGATTATAATCGCTCAACCATTGGTGGCCGTGTCTTCTGTTGCCTGGGCCCTATGCTCTGGAATTCCCTGCCAAAACCTCACTGCCTCTCTTTCCTCCTTTAAAACGGTCCTTAAAACCTACCTCTTTGACCAAGCCTTTGGTCACCTACCCTAATTTCTCCTTATATGGCTCAGTGTCAAATTTCTTGTCTCATAATAATTCTGTGAAGCGCCTTGGGACGTTTTCCTACGTTAAAGGTACTATATAAATAAAGGTACCATATAAATAAATCTGTGATATCTGACATTCAATGTTGCGAACCCTATTAATTTGAGAAATAAATTATAAGTAAGAACACACAGTTACCCCTCCTCTAACAGCTGAGTCATCGAGGGAGATGTCTGCAAATTCATAAGAACATAAGAATTAGGAACAGGAGTAGGCCACCTAGCCCCTCGAGCCTGCTCCGCCATTCAACAAGATCATGGCTGATCTGGCCGTGGATTCAGCTCCACTTACCCGCCCGCTCCCCATAATCCTTAATTCCCTTATTGGTTAAAAATCTATCAATCTGTGACTTGAATACATTCAATGAGCTAGCCTCAACTGCTTCCTTGGGCAGAGAATTCCACAGATTCACAACCCTCTGGGAGAAGAAATTCCTTCTCAACTCGGTTTTAAATTGGCTCCCCCGTATTTTGAGGCTGTGCCCCCTAGTTCTAGTCTCCCCGACCAGTGGAAAAAACCTCTCTGCCTCTATCTTGTCTATCCCTTTCATTATTTTAAATGTTTCTATAAGATCACCCCTCATCCTTCTAAACTCCAACGAGTAAAGACCCAGTCTACTCAATCTATCATCATAAGGTAACCCCCTCATCTCCGGAATCAGCCTAGTGAATCATCTCTGTACCCCCTCCAAAGCTAGTATATCCTTCCTTAAATAAGGTGACCAAAACTGCACGCAGTACTCCAGGTGCGGCCTTACCAATACCCTTTAAAGTTGCAGCAGGACCTCCCTGCTTTTGTACTCCATCCCTCTCGCAATGAAGGCCAACATTCCATTCGCCTTCCTGATTACCTGCTGCACCTGCAAACTAACTTTTTGGGATTCATGCAAGAGCCTGGATAGCTCAGTCGGTAGAGCATCAGACTTTTAATCTGAGGGTTCAGGGTTCAAGTCCCTGTTCGGGCGTTCTGTTTAAAGCACAACTTTTTTTCACCCAGGTAGGGTGGCACGGTTTAATGTCTTTTGTTTTTGCAGATAAACTCCAAAAAGAGTTTCATGCACAAGGACCCCCAGGTCCCTCTGCACCGCAGCATGTTGTAATTTCTCCCCGTTCAAATAATATTCCCTTTTACTGTTTTTTTTCCCAAGGTGGATGACCTCACACTTTCCGACATTGTATTCCATCTGCCATACCTTAGCCCATTCGCTTAACCTATCTAAATCTCTTTGCAGCCTCTCTGTGTCCTCTACACAACCCGCTTTCCCACTAATCTTTGTGTCATCTGCAAATTTTGTTACACTACACTCTGTCTCCTCTTCCAGGTCATCTGTATATTGTAAACAGTTGTGGTCCCAGCACCGATCCTTGTGGCACACCACTAACCACCGATTTCCAATCCGAAAAGGACCCATTTATCCCGACTCTCTGCTTTCTGTTAGCTAGCCAATTCTCTATCTATGCTAATACATTTCCTCTGACTCCGCGTACCTTTATCTTCTGCAGTAACCTTTTGTGTGGCACCTTATCGAATGCCTTTTGGAAATCTAAATACACCACATCCATCGGTACACCTCTATCCACCATGCTCGTTATATCCTCAAAGAATTCCAGTATATTAGTTAAACATGATTTCCCCTTCATGAATCCATGTTGCGTCTGCTTGATTGCACTATCCCTATCTCGGTGTCCCGCTATTTCTTCCTTAATGATAGTTTCAAGCATTTTCCCCACTACAGATGTTAAACTAACCTGCCTTTTGTCTGCCCCCTTTTTTCAACAGAGGCGTTACATTAGTTGCTTTCCAATCCGTTGGTACCTCCCCAGAGTCCAGAGAATTTTGGTAGATTATAACGAATGCATCTGCTATAACTTCCACCATCTCCTTTAATACCCTGGGATGCATTTCATCAGGACCAGGGGACTTGTCTACCTTGAGTCCCATTAGCCTGTCCAGCACAACCCCCTAGTGATAGTGATTGTCTCAAGGTCCTCCCTTCCCACATTCCTGTGACCAGCAATTTTTGGCATAGTTTCTGTGTCTTCCACTGTGAAGACCGATGCAAAATAATTGTTTGAGGTCTCAGCCATTTCCACATTTCCCATTATTAAATCCCCCTTCTCATTTTCTAAGGGACCAACATTTACTTTAGTCACTCTTTTCCATTTTATATATCTGTAAAAGCTTTTACTATCTGTTTTTATGTTTTGCGCAAGTTTACTTTCGTAATCTATCTTTCCTTTCTTTATTGCTTTCTTAGTCATTCTTTGCTGTTGTTTAAAATTTTCCCAATCTTCTAGTTTCCCACTAACCTTGGCCACCTTTTACGCATTGGTTTTTAATTTGATACGCTCCTTTATTTCCTTGGTTATCCACGGCTGGTTATCCCTTCTCTTCCCGCCCTTCTTTTTCACTGGAATATATTTTTGTTGAGCACTATGAAAGAGCGCCTTAAAAGTCCTCCACTGTTCCTCAATTGTGCCACCGTTTAGTCTGTGTTTCCAGTCTACTTGAGCCAACTCTGCCCTCATCCCACTGTAGTCCCCTTTGTTTAAGCATAGTATGCTCGTTTGAGACACAACTTCCTCACCCTCAATCTGTATTACAAATTCAACCATACTGTGATCACTCATTCCGAGAGGATCTTTTACGAGGAGATCGTTTATTATTCCTGTCTCATTACACAGGACCAGATCTAAGATAGCTTGCTCCCTTGTAGGTTCTGTAACATACTGTTCTAAGAAACAATCCCGTGTGCATTCTATGCGTTCCTCCTCCAGGCTACCCCGTGCGATTTGATTTGACCAATCGATATGTAGGTTAAAATCCCCCATGATTACTGCCGTTCCTTTTTCACATGCCTCCATTATTCCCTTGATTATTGCCCGCCCCACCGTGAAGTTATTATTTGGGGGCCTATAAACTACGCCCACCTTTTCCCCTTACTATCTCTAATCTCTACCCACAATGATTCAACATTTTGTTCATTAGAGCCAATATCATCTCTCACAACTGCCCTGATATCATTCTTTATTAACAGAGCTACCCTACCTCCTTTCCCTTCTTGTCTATCTTTCCGAATTGTCAGATATCCCTGTATGTTTAATTCCCAGTCTTGGCCACCCTGCAACCACGTTTTTGTAATGGCCACCAAATCATACCCATTTGTAATGATTTGTGCCGTCAACTCATTTACTTTATTTCGAATGGTGTGCGTTTAGGTAGAGTGTTTTAATCCTAGTTTTTAAACCATGATTTTTAGTTTTGACCCCTCCTGCAGCCCCTTTATATTCAGTGGCCCTTTTTGTTTTTTGCCTTGGGTTTCTCTGCCCTCCACTTTCACTCATCTCCTTTCTGTCTTTTGCTTTTGTCTCCTTTTTGTTTCCCTCTGTCTCCCTGCTTTGGTTCCCATCCCCCTGCCATATTAGTTTAACTCCTCCCCAACAGCACGAGCAAACACTCCCCCTAGAACATTGGTTCAGGTCATGCCTAGGTACAGACTGTCCAGTTTGTACTGACCCCACCTCCCCCAGAACCGGTTCCAATGCCCCAGGAATTTGAATCCCTCCCTGCTGCACCACTGCTCAAGCCACGTATTCATCTGAGCTATCCTGCGATTCCTACTCTGACTAGCACGTGGCACTGGTAGCAATCCCGAGATTACTACTTTTGAGGTCCTACGTTTTAATTTAGCTCCTAGCTCCTTAAATTCGTCTCGTAGGACCTCATCCCTTTTTTTACCTATAACGTTGGCACCAATGTGCACGACAACTGGTTGTTCACCCTCCCTTTTCAGAATGTCCTGCACCCCTCCGCGACATCCTCGACCCTTGCACCAGGGAGGCAACATACCATCCTACTTACTTACATGATTCTACTTACATGAATGTGTTAGCCTACATCTTCTCTCCCTCCCAAGTCCATACAAATGACCAGCGCAGTCACTCACCTCTATTTTACTTAGAGCTGTTTCCGGTGGATCATCAGATCTGTAGGGAAGGTCGCAGGGTAAAAGGAGTTCTTGCACCGCTATGGGCTTCAGCAGGAGTGTCAGTGAGGTGGAAGGCAGTATGACGTAATAGGAGTCAACATGAACAGACCAAGTGGGTCCCATGACCTGAGGTTCAGAACGAGCTAGAAGCATCCAGTCTCTTTTCTATAATTTGAAATGGAATAGAAAGAAAGAATGGACTTGCATTCATACTTTCTCAAAGCACGTTGCAGCCAATGAGATACTTTTTGAAGTGTAGTCACTGTTACAATGTTGGAAACAGTAGCCAATTTGCGTACAGCAAGGTCCCACAATCAGTAATTTGATGATGACCAGATAATCTGTTTTTAGTGATGTTGGTTAAGAACTCCCCATTCTTAGAACATAAGAAATAAGAGCCGGTGTAGGCCATACGGCCCCTCGAGCCTATTCCGCCATTTAATACGATCATGGCTGATCCGATATTGGCCAGGGCACCGAGAAGAACTCCCCAGCTGTTCTTCGAAGCATTGCCATGGGATATTTTACTTCCAATTGACAGGGCAAATGAGGCCTCAGTTTAACATCTCATCTAAAAGACGGCATCTACTGACAGTACTGCACTCCTTGGAGTGTCATCTTAGATGATATGCTCAAATCTCTGGATTGGGGCTTGAACCTACAACCTTCTGACTCTGAGGAAGGGGTGCTAATCCTGTGCAATGGCTGAATAACTGCAGACTTCAGTTATACCAACAATATTACCCCACTAATCCAGTGTTGGCCAATAGAAATTGATGACTAGCTACATGCATTGAATTTAGTGGAAAACATCCTGCATAAGATATGGATAAATGCACTTTACATGTGTACATCATAGAATCATAGAAATTTGTGGCATAGAAAGAGGCCATTCGACCCATCGTGCCTGTGCCGGGATATATCTATTAACAAATATCTGTCACCAAAGTTTGCAATTATGGCATGTATTTATCAAACGAAGGTTGGAAAGAGTGAGGGGCGGAGGGAGAGACAAGATAACAAAGTAAGTATTGATTAAATGATGCTAAGTCTGGGTTTTACAAGCCTGTAGATTGTAGAGGACGAGAAAACTGATGGTGGAAGGAGTTCCATAATTTCCATCGCCTGGGAAAGAATGAATTAACGAGATGATTCTTGCGCTGACTTTTCCACTACAATTATTGCAGCAGTAATTTCACACACACAAACCCCTCCTACCTTTTTCAAAATGCTGCAGTAGATGGCTTCTGTCACACGAGGGCCTCAGTAAACGGCGGATATAATGAAAACTCCACCTGGTGGTAGAAGAGGTCCCTGTTGCATTTCAATTTACTCCATAGATCAGTGGTTAATTTCTCCACCTCTGGAGTTATTGGGGTAGGTCTGAAATTTGTACGAGGGCAGAGTGGGAGTGGGATTGGGAATTAAAAGTGGTCAGCCCACTCCCAATATTAGCTCTCTTTCATGGTCCCAATGAAGCTCGAGAAACAGCAGCTCATCTTTAAATTAAGCACTTTATAGCATTCCGGCCTCAACATTATAGAATCATCGGAGGTCATTCAGCCCATCGTGTCTGCACCGGTTGAAAAAGAACTATCCAGCCTAATCCCACTTTCCAGCTCTTAGTCTGGAGCCCTGTAGGTTACGTCACTTGAAGTGCATATCCAAGAACTGTTTAAATGTGATGAGGATTTCTGCCTCTACCTCCCTTTCAGGCAGTGAGTTCCAGATACCCACCACCCTCTGGGTGAAAGCATTTCCCCTCAACTCCCCTCTAATGCTTGTACCAATACTTTAAATCTATGACCTCTCTGCTAAGCCCCTCATCTAGGCCCCTCATAATTTTATACACCTCAATTAAGTTCCCCCTCAACCTCCTCTGTTTCAAAACAAACAACCACAGCCTATCCAATCTTTCCTCACAGCTAAAATTCTCTAGTCCGGGCAACATTGAGTTCAACAGTGAGTCGGGAGGCGGAGCAAGAGATCCAGGAGGCCTACAAAAGGCCCATCAGTCGGAGGGAGCAGCGTGGTGAGTCGGGAGGCGAAGCAGGAGATCCAGGAGGCCTACAAAACGCCCATCAGTCGGAGGGAGCAGCGTGGTAGGTCGGGAGGCCAGCTGGTGCAGCTGCAGGGAGAGAAAGCAAAAAAGTAGAAAGAAATCGAAGGGTGACGTCACAGCCAAGGGGGTAAGTGATTGGCTGGTGATTGGTGGGTAGTTTTTCTTTTTTTTTTCCTTTAATCTTTATCTTTGTTGTTGCCAAATTAAGTTAATCTAGTCATGGCAGGAGAGCTCGGACACATGTTATGCTCCTTCTGTGCTATGTGGGAAGTCAGGGACGCTCCCAGTGGGTGGCTCTGCTGCACAGGAGGGCAGGAAAAAGAGTGAGAGAGCTATAGTGGTAGGGGATTCTATTGTAAAGGGAATAGGTAGACGTTTCTGCGGCCGCAATTGAGACTCCAGGATGGTATGTTGCCTCCCTGGTGCAAAGGTCAAGGATGCCTCGGAGTGGGGAGGGTGAACAACCAGTTGTCGTGGTGCATATAGGTACCAACGATATAGGTAAAAAACGGGATGAGGTCCTACAAGACGAATTTAGGGAGCAAGGAGCTAAATTAAAAAGTAGGACCTCAAAGGTAGTTCTCTCAGGATTGCTACCAGTGCCACGTGCTAGTCAGAGTAGCAATAGCAGGATAGCTGAGATGAATACGTGGCTTGAGGAGTGGTGCAGAAGGGAGGAATTCAAATTCCTGGGACATTGGAACCGGTTCTGGGGAGGTGGGACCAGTACAAACCAGACGGTCTGCACCTGGGCAAGACCAGAACCAATGTCCCAGGGGGAGTGTTTGCTAGTGCTGTTGGGGAAATTAAACTACTATGGCAGGGGGATGGGAACCTATGCAGAGAGATAGAGGGAAGTAGAATGGGGCAGAAGCAAAAGATAGAAAGAAGAAAAGTAAAAGTGGAGAGCAGAGAAACCCAAGGCAAAAAGGGCCACTTTACAGCAAAATTCTAAAGGAGCAAAGTGTGTTAAAAAGACAAGCCTGAAGGCTCTGTGCCTCAATGCAAGGAATATTCATAATAGGGTGGATGAATTAACTGTGCAGGCAAGTAACTAATATGATATAATTGGCATCACGGAGACATGGCTCCAGGGTGATCAAGGCTGGGAACTCAACATCCAGGGGTATTCAACATTCAGGAAGGATAGACACAAAGGAAAAGGAGGTGGGGTGGCGTTGCTGGTTAAAGAGGAAATTAACACAATAGTAAGCAAGGACATTAGCTTGGATGATGTGGAATGGGTATGGGTGGAGCTACAGAATGCCAAAGGGCAGAAAACGCTAGTGGGAGTTGTGTGCAGACCACCAAACAGTAGAAGTGAGGTTGGGGACAGCAACAAACAAGAAATTAGGGATGTGTGCAATAAAGGTACAGCAGTTATCATGGGCGACTTTAATCTACATATAGATTGGGCTAACCAAACTGGTAGCAATGCGGTGGAGGAGGATTTCCTGGAGTGTATTAGGGATGGTTTTCAAGACCAACTAGAGGGCTGGCCATCCTAGACTGGGTGATGTATAATGAGAAAGGACTAATTAGCAATCTTGTTGTGCGAGGCCTCTTGGGGAAGAGTGACCATAATATTGTAGAATTCTTTATTAAGATGGAGAGTGACACAGTTAATTCAGAGACTAGAGTCCTGAACTTAAGGAAAGGTAACTTCGATGGTATGAGACGTGAATTGGCTAGAATAGACTGGCGAATGATACTTAAATGGTTGATGGTGGGTAGGCTATGGCAAACATTTAAAGATCACATGGATGAACTTCAACAACTGTACATCCCTGTCTGGAGTAAAAATAAAAGGGGAAGGTGGCTCAATCGTGGCTAACAAGGGAAATTAAGGATAGTGTTAAATCCAAGGAAGAGGCATATAAATTGGCCAGAAAAAGCAGCAAACCTGAGGACTGGGAGAATTTTGTAATACAGCAGAGGAGGACAAAGGGTTTAATTAGGAGGGGAAAATAGAGCATGAGAGGAAGCTTGCTGGGAACATAAAAACTGACTGCAAAAACTTCTATAAATATGTGAAGAGAAAAAGATTAGTGAAGACAAATGTAGGTCCCTTACAGTCAGATTCAGGTGAATTTATAATGGGGAACAAAGAAATGGCAGACCAGTTGAACAAATACTTTGGTTCTGTCTTCACGAAGGAAGACACAAATAACCTTCCGGAAGTACGAGGGGACCGAGGGTCTAGTGAGAAAGAGGAACCGAAGGAAATCCTTATTAGGCGGGAAATTGTGTTTGGGAAATTGATGGGATTGAAGGTCGATAAATCCCCGGGGCCTGACAGTCTGCATCCCAGTGTACTTAAGGAAGTGGCCCTAGAAATAGTGGATTCATTGGTGATCATTTTCCAACAGTCTATCGACTCTGGATCAGTTCCTATGGACTGGAGGGTAGCTAATGTAACACCACTTTTTAAGAAAGGAGGAAGAGAGAAAACGGGTAATTATAGACCGGTTAGCCTGACATCAGTAATGTGGAAAATGTTGGAATCAATTATTAAAGATGAAATAGCAGCGCATTTGGAAAGCGGTGACAGGATCGGTCCAAGTCAGTAGGGATTATGAAAGGGAAATCATGCTTGACAAATCTTCTAGAATTTTTTGAGGATGTAACTAGTAGAGTGGACAAGGGATGTGGTGTATTTGGACTTTCAAAAGGCTTTTGACAAGGTCCCACACAAGAGATTGGTATGTAAAATTAAAGCACATGGTATTGGGGGTAATGTACTGACGTGGATAGAGAACTGGTTGGCAGACAGGAAGCAGAGAGTCGGGATAAACGGGTCCTTTTCAGAATGGCAGGCAGTGACTAGTGGAGTGCCGCAGGGCTCAGTGCTGGGACCCCAGCTCTTTACAATATACATTAACGATTTAGATGAAGGAATTGAGTGTAATATCTCCAAGTTTGCAGATGACACTAAGCTGGGTGGCGGTGTGAGCTGTGAGGAGGACGCCAAGAGGCTGCAGTATGACTTGGACAGGTTAGATGAGTGGGCAAACGCATGGCAGATGCAGTATAATGTGGATAAATGTGAGGTTATCCACTTTGGTGGCAAAAACACGAAGGCAGAATAGTATCTGAATGGCGGCAGATTAGGAAAAGAGGAGGTGCAACGAGACCTGGGTGTCATGGTACATCAGTCATTGAAAGTTGTCATGCCGGTACAGCAGGCGGTGAAGAAGGCAAATGGTATGTTGGCCTTCATAGCTAGGGAATTTGAGTATAGGAGCAGGGAGGTCTTACTGCAGTTGTACAGGGCCTTAGTGAGGCCTCACCTGGAATATTGTGTTCAGTTTTGGTCTCCTAATCTGAGGAAGGACCTTCTTGCTATTGAGGAAGTGAAGCGAAGGTTCACCAGACTGATTCCCGGGACGGCAGGACTGACTATGAGGAGAGACTGGATCGACTGGACCTGTATTCACTGGAGTTTAGAAGGATGATAGGGGATCTCATAGAAACATATAAAATTCTGACGGGACTGGACAGGTTAGATGCAGGAAGAATGTTCCCGATGTTGGGGAAGTCCAGAACCAGGGGACATAGTCTAAGGATAAGGGGTAAGCCATTTAGGACTGAGATGAGGAGAAACTTCTTCACTCAGAGAGTGGTTAACCTGTGGAATTCCCTACCGCAGAAAGTTCATTGGATATATTCAAGAGGGAGTTAGATATGGCCCTTACGGCTAAAGGGATCAAGGGGTATGGAGAGAAAGCAGGAAAGGGGTAATGAGGTGAACGATCAGCCATGATCTTATTGAATGGTGGTGCAGGTTCAAAGGGCCGAATGGCCTACTCCTGCACCTATTTTCTATGTTTCTATCATCTTCAGATCATAACCACTGCTCCCATTTTCTGGGAAGTAGGCAATGATTCTGCTGTAATCATTTACACATCCTCTAGGCTCAACTTCTGTTTCTTTATTTGTCCCATTACCATCCCCAGTTGCCGTGCACCATCACCCTTTTGTCATATAATCATTCTGCCTTCCGCCCTATCACATAACTTCCCCTTTGTTCTCGTCCCACCCACCCCACCCCTGCCTATTTTATTATCCTGGCTCTGCACTTGCTGACCTTTCATCGGAATTGAAAGTAGTTCTGATGAAAGGTCATCGACCTGAAATGTTAACTCGGTTTCTCTCTCCACAGATGTTGCCTTACCTGTTCAGTGTTTCCAGCATCTTTTGCTTCTATTTTAGATTCCTAGCAGTTGCAGTATTTTGCTTTCGTTTAAATAATTAGCAGGTATTGGCACTACCCAGACGCAGTTCTAAACCTCTGCTGGGTGATAATTTAATCCCTGTGTCAGGCTAGCAACAAAAATAAATGAATAAATCAGTAATGAAGTGTCACAAGAGTCCAATAATTGTGATAAAGGCAGCTGTGCTCACTGAAACAGTGCACAAAGCAGAGGAACAGGAGAGATCAGTGTACAAGAACCGCGATGTATTCATGTTTGTAGATGAAGTAGTGGCTCATCAGCGACAAGTAATTCAAGTAGGATTACAGACAACGAAAGCTCGACTTTATGTGTGGGCGGAGGTGATAACATGTGTCAATGTTGTGTCTGAGACCAGGAGAAACATCAAAGAGTGGCAAAAAATACATTCGGTGACATCAAAAAAGCCACAAAGGGAAGTGATTGCAGTGGAATCCGAGCTCTGCGCTGCAGAGCATCATATTTTGTTTAGTCATTTGGTTTAGAAGAGTCCCATTGCTATCTTCTTCTTAGGCGATCCCTCGAATTGAGGATGACTTGCTTCCACGCCAAAAAGGGATGAGTTCAATGAGTTCACAGGCGTTTCAATGAAGAGCCTAATATTCCAGGTTCCGAACTGCATATTGAGGGGGCGGAAGATGCCTGTGCGTGGACTTTTTTAACATGTGGTGGCCATTGCATACCAGCCACCACATGGGCTTGACAGAGCTTGGTATCTGTCCAGTGACAAGGCGTGCGGCGGCCCTGGAGCAGCGTGGCGGTGTACTGCTCCAGGGAGCAGCGCGAGGGCGACGGCTGTGAAGAGGACGACTGGATTGGACGTCACCATAACCCAGGTCGGTGATTGGAGCTTGGGCATGTGCAGCAGGAGCGGCAAAGTCAGGGTGAAGGAGCGGCGAGTGATCGTGGAGCAACATGATCGGGGCCCAGGAGAGGCTCGAGTTCGGGACCCAGAAGAGGTGCAGGCCCAGGGGCTGCACGGGCCAGCCCACACATGTGTGCGCACTAGGTCAGTGCAGCAGAGCTGGTTTCCCATTACTATAGGCGGTTCACCAACACCGTCTCAAGGGCAGTTAGGGATGGCAAGAAATGCTGGCCTTACCAGCAACGCCCACATCCCGTGAATGAATACATTTTTTTAAATAGTCACTACTGTTGTGTTTATATTTGTTAAATCCTGTCCCCTCAGTACAGATTCACACGAGGCACATACTGAAGTCAAGGTCACTCAGGACCTGCACCTTTATTACACAGCTCTCGAATGCCACACTTGCCTGAGACCTGTCCTTATATACCTGTCTGAGACAGGTATCCAGTGTCTCCTGCAAGTGCACCCCTGGTGGTAAGGTAAGCTTGTGGTTACAGGTCATCTCTAGTTACAGTCATGTATAGCATGGTAAGATACAGTTATGTACAGTAGTGTGAGATACATGACATCACCCTCCCCCAAGGTCTTATTGTCTTTATAGGTTCAGTCTCTCAGGTGGTCTACGCTCTCGCGTGGAGCGTCTTAGTTGTGGTTCAGTTGTTTGCCTTGGTGCCTGTTGTTCTTTCGGGGTGATTGCTGGTATCTCGCCTGGGCTGTCTGTTTTGTTCAGTATGATTGTTGGTGTCTCGCCTGACTGTCTGTTGGGATTGCCCTTTCCTCAGGTTGTTCCCTTTGTCTGTCCACCAGGTGTGGTGTGAGTTCCACATTTTAGTCTGCCTCTGGTTCAGCAGTGTTGTTGGTAAATCTACTTTTGACTTGGTCTACATGCCTCTGGCAGGTTTGGCCATTGTTCATTTGTACCACCAGTAGCCTGTTTCCTTCCTTGCCTGTTACTGTCCCTGCAAGCCATTTGGGACCCCTGCCATAGTTTAGCACAAACACTTTGTCCCCTATGTTATTCCACCTCCCCCTCGAATTTCAGTCATGGTACTCGGTTAGCTTACGGCCCTTTGCCTCAACGATTTCATGCATGTCTGGGAAGATTAATGAGAGCCTGGTCTTTAAGGTCAGTTTCATTAATAGTTGCGCGGGGGGAACTCCAGTCAGTCAATGAATGCGGACGAGATCTGTATGCCAGCAGCAGTCGCGACAGGCGGCCCTGCAGCATGCAACCTTGGATTTTGAGCATGCCTTGTTGAATGATCTGCACTGCTCGCTCACCTGGCCGTTGGAGGCCGGCTTCAACGGTGCCGTCTTAACGTGATTTATGCCGTGGTCACATATAAAATCTTGGAATTCTGCGCTGGTGAAACACGAACAATTATCACTGACCAATATGTCAAGGAATGCCGTGCATTGTGAACATGGTTCCAAGGCTCTCCACAGTGGTGGAGGTGGTGCTCGAGTTTAAAATGGTGCATTCGATCCACTTTGAAAATGCATCTACAATTACGAGGACCATTTTGCCCATGAATAGGCCCGCATAGTCTACGTGAACCCGCGACCACGGTTTGGTAGGCCAGGGCCAGGGGCTCAGGGGGGCCTCCCTGGGGGCATTACTGAGTTGGGCACAAATGGTGCACAGTCGTACGCAGAGCTCCAAGTCCGCGTCAATGCCAGGCCACCAGACGTGGGATCTGACTATGGCCTTCATGAGAACGATCCACATGTGCTCGCGGTGGAGCTCCCAGACAAATGTCTCTCTGCATCGCAGAGGCATAACTACTCGGCTGCCCCACATCAGGCAGTCTGCTTGAAGTGACAGCTCATGCATGCGCCTATGAAAAGGTTTGATCTCCTCGGGGCAGGCATCGCGAGCCTCTGCCCAGTCATCGGTTAGGACACATCTTTTTACTAAGGATAACGTGGGGTCGCTGGTCGTCCAGGCTCTGATTTGGCGAGCCGTCATGGGCGAACCTGTGGACTCAAAGGCATTGATTGCCATGACTATCTCTCAGTCCTGTTCGTCAGACCCTTCCGTGGTCGCCAGGGGTAGCCTGCTAAGCGCGTCGGCACAGTTGTCTGTGCCTGGTCTGTGCCTTATGGTGTAATCGTAAGATGCCAGCATGAGTGCCCACCGTTGAATGCGCGCTGAGGCATTGGCGTTTATTGCCTTGCTTTCGGATAATAGGGACATGAGGGGCTTGTGGTCGGTTTCTAATGCGAACTTGGCCCCGAAAAGGTATTGGTACATCTTTTTGACACTGTACATGCACGCGAGCGCCTCCTTCTCTACCATTCTGTACCAGCGCTCCGCCCGCGAAAGTGACCTGGCGGCATAAGCTATGGGTTGTAATTTACCCGCACTATTGACATGTTGTAAAATGCACCCGATCCCGTACGCTGACGCATCACATGTAAGAACTAGCTTTTTACCTGGATCAAAGAAAGCTAAAACACTGTTGGAACACAGAAGGTTGCGTGCCTTATTGAAGGCGCGTTCCTGGGCGTTCCCCCAAAACCAATTGCACCCCTTTCTGATTAGCACGTGGAGAGGCTCCAACAGCGTGCTTAAGTTCTGCATAAAATTCCCAAAGTAATTGAGCAAGGTGCGCAGTTCTGAGACATTCCGGGGCCTGGGCGCCAGGTGAATTGCTTCGGCTTTGGACTCTGTTGGGCGGATTCCATCAGCGGCAATCCTTCTGCCCAAAAATTCAACCTCGGGCACGAGAAACAGGCACTTGGATTTCTTAACTCTTAGGCCTACCCGATCCAACCGCTTTAGTACTTCCTCCAAATTGCGGAGATGGGAGTTGGTGTCCCTGCCCGTGATAAGTATGTCATCTTGAAATACAACCATCCCCGGGATGGACTTGAGCAGACTCGCTATGTTGCGCTGGAATATGGCAGCTGCCGACCTGATGCCGAATGGGCATCGATTGTACATGAAAAGGCCTCGATGTGTGTTGATGGTGATGAGTAGCTTGGACTCCTCGGCCAATTCTTGCGTCATATACGCCGATGTGAGATCTAGTTTTGAGAAAAGTTTTCCTCCAGCCAATGTGGCAAATAAGTCCTCCGCTCTGGGCAGCGGGTATTGGTCCTGTAGGGAGACTCTGTTTATGGTAGATTTGTAGTCCCCACAGATTCGTACCGATCCATCAGGCTTCATGACGGGGACGATGGGACTTGCCCAGTCGCTAAATTTCACGGGTGAGATAATGCCTTCCCGCAGAAGCCTGTCCAGTTCATGTTCAATCTTTTCCCTCATCACATAGGGTACAGCTCTGGCCTTGTGATGGACCGGTCTAGCATCCTGTGTGATGTAGATTTTGACTTTAGCCCCTTTGAAGTTGCCCACACCTGGCTGAAAGAGATCTTCAAATCGACTTAGAACTGTTGAGCAGGAGGTCCGTTCCTCTGACGATATGGCATGAACATCATTCCATTTCCAGTTTAGTTTTGCCAGCCAGCTTCTCCCCAGCAGTGCTGGGAGATCTCCGGGGACAATCCAAAGAGGAAGTCGGTTCACTGTCCCTTTGTGTGTGACTGAGAGCATGGCGCTGCCGAGGACTGGGACGATTTCTTTGGTATAGGTCCTTAGTTTGGTGTCGACCCTTGTGAGTTTTGATCTGTCTCTTTTGTGCGGCCACAGCTGTTCAAATTATTGAGCGCTCATGAGAGATTGACTCGTTTCCGTATCCAGCTCCATGTTGACCAGTAGCCCGTTGAGTAGGACATTCATCATTATTGGAGGCGTCTTGTTGTAGGAGCAGTGGCCATTGATCGTGTTGACCTGCTGTACCTCGGTGTCCCGGGTACTGTCCCCACCATCTTCTAGTCCGCTTTCCGACCCTTCCGATTCGTATACCAGCCGAGCTGCCGTTTTTCTGCACATGTGGGCCAGATGCCCTGTATAGTCACAGTTTCTGCAAACAGCATGCTGAAATCGACACCCCCTTGATGAGTGCCTTCCCCCACATCTCCAGCACAGACCGCTTCCATTGTTTTCAAAGAATGAGCTGCGTCTGGCTGATCTCTCTTCAGCTTCTCTCAGTTTGTAGTTGATTGCTCGCATTGTGGTTGATGAGGTGTGAACGGCCATTCATGTGGCCCTTGATGGCTTCTGGCGCGACTGCCTGCTGTTGAGGGCCTGCTCTCCTGCCTTTGTCTGTGTTTGGGGGTAGCAGCTTGTTTCACGCTGTGAACCCCTTGTTCCGATGTTTCATTAGTTGTCGTACCCGCAGTGTAGATCAACCTCGTTTCTTCTTCTCCTGCCAAGAATGTCTGTGCAACCAGTGCTGCTGCCCCTAGGGTCAAGTTCTTGGTTTCTATGAGCTTCCGGAATATGCCTGCGTGGCCTATTCCTTCAGTAAAAAATTCTCTCAGTATTTCTCTCCTTAGTTCATCGGAGAACTAACATAAGCTAGCCAACCTCCGAAGTTCCGCCACGAAGTCGGGTATGTTCTGGCCCACACAGCGTCTGTAGTTGTAGAACCTGTGTCTGGCTATGTGTAGGCTGCTCGCTGGCTTCAGGTGGTCTCTTCCCAGTGTGCTCAACTCTTCAAACGACTTGCTTGCTGGTTTCTCGGGTGCCAGCAGGTCCTTCATTAAAGCGTATGTTTTCGAGCCACTGCTTGTCTGCCTTGCCGTCGCCTTACCGTTGCCGTCGCCTAAAATGCTTAAACAAAGGGGACTACAGTGGGATGAGGGCAGAGTTGGCTCAAGTAGATTGGAAACACAGACTAAATGGTGGCACAATTGAGGAACAGTGGAGGACTTTTAAGGAGCTCTTTATTAGTGCTCAACAAAAATATATTCCAATGAAAAAGAAGGGCGGTAAGAGAAGGGATAACCAGCCGTGGATAACCAGGGAAATTAAGGAGAGTATCAAATTAAAAACTAATGCGTATAAGGTGGCCAAGGTTAGTGGGAAACTAGAAGATTGGGAAAATTTTAAACGACAGCAAAGAATGACTAAGAAAGCAATAAAGAAAGGAAAGATTGATTACGAAGGTAAACTTGCGCAAAACATAAAAACGGATAGTAAAAGCTTTTACAGGATATAAGTTATACAGGATACAAGATATAAGCGGAAGTTATAGCAGATGCATTCGTTATAATCGACCAAAATTTTCTGGATTCTGGGGAGATATCAGCGGATTGGAAAGCAGCTAATGTAACGCCTGTGTTTAAAAAAGGGGGCAGACAAAAGGCAGGTAACTATAGGCCAATTAATTTAACATCTGTAGTGGGGAAAATGCTTGAAACTATCATCAAGGAAGAAATAGCGGGACATCTAGATAGGAATAATGCAATCAAGCAGAAGCAGCATGGATTCATGAAGGGGAAATCATGTTTAACTAATTTACTGGAATTCTTTGAGGATATAACGAGCATGGTGGATAGAGCTGTACCAATGGATGTCGTGTATTTAGATTTTCAAAAGGCATTCGATAAAGTAAACGTTGGTCCCTTAGAAGACGAGAAGGGGGATTTAATAATGGGAAGTGGGGAAATGGCTGAGACCTTAAACAATTATTTTGCTTCGGTCTTCACAGTGGAAGACACAAAAACCATGCCAGAAATTGCTGGTCACAAGAATGTGGGAAGGGAGGACCTGGAGACAATCACTATCACTAGGGGGTAGTGCTGGACAGGCTAATGGGACTCAAGGTAGACAAGTCCCATGGTCCTGATGAAATGCATCCCAGGGTATTAAACGAGATGGCGGAAGTTATAGCAGATGCATTCGTTATAATCGACCAAAATTCTCTAGATTCTGGGGAGATATCAGCGGATTGGAAAGCAGCTAATGTAACGCCTCTGTTTAAAAAAGGGGGCAGACAAAAGGCAGGTAACTATAGGCCAATTAATTTAACATCTGTAGTGGGGAAAATGCTTGAAACTATCATTAAGGAAGAAATAGCGGGACATCTAGATAGGAATAATGCAATCAAGCAGAAGCAGCATGGATTCATGAAGGGGAAATCATGTTTAACTAATTTACTGGAATTCTTTGAGGATATAACGAGCATGGTGGATAGAGCTGTACCAATGGATGTCGTGTATTTTAGATTTTCAAAAGGCATTCGATAAGGTGCCACATAAAAGGTTACTGCAGAAGATAAAGGTACGCGGGGTCAGTGGAAATGTATTAGCATGGATAGAGAATTGGCTGGCTAACAGAAAGCAGAGAGTCGGGATAAATGGGTCCTTTTCGGGTTGGAAATCGGTGGTTAGTAGTGTGCCACAGGGATCGGTGCTGGGACCACAACTGTTTACAATATACATAGATGACCTGGAAGAGGGGACAGAGTGTAGTGTAACAAAATTTGCAGATGACACAAAGATTAGAGGGAAAGTGGGTTGTGTAGAGTACACAGAGAGGCTGCAAAGAGATTTAGATAGGTTAAGCGATTGGGCTAAGGTTTGGCAGATGGAATACAATGTCGGAAAATGTGAGGTCATCCACCTTGGGAAAAAAAACAAAAAAAGGGAATCCTATTTGAATGGGGAGAAATTACAACATGCTGCGGTGCAGAGGGACTTGGGGGTCCTTGTGCATGAATCCCAAAAAGTTAGTTTGCATGTGCAGCAGGTAATCAGGAAGGCAAATGGAATGTTGGCCTTCATTGCGAGAGGGATGGACTACAAAAGTAGGGAGATCCTTCTGCAACTGTATAGGGTATTGGTGAGGCCACACCTGGAATACTGCGTGCAGTTTTGGTCACCTTACTTAAGGAAGGATATACTGGCTTTGGAGGGGGTACAGAGACGATTCACTAGGTTGATTCCGGAGATGAGGGGGTTACCTTATGATGATAGATTGAGTAG
This sequence comes from Pristiophorus japonicus, assembly GCF_044704955.1. Classification (NCBI taxonomy): domain Eukaryota; kingdom Metazoa; phylum Chordata; class Chondrichthyes; family Pristiophoridae; genus Pristiophorus; species Pristiophorus japonicus. The sequence goes on from NC_091978.1 coordinate 10,690,330, forward strand.
ACTGGGTCTTTACTCATTGGAGTTCAGAAGGATGAGGGGTGATCTTATAGAAACATTTAAAATAATGAAAGGGATAGACAAGATAGAGGCAGAGAGGTTGCTTCCACTGGTCGGGGAGACTAGAACTAGGGGGCACAGCCTCAAAAAATACGGGGGAGCCAATTTAAAACCGAGTTGAGAAGGAATTTCTTCTCCCAGAGGGTTGTGAATCTGTGGAATTCTCTGCCCAAGGAAGCAGTTGAGGCTAGCTCATTGAATGTATTCAAGTCACAGATAGATAGATTTTTAACTAATAAGGGAATTAAGGGTTATGGGGAGCGGGCGGGTAAATGGAGCTGAGTCCACGGCCAGATCAGCCATGGTCTTGTTGAGTGGCGGAGCAGGCTCGAGGGGCTAGATGGCCTACTCCTGTTCCTAATTCTTATGTTCTTATGTTCTAACCAGTCTTTGGTTACAAAGCTTTGCTGGAGCCTTACTATAAAATTCTCCCAATTGTCTCCAGCATTGTATTTTTCATCTGAGCCGTTGTTTGCCATTCTGTGGATTCTGTAATCCCGTAACTCATCGCCACTGTTAAATCCTGTCCCCTCAGTACAGATTCACACGAGGCACATACTGAAGTCAAGGTCACTCAGACCTGCACCTTTATTACACAGCTCCCGAATGCCACACTTGCCTGAGACCTGTCCTTGTATATCTGTCTGGGACAGGTATCCAGTGTCTCCTAGAAGTGCACCCCTGGTGGTAAGGTAAGCTTGTGGTTACAGGTCATCTCTGGTTACAGTTATGTATAGCATGGTAAGATATAGTTATGTACAGTAGTGTGAGATACATGACAATATTGCCCTTATGTGGGGGTATTGTAGGATGTAGTTACCTCTGATGCAAGTTTGAGGACTAGGAAAAATTGAAACATCTGGCTAGTACTCTTCGGTAAATCAAGTCAATTAAGTAATAAAACAACCTCTTACAGTGCATATGAGCCATAGGTACCAATTATAATATATACCAGGGAATCCTTCAGGATTGAAGTTCCCAGGAGCACCAGTGTGTTTATCTTTTATAGGTTTAATTACACAGGATAAATGTGGGTCCCATATGTCGTCACATTCTGTGTGTATACTGTTGACATGTAAGCGCATTTAGTGATAAGGGTCGCTGGCTGCTACCATTTGTTGTGTATGCCTTTGATTATTCATTACATTCTGGACATTTCACACATGGGTGCTCATTAATTCTCTGTAGAACTGAAGTCATAACACAACCCTGATTCATACCAGATTACTCCCTATCGTCTTATTAACTGATTTAAAAAAGAGTAGAAAAGATTTGTGTTTATATAGCGCCCTTTCACATCCTCAGGATGTCTGAAAGCAAATCAAATTTCAGTATCTAAGTTAGATATCCAGGACAAAGCTTCTGGTGTAACAGGGTGAATATCTTGTAGGCTGTCTCTGAGGGCAGTGCTCAATGTTGCGCTCTTGGGTTTGATTAGGAGCTCCAAAGTCGCATGATGGGGATGCTTTAAACTTCCAGCTATGGTGAAGGTGGCAGCATCTACCATGTCCAGATCTGAGGCAGTTGATGGTTGTCCACAGTTTGCGAGGAAGGTTTGATCCTTCAGGTTGTACTGTGGGGTCCTCTATAAAGAATCCATTCCATATGTTAGTTCTTCCAAGCCTCATCATCATAGGCATCGGAATCGAGGAAGACTTGCTTCCACTCCTGAAGTGAGTTCTTAGGTGGCTGAACAGTCCAATACGAGAGCCACAGACTCTGTCACAGGTGGGACAGATAGTCGTTGAGGGAAAGGGTGGGTGGGACTGGTTTGCCGCATGCTCCTTCCACTGCCTGCACTTGATTTCTGCATGCTCTCGCATTGAGACTCGAAGTGCTCAGCGCCCTCCCGGATGCACTTTCTCCACTTAGGGCGGTCTTTGGTCAGGGACTCCCAGGTGTCAGTGGGGATGTTGCACTTTATCAGGGAGGCTTTGAGGGTGTCCTTGTAACATTTCAGCTGCCCACCTTTGGCTCATTTGCCGTGAAGGAGTTCCGCATAGAACACTTGCTTTGGGAGTCTAGTATCTGGCATGCGATCTATGTGGCCTGCCCAGCGAAGCTGATCGAGTGTGGTCAGTGCTTCAATGCTGGGGATGTTAGCCTGGACGAGGACCCTAATGTTGGTGCGCCTGTCCTCCCAGGAGATTTGTAGGATCTTGCGGAGACATAGTTGGTGATATATCTCCAGTGACTTGAGGTGTCTACTGTACATGGTCCATACCTCTGATCCATACAGGAGGGCGGGTATTACTAAGCATGTTACCATCGGTCATCACGGCTGCGGAGAGATCGCCAACGGTCCAAAATGGCCTTCTACATTTAAAACAGGTTGGTGGTAGGTTGTTCAAGTCGGCCTGGATCAGCATGTTTTTGCTGGTGTAGCGGTTGTATTCGCTGGAGAGTGCATATTCGCGGCATAGGTGTAGTGGTGCGATGTTTGCCAATGAAGTACTTTTGATGTGTGGGTTCTGTTGTAATGTAGGAAATGGAGTTTCCGCTTTGGGTGTAATTAACAAAACAGGCACAAATTGCACCTGTTTTGAAAAGTGTTTTTTTCCCTCGAGTTTCCACTCAAAATTATTTGCATATTGGTAAACACAAAATCTGTCATGAACCAGCACAATCGAGCAGCGATTTTAAAATGTAACTTAAAAAAATTAAAATTCGCTTGAAAAAATATTCCTTGATATATTTGAGTGGTAACTAGGTGCAATTTGATTAATACAGCTGAAAATGGGTTTATCACAAAAAAGTAAGCCAGTGTCAATCCCCTACTTGTGAGTAACCCAATTTTAAATGACTTAAACAAAATACAGAACCATTTGCTAGTTATATTGGGTTACCGTAGTCAGTGTCTTAGTAAATTAAAAAATATATATATTCAAAATCTTTTTAAATGGTCCTATCAGTATCCTTGCAACTAAAAGAACCAGCTTAATTTTTAGAGCCACCTCAAAGGACTCGCAAACAAGTGCATTTAGCAGAAACTCACATTGGTGATTAATTCATCCAGTTTCGTGGGAAGGGCCTTCTTCTAGCGTGATTTAAACCAGCGCAACAGATCGCGGAAACTTGAGTTGTGCTGAACATAATTTGAGCTTAAAATTCCACTATCTTTTGCACCGATTTCTGGTGAATTACGCTCTAAAAAACAGCGCAACCGAGCCACTATATTTGTTATCCCTTCTTAAGGACGGTTAATGAGGTAATTTCTCCTATATTTCAGGCCTGACCTTGTATAGCCATTACAATCACTGCAGAATTAATCTTTAATATGTGGATATATATTTTATTCTGACAGCTCTCTACAGCTACTCTACCTGGTGCAGCAATACTTACAACTGCTGACATATAAGGTAATCATTAATATAAAAAAAGTGAGTGAGGTTGTCATCTCAAAGCCTACAATCTGCATTTGTGAATCAATGAGCCGCTTCAATGTTTGATGCTTTCCATTAGACTTAGTGCAAACTGAGCCAAAAATGCAGCAGTGAGATTAGTCTCAGATCTTGTTACATTACAGCTATAAAGTGTTCTGCCGTTGCCCTTACTCTACATTTATAACTCATTTGCTAATGATTTTGTGCTTCTTGATCCTACCTTCAAAGTGTGACATAGCGCATGAAAGTTTTGGTGGTTTGTCTCCAGTTCATCCCAGTCCAGCTTCCAGCAGTTTGTGGGTCTGATGATAAGAGGGAGCCCGTAGAATACAGATTCACAGACACCGTCAGATTTCAGAGCCCTATAAGGTAAGAATTTTAATAAACAGCCAGGCCTCGAAATTGGACTGGGCAGCGCCCAGTTTTGAGGTGAAAACTGGATGCTGAAATATCCAATATGGCGTGCACGTTTTCATTCCATGCCAGGTATGCGTCGCATGGAATATTAGTTAGGACAATCTGTAGTCATCCACCTGAGACAGCCATTAGACTCACTGCCTATGAAGATCAGGGGTCTAATGCTGTTTCAGGTCCGTTTTAGAAATTGGTTGCCGCCTTATTAGTTTCCTCAGGCACGGTGGTTGGTTGAATGGAGGACTGACTGAGGCGGTGAGTAGATGTGGTTGAGGGTCGGGGGCAGGGGTCTGAGGTAGTGGGGAATCAAGGTGACTGGTGGACAGCAAGCAGCTACGCCAATGAGTGGCTGAAGCTGATAATAGGCAGGGGAAAGACCAAGGCGGGGGAGAGCAACAGCCCAAGGTGGTGAGCAGGCCGGCAAAGGCTAAAACATGTCTCAGGTGGCGCTCAGGCTAGATTGCTGGTATGGTTCATAATCTATAAGTTCGGGGGAGTTGAATGCTGTTATTCTCTACTTACTTCCCTCCTTCTAAAATGGTCAAAAAAACCTTGCTTTTCCCCCAAGCCTCAGTCATCTCCTTTAACCTCCCTCTGCTTAGTGTTCCATTCCTTTTATGATTAATGTGAAATGTTTTGTATGTGAAGGCACAAAGGCAGGTTGCTACAGGCATTAAAAATACGGTCGCATAGTGGTAATGTTACTGAACGAGTAATCCAGAGACCTGGACCAGTGCTTTGGAGACCAGAGTTCAAATCCCACCACGGCAGCTGTGGAATTTAAATTCAATTAAATAAATCTGGAATCAAAAAGCTAGTAATAGTAAGAGACCATGAAACTTCTGGATTGTTGTAAAAGCCCATCTGATTCACTAACGTCCTTTATGGAAGGAAATTTGCCATCCTTACCCAGTCTGGCTTATATGTAACTCACAAACCCACAGCAATGTGGTTGACTCTTAAATGCCCTCTGAAATGATGGCCGAGCAAGCCATTCAAAAATGTGACTCACCACCACCTTCCCAAGGGCAATTAGAGATGGGCAATAAATACTGGCCTTGCAGCGACACCCACATGCCTTGAATGAATTTTTTAAAAACTGGCAATTGGAGTTTTGAACCTTATGTTTTCACACACAAAAACAATAACTTGCATTCATTAATATAGTACCTTTAACATAGTAAAACACCCCAAGGCACTTCACTCAAAATCATACAAAATATGACACAAAGCCATGTAGATATATTAGGACAGGTGATCAAAAGCTTGGTCAAAGAGGTAAGTTTTTAGGAACGTCTTAAAGGAGGAGAGAGAGAGAGAAAGGTAAAGAACCGAAGTGGTTTAGGGAGGAAATTCCAGAGGGTAGGACCTAGACAACTGAAGGCACAGCCATCAATGGTGAAGCTAAGAAAACCAGGGATGCACAAGATGCCAGAATTGGAGGAGTGCAGCGATCTCGGAGGGTTGTAGAGCCGGAGGGGATTACAGAGATTGGCGCGAGGGGAGGGGTGGGGAGGCGAGGCCATGGACTAAACTAGCTGAACACCTTGATGTGATACTGACTTTAGACTGGGTGTGCTATATTGGTCAAAAGAAAACTACCTACTTTACAACTTGGAGTTTCTGCTGCAGGGCTCCTGGGTTTGTTGCTTTGTTTGTGTTCTGGAAGTCTCTGAGGCACTCTGTTTTCTCAGTGAAGTCAGTCGGTCCAGGAAGGAGCGCAGGACTGATGAGTCTCTCCTGAACATCACATTTCAGGCAGGCTACATTTGAGAAACAAATAAATAATGTAGACCACATTATTTTTACAAGAGCTACACTAGGTCTTCCCTATATTGATGATTAGTGAAGAGACACTTTTTGGAACTAGGGAGTATCATGTGGGGCCAGTTGTGATGCAGTTGTTACATGGCAAGCGATCCCCAGGTGGGCAGAGGAAACGTTTCAAGGACACCCTCAAAGCCTCTTTGAGAAAGTGCAATATCCCCACCGGCACCTGGGAGTGCCTGGCCAAAGACCGCCCTAAGTGGAGGAAGAGCATCCGGGAGGGCGCTGAGCACCTCGAGTCTCGTAGCTGAGAGCATGTAGAAAACAAGCGCAGGCAGCGGAAGGAGCGTGCGGCAAACCAGGTCCCCTCTCATTCTTCTGAACTCCAGTGAATACAAGCCCAGTTGATCCAGTCTTTCTTGATAGGTCAGTCCCGCCATCCCAGGAATCAGTCTGGTGAACCTTCGCTGCACTCCCTCAATAGCAAGAATGTCCTTCCTCAAGTTAGGAGACCAAAACTGTACACAATACTCCAGGTGTGGCCTCACCAAGGCCCTGTACAACTGTAGCAACACCTCCCTGCCCCTGTACTCAAATCCCCTCGCTATGAAGGCCAACGTGCCATTTGCTTTCTTAACCGCCTGCTGTACCTGCATGCCAACCTTCAATGACTGATGTACCATGACACCCAGGTCTCGTTGCACCTCCCCTTTTCCTAATCTGATGATGATGATGAGTTGTTAAAAGATTGGACCGTCTGCCAACAATTTTGACATGTGCTCACAGCAAAAAGGCAGTTTCCATAAATAAACCAAGCCTCCAAAAAACCATGTTGCAGGATCTGAGATATTATGCCCGAGATTAATATTACCGTCCTATTGTGATATCAGCTGCCAGAAATCATGCGGCTGTCCACCATGTTTTCTTGTCTGAAAGGTGGTAAGCACCACACAATCAAACCAATCTATATATGTTAAAATAAAGTCAGATCTATTTAGAAATAAAATTATACAGAAGCAGTGAGACATAATGGCCTAGAAATTGGTCATGACCCATTTTCAGACATATAACTAGGGGCGTGCAGACAGGAGGCCAAAGGTCGACCCAAAATTGGGCCTCGGATCTCATTTATATTATTTGGATGACCTAATTTACATTGTTGAATATCGACCCACTTGCCTCACCACCTCATCAGCAGCTGCTCTAAGGTTTAGTCCTAGGTGGGGTGGTGGGGGGGGGGGCGTTGTGGAGTGGCAATGAGAAGGCGTCATTAGTGACTACTGTGGAATAGGGAGTGAGCACTCCTGCTCTTAGCTCTATTACAAGCATGTTAGTTTAAAAAAGATTTGGGCTGGATTTTTGGTTCTGTCCGGGCAGTAATGGCGACGGGGCGGTAAAGTTTGCGCCCGGGAACAGTTTGCGCTTCAGTCAGCAAAATTGGGCAGCAAGGCCCTGAGTGTGGGGCGGGGCGCTAAGGGAAGCATTCCACACCTCTCTCAGGGCTCTCGGCCGGCTGAGCAATCGAAAATCCCGAACTAAACAGCCGGCCTCAGAGCGCTCTGTGAGAGGCCTGGGGGCAGAAACAAACTGATTAAAAACCCACCAGAATCATTCGCAATAAATAACTCACGCCACAACATAAATCGTAAAAAAATAAAATAAAATCACACTTTCTGAGGTTGACGTTACTTACCTGACTGCGGCTGCTGCAGCTCGGACCGCCAGCTTTCACAAGCGGTCCCGGCATGGCGCTCGACAGATTGGGCGGCAGCCAAAAATCGAGCAGGTGTCGTAACCAGTTGCACACCAGCTCGCCTCTTTCGAGCGATAATGCTCCGCACCCCGCCAAAACTGGCACCAAAGGTCCCGGGCGGGATGCTGGAAGCTGGCCGCCCGCCCGGAAGTGCTTGCTGCCGCCACTGTCATCCCTCTGGGGCAAACAAAGAGGCAGCAACAATCCAAAAATTCAGCCCTTTATCTTTTGGTGGCAGTCGCTGCTTAGGCTGCAGCACCGGCATAAGAAGCACGAGTGGAGCCAGTGCGGCTCATGCTTCGTGACCTGGGGTGGGGCGCGGGGGGAGAGGAGAGACAGTAACATCATCATCATCATCATCATCATAGGCAGTCCCTCGGAATCGAGGAAGACTTGCTTCCACTTCTGAAGTGAGTTCTTTGGTGGCTGAACAGTCCAATACGAGAGCCACAGACTCTGCCACAGGTGGGACAGATAGTCGTTGAGGGAAGGGGTGGGTGGGGCTGGTTTGCCGCACGTTCTTTCCGCTGTCTGCACTTCATTTCTGCATGCCCTCGGTGACGAGACTCGAGGTGCTCAGCGGCCTCACAGATGCACTTCATCCATTTAGGGCGGTCTTGGGCCAGGGACTCCCAGGCCTCAGTGGGGATGTTACACTTTATCAGGGAGGCTTTGAGGCTGTCCTTGTAACATTTCAGCTGCCCACCTTTGGCTCATTTGCCGTGAAGGAGCTCCGAGTAGAGCGCTTGCTTTGGGAGTCTCGTGTCTGGCATGTGAACTATGTGGCATGCCCAGCGGAGCTGATCGAGTGTGGTCAGTGCTTCAATGCTGGGGATGTTGGCCTGAATGAGGACGCTGATGTTGGTGCGCCTGTCCTCCCAGGGGATTTGTAGGATATTGCGGAGACATCGTTGGTGATATTTCTCCAGCAACTTTAGGTGTCTTCTGTACATGGTCCATGTCTCTGAGCCATACAGGAGGGCAGGTATTAGTACAGCTCTATTGACCATGAGCTTGATGGCTGTTTTGAGGGCCTGGTCTACAAACACTCTTTTCCTCAGGCGGCCGAAGGCTGCACTGGCGCACTGGAGGCGGTGTTGGATCTCGTCGTCGATGCCTGATCTTGCTGATAGGAGGCTCCCGAGATATGGGAAGTGGTCCACGGTGTCCAGGGCCGCGCTGTGTAAACAGTGTAGATGGATCAAGAAGTCACAACCGGATATAGACAACTTAAGTGAGTGGGCTAAACTATGGCAGATGAAGTTCAATGTGGATAAGTATGAGATGCTGGACTCCAAAAAGATAAATCAGAGTATTTTCTAAACAGTGAGAAAATAGGAGCTGTAGAAGAGCCAATAGATTTAGGGGTCCAAGGATACGAATCATTAAAATGTTAATAGACAAGTTCAAAAATAAATCAAAAAGTTTAATGGAATCCTGGCCTTTATCTCAAGGGGATTGGATTACAAAGGGGAGGAAGATACTTTACAGCTGCATAAAGCTCTGGTTAGATTCCATCTGAAGTACTGCATTCAATTCTGGCACCGTATCTCAGGAAGGATCTATTAGCTTTGGAATGGGTGCAGCGCAGAGTCGCCAGAATGATACTGGGGCTCAGGGCATTAAATTATGAGTACTGGTTGTATAAACTTGGAGTATAGATGATTGAAGGGTGATCTCGTCACGGTCTTTAAATGTTAAAAGGATTCGATAGGGTAGAATTTGGGGGATTTGCAGCAACAGATTAAAGATCATCCACCGTCCCACGTCATCTTCAACTCATTCACCTAGAGTCCTGCCAAAAGTTCCAGGGCTTCCTCCTCCTGGGGGGGGGGGGGGGTGGGCAGTAGCTTGATGTTTGCTGCACCACCCCTCACATTATGTGTTAACTTCTCCTGAAAGGAGAGTGCAGGCTGCGTAAAGGATACGGTTATAGCTGCATATGCAATGATACCCATGAACCAGCAGATAAAGCATGCAAAGAAGATACGCTGCTTGCAAACTGTAGGTTATGCTTTCAAAGGAAAGCATGCAGGTAAAGTGGCGAGTAAAGTGCCACGTGTAGGAGTGGGATGGTATTGCTAAGGTGGCAGTGAACTGGGCTAAGCACTGATGCCACTTAAGGGAGGCCTGGAGTACATTTGTGGTTAAGTGGTGAGGTAATAATAGACATGGAAGCGCTGAGACGTCCTGGAAGCTGCATGTAACTTCTCATTCCTTGCCCATCCTTATTTGGATGTTGAACTTTTTTTCGGCGTTCCACACCTGGGAGTTTTGGAGTGGCACTTAGACAGTCACCTTCCTTTACTGTCTGCAACTGTCAGCCACTGCTCCATACAGCCAATCCCTCCTTCTTCTCACTGAGTACCTACACCTCCCTTGATGTTAATACTAGCAGAATGTCAGCTAGCGTATGCCCATGCCGCCATGTCGCTTCTTTTCCTTCTTCTACCTTCTTGAAGCTGTTGCAGAACTTTACTGCAGTAGCGCGAGAATTCCCCCCCCCCCCCCCCACATGCATAATGACAATATCTGGAGGAACTCCAGAGGGAATCTTCCCCCAATTATGTTAATGAGTTGACCTTGGAAATTAGACTGGGGTCAGCAATGCACATGTGGAGCAGGCAGATGTAGCCACTTGCTGAACCTCTGAAAGCACAATGACTGAGTGGCAAATTTAAGCCCATAGCACTGAAGCTGAGTAATTAGAGCTGTGATTATTGTCATGTGAAGTATGTGATGTCATAGTCTACTCTTCGAAGATCAAATGACCACCTAAGAGTTCAACAGAGCTCGCACCTTTGAAGTTACAAAAGAACATAAAAAATAGGAGTAGGAGAGGGCCATACGGCCCACTGAGCCTGCTCCGCCATTCAATAAGATCATAATTGATCTTCTATATAAACTCCACTTTCCTGCCCTATCTCCATGTCCCTTGATGCCCAAAAATCTAAAAGTTGAATTGTTCATTTTGAGTCATTGTTGTCCTCCTCCCAAACATTCCCCTTAATGTACAGCCATCAGAGAGGTCGAATTCAAAGATATTTCAAAGAGACAAGTGTAAAACTGCCTAGCAACCGTCGACTTAATTAACTTCTAAACACAGGCAAAGACACTTTTCAGGACAGGCATTTCTTATTGGATGTGCAGATGATTCTAATCAGTACTGGTCGTAGAAACAATGAGCTTTTCGTAGAGTACAGGTTGACCCTCCCTTATCACCACCCCTCGCCCAGAACCATTCGCGGCCACCGGGTGGCGCATGCACAGAACTCCAACATGGACAACGTGAAACAATTAACAATAAACAAGGAAGTTGTCAGCTTAAATGGAGCTATTCAAGAACATCCTAAAAATAAAGAGCACACGCTTGTTTTCTTTGGAGTTTACAGAGCTTGTAATTAAGAGTATATATTATAGTATATGGTTGAGTGTATCACTTATCAAGTAAAGCTGAATCTCATGCGAAATGTCATGTGGTCATGTGTACTAAAACTAAGGATCAATTATAGTTCTATCTTTCCCTTTGGAAGTCTTTGTTCTCCCTGGGAGATGAGAAGGTTGTGGTACAACAACTTGAACATGGAAATGACTGGCATTCAAAGATCTCTGTGCCGCACTGCCTGCCAGCCCCAGCCAGCCAGGCCCGACACAGACATCCCCGACCCCGCAATCCACCGTCTCTCCCGCCCTCCCCCACCCCCCCCACCCCCCGCCACGATCTCCGCGATGCACTGCCAGCCAGTCCCAATATCCCCAACCCTGCGATTCCCGACCCCCAGCCCCTCCACGATCTCCGCGCCACACTGCTAGCCAGCCCCAGCCCCAATCCCAGCCAGGCCCGATATCCCCGAACACATGATCCGCTGCTCCGTTGTATTTTAAGCTTAATGATATATTAATGACTTGTCCACTAGATTTTTCTGTGACATGGTGCAGCTCTCCCTGCCTGCTCAGTGTACTGCTTGGTGTGGCACTGAGCCACATGTGCAGAAAATACAAAATGGTGTCTGGACCATCGGCTTCTTCTTTGAGCAGCAGCCCTACCAGTCCCTATCTATCGCCACCCTCCTTCACTGGTTTGATTTTGTTATCACTCTGAACAACTTCTCTTTTAACTCCATTCACTCCCTCCAGATAGAAGGATAAAATTGCGAACTCAATGGATCCCAGCTACACCTATCCTTTTGCAGGATATTTGAAACACTGTTCCAAACCTGCTCAAGCTACTCTGCTGCCCTCTAACATCGATGACTGTGCTGGTGCCACTTTCTCTGTTGCTCCGATATTGAGAAGTTCGTTGACTAATTTACAGCCATTCCTCAGCTTTACATGGTTCATAGGATCATAGAAATTTACAGCACGGAAGGAGGGCCTAAGTGTCATCGCCGGCCGACAAAGAGCTATCCAGCCAATCCCACTTTCCAGCTCTTGGTCCATAACCCTGTAGGTTACGGTACTTCAAGTGTACATACAAGAACTTTTTAAATGTGGTGAGGGTTTCTGCGTCTACCACCCTTTCAAGCCAGGCTTCCCTGCTTTTATACTCCAGCCCCTTTGCAATAAAGGCCAAGATACCACTGGCCTTCCTGATCACTTGCTGTATCTGCATACTATCCTTTTGCGTTTCATGCACAAGTACCCCCAGATCCCACTGTACTGTGGCACTTTGCAATCTTTCTCCATTTAAATGATAACTTGCTCTTCGATTTTTTCTGCCAAAGTGCATGACCTCACACTTTCCAACATTATATTTCATCTGCTAAATTTTTAGCCCAGGGAGGCACCATACCATCCTGGAGTTACATCTATGGCTGCAGAAACGCCTATTCCCCTAACTATTGAATGCACTACCACTACAGCTCTTTTATTCTTTGTCTCTCCCCCTGTGCAGCTGAACCACCCGTGGTGCCTTGAACTTGGCTCTGGCTGCACTCCCCAGAGGCACCATCGCCCTCACCGGTGCTCAGAAGAGAATATCGGTTGGAGAGCGAAATGAAATTGACTTTAATTAAGTTTTATTTTGATTTTGCTAATTGGCTCTATTCAGAGCTCTTGGTGCCCTCCAAGCACTCTTACCAGTAGCCGTGAGAATATTTAGGAGCCTATACCGCTTGAGGTATTGCACTTTGCAAGATCCTCAGCATATGCAGCTTAGTTTTTGTGCAGATTTGCACCTAATAACTTGCTGCTATTGTTGCTCGCAACCTCTTGTGTACTGGAAGAGCTTTGGAGCAGATAGGCCCAAAATATAAAACCTTATTTGATTACAACAACAGCTTGTGTTTATATAGCGCCTTTAGGGACCGAAATTCAGCCCCGCCAGAAACAGGGCACGCCTACTGTTTTTGTTGTGTTTTAGCCGCTGCAATGGATGCAGCAGCCCATTCTGCAAAATTCAGCACTTTGTTACTTTTTTTTCCGAGTGGATGGAAGTCGGTCATAGTGGGGGTGGGACGGAGTGACCATCACTAGCGGGGCAGAAGTGGAGGTGGGACGGAGTCTCCACCTCTGTCTGTCATCAGCGCCGGGCTGGTGACGTCATCGCGCTGGCACGTCACCCCCAAGAGGGGTTGCCAGGCTGCCTATTGGCAGCCCGGCCGAACCTGGGGGCATAATGGTCGGGCTGACCTTGTGGTCGGCCGACAAAATAAACTGGCCACTCCACCATTTTACACACCGTGCACCGACAGAAAAAGCTGTCGGGGGCACCGGCCAGAAGACTTTCTCAGCTGAATTTCGCTTCCGGGGCAGGACATCAGCAGTGTATCTTCCACGCTGTGATGACGCACTTAGGCTTTGGTAGCAGCGTGGGGGGAGTGGGGCGGATATGGTCACCACCGGAAAAAACCCTGAGGAGAATTTTGTAAGCGTCGGCCAGTCCACCACAAGTCGGCGGCCATCGACACCGCCTCGTGGCCGCCGCTTTCCAGCGGCCAGAGGCCTTATCGGGAGGCTGAATTTCAGCCCCTTAACGTATTGAAACATCCCAAGGCGCTTTACAGGAGTATAATGCGATTTATAAATTTGATACTGAGCCCCATAAGTAGAAATTAGCACAGGTGACCAAAAGTTTGCTGAAAGACGTATGTTTTAAAGAGGTCTTGAAGGGGGAAAGAGAGGAGAGGCGGAGAGGTTTCGGCAGGGAGTTCCAGAGTTTAGGGCCTCGGCAACAGAAGGCACGGCCACCAATGGTTGAGCGATTATAATCAGGGATGCTCAGTAGGGAAGAATTAGAGGAGCGCAGACATCTCGGGGACTAAGTAGGCTACACAATCAAGGATGGGCAAATCACAATCAAGCTGAATCCTGCTCTCACCCAATGGCCACATATACACACAGGGGTCATCGGTTAAAAATCAAGAGGTAGAACCATCTCCAACCCCAGGGACACACAGGCGATTTGTAATATCCTTATTGTCACTTCTATAGTGCTCATTACGTGCAAAGGGATACCATGTGATGAGGAGGGAAGTGGAGGAATGAGTCAGGAGAAGGCAAAAGCACAGTCAAAGAAGAAGGCCAAAAGGAGATTTTAAAATGTGGGGAGGGAGGTGGCATAACAGAGATATTGAGTGAGGGAGGGGGTTTCAGAGGGTAGGAGCAATCACTGATAGTCAAGCAGAGGGCATGGGAAATGAAAAGTAGGGTGGTTTTGCAGGACTGGTGGGTGCACACAAGGACATAAGTTTGGATCACTTGGGTAAATAGGGAATGAGGCACTGGAGGGATTTGAAGGTGAGGACAAAACCCTCTAAAACATGGAAGCCAGTGGAACTTGGCACGGACTTGAAATGCAGGCCTGAGTACAGATAGGACATGGCCATTTACTCTGTTTCTCCAGAGTTTCTGCTGAAGTTACAGGGAACTGCCGTGGGGAATTCTGCCCCTTATATGCACCAAGGCTTTCTGGGCCAAGCTTAAATTGTCTGCTTGGAGGGAGACAGACTCAAGGCTGGAAGTGTGTAAGTGTTTATGGGAGCTGAGGAGGATGGCTTTGATGTTGTCGACATTAAGCTGGAGGACATTTTGGCTCATCCAGGTCTTAATGACAGATATGCAGTTGGAAACAGTGGCAACAACCATGGAGTCAGTAGAGCGATAGCAAAGTAGACCATGCATGTGAAAGGTAGTATGTAAATGATGAAGCAAAGGGGGCCAAGGATAAAACTGTGGGTATAACAGAAGTGACCATCTGGGCATGGGAGGAGAAACTGTTTGAGCTAATGTAACATCTGCAACGTGACATTTAGGAATGGATAATGGAGAGAGCAGCTCTTGGATGAGATCAGCTAACTTAGTCCCATGGGTTTATGTACTGATAAAATGAAAAAAAAGAACTACAAATGCTGCAAGTTAGAAATAAACACAGAAAAGGCCTCAAAGAGAAAATACATTTTTGTATATAGACCCATTATCAGCTGGAAACTGGAAGATTAACATTCAGAGGAATAAAAGCAAAGGCGTGTCGGGATATAAGAGAACAATAGGTAGTGAAAGTCAAGAATATTTGATTCCTGTTACAGAGAGGGGTTAATAGGTTGAATAGCCAGAAAACATTTTTTTTTGAAAAGCTGGAGGTAAAAATTCGTGGGCCATCTTAATCAGACAATGAATAGGCATTACAATGATAAAGGGTTTGAAATATGTTAAGTATGGTGATGGAAAGGCACGAGAAAAATAGACACAGAAAAAGGTAAGAAAAATGGGAGAAATCTGCCAATGGAAATCTGAAATAGAAACAAATTCTGGAAACACACAGAAAGCAGGCGAACATCCAAAAAAGATATAAACACAGGCCAACTCCCTTGGTGCAGAGCCTCTGCAGAACTGTGTTCTGATGAAGAGATTACAACCAAACTGTCAGCTGTATACCCTACAGCCATGGAGTGTTGAACCAACTGTGCATCTTATCAAATGCCTTTTGGAAATCTAAATACACCACATCCATCGGTACACCTCGTTATATCCTCAAAGAATTCCAGTAAATTAGTTAAACATGATTTCCCCTTCATGAATCCATGTTGCGTCTGCTTGATTGCACTATTCCTATCTAGATGTCCCGCTATTTCTTCCTTAATGATATCTTCAAGCATTTTCCCCACTACAGATGTTAAACTAACTGGCCTATAGTTACCTGCCTTTTGTCTGCCCCCTTTTTTAAACAGAGGCGTTACATTAGCTGTTTTCCAATCCGCTGGTACCTCCCCAGGGAGCAGGGAGGTCTGACTGCAGTTGTACAAGGCGTTAGTGAGGCCTCATTTGGAATATTGTGTTCAGTTTTGGTCTCCTAATCTGAGGAAGGACGTTCTTGGTTTTGAGGGAGTGCAGCGAAGGTTCACCAGACTGATTCCAGGGATGGCTGGTCTGTCATATGAGGAGAGACTGGATCAACTGGGCCTTTATTCACTGGAGTTTAGACGGATGAGAGGAGATCTCATAGAAACGTATAAGATTCTGACTGGACTGGACAGGTTAGATGCAGGAAGAATGTTCCCGATGTTGGGGAAGTCCAGAACCAGGGGACATAGTCTTAGGATAAGAGGTAGGCCATTTAGGACTGAGATGAGGAGAAACTTCTTCACTCAGAGAGTTGTTAACCTGTGGAATTCCTGCCGCAGAGAGTTGTTGATGCCAGTTCATTGGATATATTCATGAGGGAGTTAGATTTGGCCCTTACGGCTAAGGGGATCAAGGGGTATGGAGAGAAAGTTGGAAAGGGGTACTGAGGGAATGATCAGCCATGATCCTATTGACTGGCGGTGCAGGCTCAAAGGGTCGAATGGCCTACTCCTGCACCTATTTTCTATGTTTCGATGTTTCTATACATTAATGATTTAGATGAAGGAATTGAGTGTAATATCTTCAAGTTTGCAGATGACACTAAGCTGGGTGGCGGTGTGAGCTGTGAGGAGGACGCCAAGAGGCTGTAAGGTGACTTGGACAGGTTAGGTGAGTGGGCAAATGCATGGCAGATGCAGTATAATGTGGATAAATGTGAGGTTATCCACTTTGGGGGCAAAAACACGAAGGGAGAATATTATCTGAATAGCGGCAGATTAGGAAAAGGGGAGGTGCAACAAGTCCTGGGTGTCATGGTACATCAGACATTGAAAGTTGGCATGCAGGTACAGCAGGCAGAGAAGAAGGCAAATGGTATGTTGGCCTTCATAGCTAGGGGATTTGATTATAGGAGCAGGGAGATCTTACTGCAGTTGTACAGGGCCTTGGTGAGGCTTTACCTGGAATATTGTGTTCAGTTTTGGTCTCCTAATCTGGGGAAGGACGATCTTGTTATTGAGGGAGTGCAGCGAAGGTTCACCAGACTGATTCCCGGGATGGCAGGACTGACATATGAGGAGAGACTGTTTCGTCTGGACCTGTATTCACTCGCGTTTAGAAGGATGAGAGGGGATCTCATAGAAACATATAAAATTCAGACGGGATTGGACAGGTTAAATGCAGGAAGAATGTTCCCGATGTCGGTGAAGTCCAGAACCAGGGGACACAGTCTAAGGATAAGGGGTAAGCCATTTAGGACTGGGATGAGGAGAAACTTCTTCACTCAGAGAGTTGTTAACCTGTGGAATTCCCTGCCGCAGAGAGTTGTTGATGCCAGTTCATTGGATATATTCAAGAGGGAGTTAGACATGGCCCTTACGGCTAAAGGGATCAAGGGGTATGGAGAGAAAGCAGCAAAGGGGTACTGAGGTGAATGATCAGGCATGATCTTATTGAATGGCGGTGCAGGCTCGAAGGGCTGAATGGCCTACTCCTGCACCAATTTTTATGTTTCTAGGTCCTGCAGGCAGAATTTAGCGAGTTAGGAGAAAAATTAAAGGGTAGGACAATCAAAAGTAGTAATCTCCGGGTTACAACCGGTGCCACGTGCTAATGAGTACAAGAATAGAAACATAGAGAGGATGAAAGTGTGGCTGGAGAGTTGGTGTTGGAGGGAGCGCTTTAAATTCCTGAGGCATTGGGACTACTTCTCGGGGAGATGGAACCTGTAAAAACCGGACAGGTTGCACCTCAACAGCGCTGGGACCAATATCCTTGCGGGGAAATTTGCTCGTGCTGTTGGGGAAAGTTTAAACTAACTTAGCAGGAGGATGGGAACCTGAAAACAAATTCAATAGGGAAGAAAATAAAGCTGAAATTGGAAAGTGGTATACTCATAATAAAGGATGAAACTGAGTACGTGTACAATGAGCAAGTGTGACCTTAGCTCCTTTAATAAGACTCCAGAGTGTAGGTACCTCGTGGGTGACCTGCTTATATACCGTGCTCCCAAGGGATGCTGGGATCCCTTGGGACTCCAACAGGTGGGCTCTCTGGTGGTCAGGTATCATACAGGTTACAGAGGGTCAATACATAACAGAAAGCAAGAATGTCGAAAGTGAATCTGTAAGAGAGAGGAAACAAGGGTGAGTAAGTAGTAATCAAGGATGTCTTCCTCTGCTAAATGGTATATGCTTCAATGCAAGGAGTATAGCAAATAAGGCTGAGCTGAGAGCACACGTCGACACTTGGAAGTATGACATTATAGCCATTACAGAGACATGGCTGAAAGAGGAGCAGGCTTGGAAGCTAAATATTCCTGGTTACAGGATTTTTAGACAAGACAGGGGGTGGCAGGGCGCCGGGGGGGGGGGGGGGGGGGGTGTAAAAAGGTAGGGGGGGGACGTCATGGTATTGATTAAAGAAACTATTACAGCTGTGAAGAGGGATGATATGTTAGAGAGATCATCAAATGTATCCCAGGCTGCTAAGTGAAGTAAAAGAGGAAATAGCAGAGGCTTTGACGATCATTTTCCAATCCTCTCTTGCTTCAGGTGTGGTGCCAGAGGACTGGAGGACTGCTAATATGGTACCTTTGTTTAAGAAGGGAGAAAGGGATAGACTGAGTAATTACAGGCCAGTCAGCCTAACCTCAGTGGTGGAAAAATTATTGGAAAAAATCCTGAAGGATAGGATAAATCTTCACTTAGAAAGACACAGGTTAATCAAGGACAGTCGGCACGGATTTGTCAAGGGAAGGTCGTGTCTGACTAATTGATTTAAATTTTCGAGGAGGCACCAGGAGGGTCGATGAAGGCAAAGCGCGTGATATAGTGTATATGGATTTTAGTAAAGCTTTTGATAAGGTCCCACATGGCAGACTGGTCACAAAAGTAAAAGCCCATGGAATCCGGGGCAAAATGGCAAGTTGGATCCAAAATTGGCTCGGAGGCAGGAAGCAAAGGGTAATGGTTAATGGGTGTTTTTGCGACTGGAAGGATGTTTCCAGTGGGGTTCCGCAGGTCCTTTGCTTTTTGTGATATACATCAATGATCTAGACTTGAATATAGGGGGTATGATTAAGAAGTTTGCAGATGATACTAAAATCGGCTGTGTGGTTGATTATGAAGAAGAAAGCTGCAGACTGCAGGAAGATATCAATCAACTGGTCAGGTGGGCAGAGAAGTGTGAGGTAATGCATTTGGGGAGGGCTAGCAAGGAAAGGGAATACACATTAAATGGTAGGATACTGAGAAGTGTAGAGGAACAAAGGGACCTTGGAGTGCATGTCCACTGATACCTGAAAGTAGCAGGCCAGGTGGATAAGGTGGTTCAGAAGGCATACAGAATGCTTGCCTTTACTGGCTGAGGCATAGAATTCAAGAGCAGGGGGGGTTGTGCTTGAACTGTATAAAACACTGCTTAGGCCACAGCTGGAGTACTGCGTGCAGTTCTGGTCACCACATTACAGGAAGGATGTGATTGCACTGGAGAGGGTACAGAGGAGATTTATGAGTGGAGAATCTAAGCTATGAGGACGGGTTAGATAGGCTGGATTTGTTTTAATTGGAACAGAGGAGGCTGAGGGGAGACCTCATTGAGGTGTATAAAATTTTGAGGGGCCTTCTTATAGTGGATAGCAAGGGCCTATTTCCCTTGGTGGAGGGCTCAATTATGAGAGGGCATAGTTTTAAAGTGGTTGGTGGAAACTTTAGAGGTGATTTGAGGGGAAATTTCTTCACGCAGAGGGTTGTGGGAATCTGGAACTCACTGCCTAGAAGGGTGATAGAGGCAGAAACCCTCACCACATTTAAAAGGTGCTTGGATGGACACTTGAAGTGCTGTAACCTGCAGGGTTACGGACCTAGAGCTGGTAAGTGGGATTAGACTGGATAACCTCATGTTGGCTGGCGCAGATATGATGCTAAGTACTTCAGTGAATCGAATACGGCCAGTGATCTCCTGAATTAGTTGCGAACATCTGGATGAGTCAGGGAGGAATTTTCCCAGATTTTTTTCCCCCAATTGGTCTGGGTTTTTTTTGCCTCTCCCAGGAGATCACATGGCTCCGGGTGGAGTGGAATGTAAAATGTTGTAATGCATGAGGTATCACAGTTGTGTGGGGCGGACTGGTTGGGCCGGATGCTCTTTACCTTTCCGCCATTGTTCATAGGTTCACATGTAACCTTCAGGACTGCTGACCGAGGGCAGGGTGGCTCTTTGTCCGCTGACGTGGACACGATGGGCCGAAATGGCCTCCTTCTGCGCTGTAGATTTCTATTTCTATGTTTCTAACTCTCACAATCAGCTACAGGGAGCCCATCCTTTCACCGCAGGAATAGGATTAGTATCTTCTCTGTACTATTTAACACTGGATGGTTGTTCTATAAATTATAATACTTTCAAAAGGGAATTTAGAGATCTCAGAATAATTGGCATAAGTTTACAACCCTATTCACATGAAGTCATGGAACAGACAAATTTGCTGTTGATTTAAATCTTTTTAAATGACTGGCAGATTTTTGTGTAACGTGATCGCCATAGGTTATCGGCAACAGTGGGTACTTGGCTATTGTACACATATAAAGACTGCTTGTGTTTACATTATCATCTTCATAGGCAGTCCCTCAAAATCGAGGAAGACCTACTTCCACTCTAAAAGTGAGTTCTCAGGTGACTGAACAGTCCAATACGGGAATTACAGACTTTGTCACAGGTGGGACAGACAGTGGTTGAAGGAAAGGGTAGGTGGGGAGTCTGATTTGCCGTATGCTCCTTCCGCTGTCTGCGCTTGTTTTCTGCATGCTCTCAGTGATGGATGACACTTGTTATTAAACCAATGATCAGACTTTGAGTGTGACAGTGCATGTTTTCTAGGTTTACGCAAGCCCCCAGGGAGATCATTCTGCGGGGCTCCACTGCTGGCAGGGATTCTCCCCAAGACAAGCAGTGAACTGGAGATACAGCTAAAGTAGGACCTGATTCTCGGATTTGTGCTCGCCAGTAGTGGGACTCATGCCAGAAGCAAAATTTCACAAAAAGGAAACCTCTGTCGCCAGCATATTATAGAACTGGATCTTATTTCTAAATTTCTCAATTGAACCAGTCAACAAAGAAAACATTATCGATTTAACACGAGTAAGGTCACTGCAAGCTCTGAAGTGAAATTGATCATCACTTCAAAAATAATATTCATTAGAGTCAACTCAATAATTCTCTAATTTTTTTCTTTTTCATCTCCCTCTTTTGCAGACGTTGATTTATGTTGGGATACGGTTCCATGGGCTGGAGTATCTTGCCAAGTGAATATTATTCATGTGTCAGAGCCAGACAGTTGACACTGACCTTGGGAGTGCATCGCAGCCTAGTAATAAAACCTGATGTCAGCCGACAACCACACAGGGGCAATTTCTCTAGGTAGTGTTTAGGAATGGCATTCCTGCTTGATAGTTTCTTCTCCCTTGCTGAGATGCTGAGGTCAATTCTAGCAGCACTCATAGAATGATACAGCACAGAAGGAGGCCATTCGGCCCATCGTACCTGTGCCGGCTCATTGATAGAGCTGTCCAATTCATTTTCATCATCATCATAGGCTGTCCCTCGAAATGAGGATGACTTGCTTCCACGCGAAAAAGGGATGAGTTCACAGGTGTTTGAATGAAGGACCTAATATTTCAGATCCCGAAATACATCTTGAAGGCGGGGAGGAAGATGTCTGTGCGTGGATTTTTTTTAACATATGGTGACCGTTGCACACCAGCCACCACACGGGCTTGACAGAGCTAGGTCTTGGTCCAGTGGCAAGGATTAACTAAGCTCTGCTGCAAGGGCCTAGTGCGCACACATAGCGCAGTGTGGGCTGGCCCGTGCTGCCCCTGGGCCCTATTAATTCTACTCCCTTGCTCTTTCCTCATAACCCTGAAAAGTTTTTCCCTTCAAGTATTTATCCAATTCTCTTTTGAATGTTGCTATTGAGTCTGCTTCTACCACCCTTTCAGGTAGGGCATTCCAGATCACAATAGCTTGTTGGGTAAAGAAATGTTTTCTCATCTCACCTCTTTTTCTTTTGCCAATTACCTTAAATCTGTGTCCTATATTTACCGACCCTTCTGCCAAGAGAAACAGTTTCTCCTTATTTACTCTATCAAAACTTTTCATGGTTTTGAACAGCTCTATCAAATCTTCCTTTAACCTTCTCTGCTCGAAGGAGAACAACCCCAGCTTCCAGTCTTTCCACATAACTGAAGTCCCCCATCGCTGGTACCATTCCGGTAAATCTCCTCTACACCCTCCCCAAGGCCTTGACATCCTTCCTAAAGTGTGGTGACCAGAATTGAACACAATACGCCAGCTGAGTCCTAACCAGTGTTTTATAAAGGTTTAGCATGACTTCCTTGCTTTTGTACTCTATGCCTCTATTAATAAAGCCTGGGATCCCATATGCTTTTTTAACAGCCTTCTCATCTTGTCCTGCCACCTTCAAAGATTTGTGAATGTACAGCCCCAGGTCTCTCTGTTCCTGCACCTCCTTTAAAATTGTACCATTTAGTTTATATTGCCTCTTCTCATTCTTCCAACCAGAATGTATCACTTCACACATCTCTACGTTAAATTTCATCCGCCATGTGTCTGCCCATTTCACCAGTCTGTCTACGTCCTCCTGAAGTTTGTTACCATCCGCTTCATTGTTTACTACATCTCAGAGTTTCGTACCATCAGCAAACTTTGAAATTATTTCCTGCACCCATGTCCAGGTCATTAATATATATCAAAAAGAGCAGTGGTCCTAATAACAACCCCTGGGGAAAGCACTGTATACCTCCCTCCAGTCTGAAAAACAACTGTTCACCACTGCTCTCTGCTTTCTGTCCTTTAGCCAATGTTGTGTCCTTGCTGCCATTGTCGCTTTAATCCCATGGGATTTAATTTTTGTAACAGGTCTATTATGTGGTACTTTGTTAAGCACCTTCTCAAAGTCCATATACACAACATCAATCACATTACCCTCATCAGCTCTCTCTGTTACTTCATCAAAGAACTCGATCAAGTTATCAAACACGATTTGCCTTTAATAAATCTGTGCTAACTTTCATTTATTTGCCCATACTTTTCCAATTTCCACCCTTACTTCCCTCAGTAACCAAGGATGCATCCCATTCCGGACCGGTGACTTTTCTACTTTGAGGACTGCCGACCTTTTAAGCATCTCCTCTTTATCTATTTTTATCCTATCCAATATCGCTACTCTTCCTTTACTGCTGCATTGGCAGCATCCTCTTCTCTAGTGAAGACAGATGCAAAGTACACATGTAGTACCTCAGCCATGCTCCTGCCTCCACAAGAGTATTTCCTTTTTGGTCCTTCATCAGCTACACCCTTCCTTTGACTACCCTCTTATTATTTATAAAAGACTTTTGCGTTCCCTTTTATATTAGGCGCTAATCTAGTCTCATACTCTCTTTGCCCTACAATTCCCTTTTTTAGATCTCTTCTATACTTTCAGCATTCTATATTCAGTTGGGGTACGGTAGCATAGTGGTTATGTTAATGTACTAGTAATCCAGAGGCCTGGACAAATAATCCAGAGAGGGGAGTTTAAATCCCACCATGGCAGCTGGGTAATTTAAGTTCAGTTAATTAAATAAATTTGGAGGTAAAAAGTGTAACAGTGTCCATGAAACTACCAGAAAACTCATCTGATTCATTAATGTTTTAGGGAAGGATATCTGCCGTCTTTACTTGGCCTGGCCTATCTGTGACTTCAGACCCACAGTAGGTTGACTCTTAACTGCCCTCTGAAATGGCCCAGCAAGCACGTCAGTTGTACCAAAACCATACAAAAGAAGTATCATGAACTGCAGTGGTTCAAGAAGGCGGCTCACCACCATCTTCTCAAGGGCAATTATGGATGGGCAATAAATGCCAGCATCCTATAAACAATTTTTTTTTAAACTTGGTACTCTACTGCATTATAAACCTTGGAATCATTGCAGTAAGCCTTATTTTTCTGTCCCATTTTAACCTTTATATCATTAGTCATCCAGGGAGCTTTGGATGCCCTTCCTTTCCCCCTATTGTGTCTATTCTGTAAATGAACCATTTCCTCCTTGAAGGCCTGCCATTGTTAAATTACAGTTTTGCCTACCAATTTATGATTCCAATCCACCTGGGCCAGATCCCTTTTCAACTCTATGAAGTTAGCCCTCCTCCAGCTAAGTATTTTTATGGTTGATTGTACCGTGTAATTTTCCATAACTATTCTAAACCTGTAAAACCTTCTACCGTGGCTGAGGTTTGTTAACTTAAGCACACGTTAGGGATTGAACCAGCCTTCTATGGTCTTTTTCATAGATTCATAGAAGTTTACAGCATGGAAGGAGGCCGTTTCAGCTCATTGTGTCCGCGCCGGGTACTGAACATCCAAGTCCTTTTTAAATGTGGTGAGGGTTTCTGCCTCTACCACCCCTTCAGACTTCCAGACCCCCACAACCCTCTGCATGAAGAAATTTCCCCTCAAATCCCCTCTAAAATTTCGACCAATTACTTTAAATTTATGCCCCCTGATTGTTGACCCCTATGATCAGGGAAATAGGTCATTTCTATCCAATATATCAAGCCCCCTCATAATTTTATACACCTCAATGAGGTCTCCCCTCAGCCTCCTCTGTTCCAATGAAAATAAATCCAGCCTATCTAAGCCGTCCTCATAGCTTAGATTCTCCACTCCCAGCAACATCCTTGTAAATCTCCTCTATACCTTCTCCAGTGCAATCACATCCTTCCTGTAATGCGTTGACCAGATCTACACACAGTATTCCAGCTGTGGCCTAAGCAGTGTTTTATACAGTTCAAGCTTAACCCCCCTGCTCTTGTAGTCTGTGCCTCGGCTAATAAAGGCAAGCATTCCGTATGCCTTCTTAACCACCTTATCTACCTGGCCTGCTACTTTCAGGGATCTGTGAACATGCACTCCAAGGTCCCTTTGTTCCTCTACACTTCTCAGTATTCTACCATTTAATGTGTATTCCCTTTTGTTATGTATGCAACCCCAGGCAACCTGTGTAATACCACCACAAGAAGGCTTACCTGTTGGAGTCCCAAGTGATCCCAGCAACCCTTGGGAGCACTGTATATAAGCAGGCCTCTCACGCTGTACCAGCACTCTGGAGTCTGAATAAAGGAGCTAAGGTCACACTTACTTATTGTCTACAGTACTCAGTGACTTTATCTTATTTTGAGGATAACAATTGGCGACGAGATAATGAACAACCACACGAAAATGCAGAGATCTGTTGGTATCCTGGAGAAATTCTCAGAAGGAGATGATTGGGAGGCCTTCGTGGAGCGACTCGACCAATACTTCATAGCCAACGAACTGGAAGGGGATGAGAACGGAGTCAAACAAAGGGCGATCCTCCTCACCGTCTGCGGGGCAACAACCTATGGCCTCATGAAGAATCTTCTTGCCTCGGTGAAACCAACAACCAAATCCTATGAAGAATTGTGTACGCTGGTCCAGGAGAACCTAAATCCGAAGGAAAGCGTTCTGACGGCAAGGTATAGATTCTACACATGTCAGTGGTCTGAAGGCCAGGAAGTGGCGAGCTACGTTGCCGAACTAAGGCGCCTTGCAGGACATTGCGAATTCGATGGATTCCTTGAGCAAATGCTAAGAGACCTTTTTGTGCTTGGCATTGGCCATGAGTTTATCCTTCGCAAACTATTGACTGTTGAAACACCGAATCTGAGCAAAGACGTAACGATAGCCCAGGCATTTATATCTACCAGCGATAACACCAAACAAATTTCACAGCATAAAGAGGTTTCGTCAAGTACTGTACACAAAGTAATGTCGTTTTCAGGCAGGAATGTACATGGCAGAACGTACAGGCCGGCAGCTGTATGACTTCAAATGACCCAGAGTCCACCATCAATCGTTAATGCGAGGCAGTTAATACCTTGTTGGCACTGTGGAGGTGATCATCGAGCCCATCAATGCCACTTCAAACACTATGCGTGCAAAGGCTGTGAAACAATGGGACACCTCCAGTGAATGTGCAGACGAGTTGCAAACCCTGCAAACCACCACGTTGCAGAGGAGAACAGATCCATGGCGGATCAGGCTGAACTAGAGACTCGAACCGAGGAGGCAGAAGTGTATGGGGTACACACCTTCACCACGAAATGTCCACCGATCATGCTAAAAGTTGAACTGGATGGAATTCCAGTATCCATGGAACTGGACACGGGTGCGAGTCAATCTATCATGAGCAAAACGGCCTTCGACAAGCTGTGGTGCAACATGGCACACATGCCCAAGCTTAGCCCATTCATTCCAAGCTAAGAATTACACTAAAGAGCTGATCCCTGTAATTGGCAGCACACGAATTCCCACTATGGATTGTACCAGGAGATGGCCCCACACTGTTTGGCAGAAACTGGCTGGGAAAAATCCACTGGAACTGGGACGACATCCGAGCGCTCTCGTCCGTTGACGACGCCTCATGTGTCCAGGTTCTGAGCAAGTTCCTGTCATTGTTTGAGCCAGGCATCGGAAGTTTCTCGGGGGCAAAGGTACAGATCCATTTGGCTCCCGGTACACGACCCATTCATCAGAAGTCACGGGCAGTTCCATATATGATGCGAGAGAAAGTGGAAATTGAGCTGGACAGGCTGCAGCGAGAAGACATCATCGCGCCGGTGGAGTTCAACAAGTGGGTCAGTCCTATTGTTCTGGTTCTCAAAGACGATGGCATGGTCAGAATTTGTGGGGACTATAAAGTAACGATTAACCGTTTTTCGCGACAGGACCAGTACCCACTACCCAAGGCAGATGACCTATTTGTGACCCTGGCTGGAGGAAAGACGTTCACCAAGTTGGACCTGACCTCAGCCTACATGACACAGGAGCTGGCGGAATCTTCGAAAGGCCTCACCTGCATCAACACGCACAAAGGTCTGTTCATCTACAATAGATGCCTGTTTGGGATTCGATCGACCGCAGCAATTTTCCAAAGGAACATGGAGAGTTTGCTAAAGTTGGTTCCGCGAACCGTGGTTTTCCAGGACGACATACTGGTCACAGGTCGGGACACCATCGAACACTTGAAGAACCTGGAAGAGGTTCTAAGTCGACTAGATCGCTTGGGACTCAGGTTGAAACGCACGAAGTGTGTTTTCCTGGCACCAGAGGTCGAGTTCTTAGGGAGAAGAATCGTGGCAGACGGCATCAGACCCACTGACGCCAAGACGGAGGCCATCAAGAATGCATCAAGAACGTGACGGAGCTGCGGTCATTTCTGGGACTCCTCAACTATTTCGGTAATTTCCTACTCAGGTTAAGCACCTTGCTAGAACCCCTACATGTGCTGCTATGCAAGGGAGATGACTAGGTGTGGGGGAAATCACAAGAGGCTGCTTTTGAGAAAGCCAGAAATCTGTTATGTTCCAACAATGGCTTGCCTTGTATAACTCAAGTAAACGTTTAGTGCTAGCTTGCGATGCATCTTCATACAGGATCAGGTGTGTGTTACAATAAGCTAACAAATCGGGAACATTGCAACCCTGTCGCCTATGTGTCCAGGAGTTTGTCCAAAGCCGAAAAAGAAGCTCTGGCATGCGTTTATGGGGTGAAAAAAATGCACCAGTATCTGTTTGGTCTCAAGTTTGAGCTAGAAACTGACCAGAAGCCACTCATATTGCTATTCTCAGAGAGCAAAGGGATTAATACCAATGCCTCTGCCCCAATCCAAAGATGGGCGCTCACGCTGGCTACATACAACTATGTAATCCGCCACAGACCAGGCGCAAAGAACTGTGCTGATGCTCTCAGTCAGCTACCATTGCCCACCACCGAGTGGAAATGGCACAGCCTAAAGACTTGCTCTTGGTGATAGATGCATTCGAAAACGAAAAGTCATCGGTTACGGCCCGCCAGACCAGGACCTGGACCAGCCAGGATCCTTTACTGTCCCTTGTAAAAAACTGTGTCCTCCATGGGAGCTGGTCCAGCATCCCAGCGGAGATGCATGAAGAGATTAAGCCGTTCCAGTGGCGCAAAGACGAAATGTTCATACAGGTGGACTGTCTTTTGTGGGGTAATCGCGTGGTTTTGCCTAAGAAAGGTAGGGAAACGTTCATACGCGACCTACATAGTACCCACCCAGGCATAGCAATGATGAAAGCTATAGCCAGATCCCATGTGTGGTGGCCCGGCATCGACTCAGACTTAAGAATTGTGCGTGCACCAATGCAACACTTGCTCTCAACTGAGCAATGCATCCAGAGAGGCACCGCTAAGTTTGTGGTCATGGCCCTCCAAACCGTGGCCGAGGATCCACGTTGACTTTGCGGGCCTGTTCCTAAGCAAAATGTTTTTGGTTGTTGTGGATGCTTATTCAAAATGGATTGAATGTGTAATAATGTCTGTAAGCATGTCCACTGCCACCATCGAAAGCCTATGAGCCACGCACGACCTGTCCGATGTCCTCGTCAGCGTCAGCGTCAATGGAGCATGCTTCACCAGTGCTGAATTCAATGAATTCATGACCCGCAATGAGATCAAGCACGTCACATCTGCCCCGTTCAAGCCCGCATCTAAAGGTCAGGCAGAATGGGCAGTCCAGACAATCAAGCAAAGCTTGAAACGCGTGTCAGAAGGCTCCCTGCAGACCCGCCTGTCCCGAGTCCTGCTCAGCTACTGCAACAGACCCCATTCGCTCATCAGGGTTCCCCCAGCCGAGCTGCTCATGAAAAGGGCGTTCAAAACAAGGCTCTCTCTTGTCCACCCTGATCTCCATGATCATGTCGAGGGCATGCGGCATCAACAATGATCGCGCATGTACCATGATCGCGCAAACTTGTCACGTGATATTGAAGTCAATGTATTGAACCCTGTATTTGTACTCAATTATGGACATGGTCCCAAATGGCTTGCTGGCACGGTCATAGCCAAAGAAGGGAGTAGGGTGTTTCAGATCAAACTTGCCAATGGACTAACTTGCAGAAAGCATTTGGACCAAACCAAACTGCGATTCACAAACAGTCCCGAGCAACCCGATGAGGATACCACCAACTTCGACCCTCCAACATACACACAAGTGGCAACCGACATCACGGTTGACCACGAAACTGAACTCACCATCCCCAGCAGCCCGGCAAGGCCAGCTGCCCAGCAGCCCAACGAAGAACCAACCAATTCACCCACACCTGCATTTGTACCGAGACGATCGACAAGGAAGCGAAAAGCCCCAGATCGTCTCACCCTGTTGACTTTGGGAGGGAGCGATGTTATGTACGCAACCCCAGGCAATTTGTATAATACCTTCACCAGAGGGCTTACCTGTTGGAGTCCCAAGGGATGCCAGCATCCCTTGGGAGCACTGTATATAAGCAGGCCTCCCAAGCTGTACCAGCACGCTGGCGTCTGAATAAAGGAGCTAAGGTCACACTTACTCATTGTCCAAAGTACTCAGTTGCTTTACTTTATTTTGAGCATAACACCTTCCCTTGTTAGCCCTCCCAAAATGCATTACCTCACACTTCTCTGGATTCAATTCCATTTGCCGCTGTTCTTCCCACCTGACCAGTTGATTGATATCTTCCTGCAATCCACAGCTTTTTACTTCATTATCAACCACACAGCCGATTTTAGTATCATCTGCAAACTCATAGCCCCATATTCAAGTCTAGATCATTGATGTATATCACAAAAAGCAAAGGACCTGCAGAACCCCACTGGAAACATCCTTCCAGTCGCAAAAACACCCATCAACTATTACCCTTTGCTTCCTGCCTCCGAGCCAATTTTGGATCCAACTGGCCACTTTGCCCTGGATTCCATGGGTTTTTACTTTTGTGACCAGTCTGCCATGTGGGACCTTATCAAAAGCTTTGCTACAATCCATATACACGACATCATACCCTTTGCCTTCATCAACCCTCCTGGTTACCTCCACGAAAAATTCAATCGTTATTCAGAGACGACCTTCCCTTAACAAATCTAGACTGTCCTTGATTAATCCGTGTCTTTCTAAGTGAAGATTTATAAGAACATAAGAATTAGGAACAGGAGTAGGCCATCTAGCCCCTCGAGCCTGCTCCGCCATTCAACAAGATCATGGCTGATCTGGCCGTGGACTCCGCTCCACTTACCCGCCCGCTCCCCATAACCCTTAATTCCCTTATTGGTTAAAAATCTATCTATCTGTGATTTGAATACATTCAATGAGCTAGCCTTAACTGCTTCCTTGGGCAGAGAATTCCACAGATTCACAACCCTCTGGGAGAAGAAATTCCTTCTCAACTCGGTCTTAAATTGGCTCCCCCATTTTTTGAGGCTGTGCCTCCTAGTTCTAGTCTCCCCGACCAGTGGAAACAATCTCTCTGCCTCTATCTTGTCTATCCCTTTCATTATTTTAAATGTTTCTATAAGATCACCCCTCATCCTTCTGAACCCCAACGAGTAAAGACCCAGTCTACTCAATCTATCATCATAAGGTAACCCCCTCATCTCCGGAATCAGCCGAGTGAATCGTCTCTGTACCCCCTCCAAAGCTAGTATATCCTTCCTTAAGTAAGGTGACCAAAACTGCACGCAGTACTCCAGGTACGGCCTCACCAATACCCTATACAGTTGCAGAAGGACCTCCCTGCTTTTGTACTCCATCCCTCTCGCAATGAAGGCCAACATTCCATTCGCCTTCCTGATTACCTGCTGCACCTGCAAACTAACTTTTTGGGATTCATGTACAAGGACCCCCCAGGTCCCTCTGCACCGCAGCATGTTGTAATTTCTATCCATTCAAATAATATTCCCTTTTACTGTTTTTTTCTCCAAGGTGGATGATCTCACACTTTCTGACATTGTATTCCATCTGCCAAACCTTAGCCCATTCGCTTAACCTATCTAAATCTCTTTGCAGCCTCTCTGTGTCCTCTACACAACCCACTTTCCCACTAATCTTTGTGTCATCTGCAAATTTTGTTACACTACACGCTGTCCCCTCTTCCAGGTCATCTATGTATATTGTAAACAGTTGTGGTCCCAGCACCGATCCCTGTGGCACACTACTAACCACCGATTTCCAACCCGAAAAGGACCCATTTATCCCGACTCTCTGCTTTCTGTAAGCCAGCCATTCTCTCTCCATGCTAATACATTTCCACTGACCCCGCGTACCTTTATCTTCTGCAGTAACCTTTTGTGTGGCACCTTATCGAATGCCTTTTGGAAATCTAAATACACCACATCCATCGGTACACCTCTATCCACCTTGCTCGTTATATCCTCAAAGAATTCCAGTAAATTAGTTAAACATGATTTCCCCTTCATGAATCCATGTTGCGTCTGCTTGATTGCACTATTCCTATCTAGATGTCCCGCTATTTCTTCCTTAATGATAGCTTCAAGCATTTTCCCCACTACAGATGTTAAACTAACCGGCCTAAAGTTACCTGCCTTTTGTCTGCCCCCTTTTTTAAACAGAGGTGTTACATTAGCTGCTTTCCAATCCGCTGATACCTCCCCAGAGTCCAGAGAATTTTGGTAGATTATAACGAATGCATCTGCTATAACTTCGCCATCGCTTTTAATACCCTGGGATGCAATTCATCAGGACCAGGGGACTTGTCTACCTTGAGTCCCATTAGCCTGTCCAGCACTACCCCCCTAGTGAAAGTGATTGTCTCAAGGTCCTCCCTTCGCACATTCCTGTGACCAGCAATTTTTGGCATGGTTTTTGTGTCTTCCACTGTGAAGACCGAAGCAAAATAATTGTTTAAGGTCTCAGCCATTTCCACATTTCCCATTAAAATTAAATCCCTTTTCTCATCTTCTAAGGGACCAACATATACTTTAGTCACTCTTTTCCGTTTTATATATCTGTAAAAGCTTTTACTACCTGTTTTTATGTTTTGCGCAAGTTTGCTTTCGTAATCTATCTTTCCTTTCTTTATTGTTTTCTTAGTCATTCTTTGCTGTCGTTTAAAATGTTCCCAATCTTCTAGTTTCCCACTAACCTTGGCCACCTTATACGCATTGGTTTTTAATTTGATACTCTCTTATTTCCTTGGTTATCCACAGCTGGTTATCCCTTCTCTTCCCGCCCTTCTTTTTCACTGGAATATATTTTTGTTGAGCACTATGAAAGAGCTCCTTAAAAGTCCTCCACTGTTCCTCAATTGTGCCACTGTTTAATCTGTGTTTCCAATCTACTTTAGCCAACTCTGCCCTCATCCCACTGTAGTCCCCTTTGTTTAAGCATTTGTCCTTCAGGATTTTTTCCAATAATTTTCCCACCACTGAGGTTAGGCTGACAGGCCTGTGATTACTCGGTCTATCCCTTTCTCCCTTCTTAAACAAAGGTACCACATTAGCAGTCCTCCAGTCTCTGGCACCACACCTGTTGCCAGAGAGGATTGGAAAATGATCGTCAAAGTCTCTGCTATTTCCTCTTTTGCTTCTCTTAACAGCCTGGGATACATTTCATCCGGGCCTGGGGATTTATCCACTCTCAAAGCTGCTAAACCGCTTAATACCTCCTCCCTCACGATGTTTATTTCATCTAATATTTCACACTTCTTTTGCTCGATAGTAGTGTCTGCATTGCCCTTCTCTTTTGTGAAAACAGATGCATAGTATTGATTAAGAACCATACCCACATCTTCCGCCTCCACACACAGATTACCCTCATGGTCTCTAATAGGCCCTACCCTTTCTTTAGTTATCCTCTTGCTTTTACGGCCCAGTTAGACACTGCCTTTACCAACTGTGCCATCAGAGTACCTAATGAAGCACTTCAACTCTGAAATGCTTCACAATTTAGAGACAAGATTTAGATGCAGCTTTTATGCCCCTCTTTCCCTAGTCATCACTCGTTAACACTGATTACTTCGTCCTGCAGAGCTGGGGAGGCGTGCTGCTGGAAGCAGCAAATGGAGATGTTCCTTGTCCGTTCCATGATTATGTAACCAACTCTTGAAGAAACTATCCAGACTGATTGTATCATTCTCAACTGTCTGCAGATCGATATCTGTTCCCAGGATGGAGCATTCTGCACAGGAAAAAAAGGCATTGATTAACTAAATGTAGCAAAAAACAGTGGTCATCACTTTTCATTAGGGTCTACAATATCATTTACTAACAGCTGGGAAATCAGCCAACTCAATCTGGGTGAAATCCAATCTTGACAGGTGTGATGAATTTCACCTTTCCATCAGGTGGCCATAAGGATGTAGCGTTAAATTCGGAAAGTGCTTGAAACAGCTCGTGGACGTATATTAATGGTACATTCCGCGAAAAACTTCCAGCATAGTTGGTGGGACTATGAGGAAAGCAATGTAACGCAGCAGGCAATGCTCTTGTAAAGCTATCTTGTCAAGGCAAAGCAGAGATGGTTGTTCATTAATCTTGCACCCTGTGGTTACCTCTGACAGCAAGTACAGTCAGAAATACCCCTGTGGTGTAAACTACTGGACGCTCTCAGAACGGGCATTTTGCTGCGGGGCTCTGACTTAAAGTGCTGGTGCTATCAAATCTAAACTGCTCCTACTGGCACCATTTAAGTCGAGTCAATCATTTTGGTTGAATTCTCAGCTTGCACTTTTGGCTTTATAGAGCTTCTCTCAACATTGGGGAAAAGTCCCAGCCAATAGTTGCAGTTGGAGCTCAGTGACTTCTGAGCAACTGTTTCAGCCTGAACAGGGTAGATTTGGCATGATCTCCAGTGCAATGAAATAGGTCCTGAAATTATGCAATAATGCAAAACGGTTGATAGTGAAGACAGTGGAAATAAAAGTTGGGAACGGTGAATAACGGGCTGCCAACTCACTATCACCCATTTTACACTATCACACGAAGTCGAGATCTACCGTAATATCCTTTCTCTCTCCTCCCACAGCCTTCTCACTTGCCTCTTTTCCCCTTCCCCGCCCCTCCTCCCTGCTTTTTAGTTCCACCTCCTCCTTCCTCTTCCCCCTCGTCTTCTGCAACACTGGTACCTTAAACCTCATCCTCTAACCCTGCTGGACTGCGAAAATTCAAAATGGTCTTGACTGCCTCTGGAGATTGACTAGTGTACTCAATGAATGCTGCAATAGCTACGGATGAAGCCGAAAGAGACCTAGGAATCAGTAGATTTGACACTAAACATGCAAAGGTCCTATTTCAGAAAGGATATTAAGCCACCGGTACCGTGTAGGTTCACCAGGATTATATTAGAATGAGAACTATAGCTATGCAGATAGCCTTAATATACTGGGACTATTTGCACTGGAGATGAGAAGGCTAAGAAGAGAGTTACAAGATCTTAAAAAAATTATGAGGGGGTTTTGCTAGGGTGAATAGGAAAATACTATTTCCTCAGGTTGGAGAATCCAAAAAAGGACAACTAGCCCTACCCCAAATAGTCTTACACAACACAAGTAAATAATAGCATCTGAGCATTACTATTATGATGGGGCAAAAATATATCTGCTTACACTGGAGCCCACTATTTGTTCACTGTATAACTAGGTTCAAAGGTACACTAGCTCAAGGTTACTGATACTCATCAATGCAGTGCAACAATCAATAAAGCCGATAGAATGCTGAACTACTTAGCCAAAACAATAGTATACAAGGCAGAGGAAATAGTGATCCAACTTTATGGCACTCGAGTCAGACTGCACCTTGAATATTGCGTCCAGTTCTAGTCACCAAGAAACAAGGGAGATATTCAAGCGCTGTAGGCCATGCGGGGAAGAGCCACGAGGCTTATCTACAGTAACAGGGTCTGACTAATGAAGACATGTTGGAGACCTGGGGGTCCAAAATTGCCCCTTTTTTTAGCCCCATTAATGCCTCCGGGGGAGACGTTAACAGGGCACAGAGGTGTTATCCCCCGGGCGAGTGGAGTGTTTGTGCCTCCCGGGAAATGGCCCTGGAGGTTTGGGAGACACTTTCCGGTAGAGGCATGCCTCGCGATTAGTGCTCCGGGCTGCCGCACGCCCGGCGGTTAGGTCCTCGACATGTGCGCCGACCCCTTACCACCCCATGCCGACCCCTTTGTACCCCTCGGGGGAAATAGCCCCATGGGTCACGAAGCTGGCGGATATCTGCTGCCGGGGCACCCCTTAAAGGGTGGCCTCCAGTGCCCCGGGCCGCCATTTTATTTTGTCGGCACAACAATGGCAGCCGTTGCATTGACCGGGCCGCTATTATGCAGCCCGGCACATTGTTTTGGGTGTCGGCCCTGTCGATCATGTCCCTGGTGGCCCAGTGGCGCTCCCCTTTAAATGAAGGGCAGCGGCGTTGTAGCGCATTAGCGCTGGACTCCGCATCGCACTCCCGCCTCGGAGACAGCGCTCTGCTTCCTTTGAGGGGCGCACGTGGCCCATTTCGCGTCGGGGGAGGGACTTCCAAGTCGGGCGATCAAAGTCCCAGCCCGGAAGGTTACCGCCCCCAATTGGGGCGAGGGGCAATTTTGGTCCCCTGGACTTTAAAACCTGGAAATGCTTTGAACAATAAACAGATCAACATGTGAAATAAACATTGAATCCAAATCAAAGAGTGGAGGTGAAAACCATGGAATCATTTAAAAACAATTGGATATTACAATGGGAGAGTGAAGCATCTTTCTAGCTGGATAAATTAAGATGGGCAAAATAGCCTGCCTCTTCAGTAATTAGTTTTTAAATTTGATTGTCGACATCATTCAAATAACACAAACTATTCTCTGATGCAAGACATTAGCTGTCCACCAGGTGTCCTTGTTTCATTATTTCAGACTGTACCCGACATACGCGAGGAACTACTTTATTTACAGACTTTGGGCGAGGACAGGACCAGGCTTGATTGTTTCAAAGAAATTTACAGCACGGAAGGAAGCCATTTTGGCCCATCGTGTCCGCGCCGGCCTACCAAGAACTATCCAGCCTAATCCCAC
The DNA here is from genome assembly GCF_044704955.1 of Pristiophorus japonicus. Classification (NCBI taxonomy): domain Eukaryota; kingdom Metazoa; phylum Chordata; class Chondrichthyes; family Pristiophoridae; genus Pristiophorus; species Pristiophorus japonicus. The sequence continues at coordinate 10,725,909 of NC_091978.1, forward strand.
TTTCTAGCTCTTGGTCCGTAGCCCCGCAGGTTAAGGCACTTTTAAGCGCACGACCTAGTACTTTTTAAATGTGGTGAGGCTTTCTGCCTCTACCACCCTTTCAGGCAGTGAGCTCCAGACCCCCACCACTCTCTGGGTGAAGACATTTCCCTATATAGCTCCTCTAAACCTCCCTCCAATTACTTTAAATTTATGCTCCCTGGTTGTTGACCCCTCTGCTAAGGGAAATAGGTTCTTCCTATCCACTCTATCCAGGCCCCTCATAATTTTATACACCTCAATCATGTCTCCCCTTAGCCTCCTCTGTTCCAAAGAAAACACACCCAGCCTATCCAATCTTTCCTCATTGCCAAAGTTCTCCAGTCCAGTAAATCTGTAAATCTCCTCTGCACCCTTTCCAGTGCAATCACTTCTTTCTTGTAATGTGGTGACCAGAACTGCACACAGTACTCCAGCTGCGGCCTAACAAGTGTTTTATACAGTTCAAGCATAACCCTCTTGCTCTTGTATTCCATGCCTCGACTAATATAGGCAAGTATTCCATATGCCTTCTGAACCACCTTATCTACCTGGCCTGCTACTTTCAGGGATCTGTGGATCTACACTCCTTTGTTCGTCCACACTTTTCAGTGTTGTACCATTTAATGTGTATTCTCTTGCCTTGCTAGACCTCCCCAAATGCATTACCTCACACTTATCCGGATTGCATTCCATTTGCCACTGCTCTGCCTACCTGACCAGTACACTGATATCTTCCTGCAGTCCGCAGCTTTCTTCTTCATTATTTTACAGACTTTGGGTGAGGACAGGACCAGGCTTGATTGTTTCAAAGAAATTTACAGCACGGAAGGAAGCCATTTTGGCCCATCGTGTCCGCGCCGGCCGACCAAGAACTATCCAGCCTAATCCCACTTTCTAGCTCTTGGTCCGTAGCCCCGCAGGTTAAGGCACTTTTAAGCGCACAACCCAGTACTTTTTAAATGTGGTGAGGCTTTCTGCCTCTACCACCCTTTCAGGCAGTGTCATCTGCAAACTTCTTAATCATACCCCCAACATTCAAGTCCAAGTCATTGATATATACCACAAAGAGCAAGCAACCCAGCACTGAGCCCTGCGGTGTACCACTGGAAACAGCCTTCCAGTCACAAAAACACCCATCAATCATTACCCTTTGCTTCCAGCCTCCGAGCCAATTTTGGATCCAACTTGCCACTTTGCCCCGGATCCCATGGGCTTTTACTTTCGTGACCAGCCTGCCATGTGGGACCTTATCAAAAGCTTTGCTAAAATCCATATACACTACATCATACGCACTGCCCTCATCGATCCTCCTGGTTACCTCCTCGGAAAATTCAATCAAGTTTGGTTTCCAATGTTGACTAACCCACTGTTACTCACTGGCCAGACTTGCACAAGAACATTAGTGGGAATGCAGCACACTAAAGCCGTAGATGGCTTAGAAATTCGATGACACGGCGCTCGTTCAGGCGCAAAAAGAGCATCCAAGCATCCAGCTAACACGGCAAGCGCCAAGTGCCCTCATTACATGCACAACCCACCATATTGGATTGGCCTGCTCCGTAGGTGTTCAGGAAGCACACCAGAACTATTTAAATTGCTGATTAAAATATTCAAATCAGAGTCCTACTCTTGATGTACCCTTTGTGATTTTGGGCTGCCCCAGCACCTAACTCGGCATGTGATAAACTCGCTCAGGCACTCGTGGTGCTATCCAGTCAGGAAGGACCCTTCAGCATCGCTATTTAAAGGGCTCCTCCCTACACACAGATTTGTTGCTGGTTTATTATTTGAGGCGGTGGGTCAACTACTGGGAGTTTTTTGACTTGGAGAACTGATTTGTGACTGCTGATAACAAATTCTTCCTGATGCAGGACTGTTTTTGGCTGCCTTCCAAACAGTTTTACTGCAGTCATGGGTGGTCTGGTAGATCTGCCTTTGGGCTAGAGGAAGAGAGGGGAGCTGCCAGGAGAGCGCAGGATCAGCTTGCAGAAGAGAGACTGTGCAGGAAGCCATACCCACAGAGGATTTTCAGCGAGCACTTCTCCTACATGAACTTGTCAGAGATGTTCTCAGACTGCCACATATCCAATTTTACATGGTCATGAATGTCTCAGGAGCCTTCGCTTCACAAAGGAGGTCATCATTGAACTATGTCACTTACTGCAGCAACAATTTGAGCCTCATATCAGGACATGGACAGCATGCCTGTGGCTATCAAGGTCAATGGTCCTTTGTCAGAGGCTCCTTCCAGGCTGCAGCAGGTGACAACAGTGACTGTTCATAGTCCAACATTATATCAGGGAAATCACTGAGGATCCTTACACCAGGAGAAACACAAATATATTCTTCCTTATTGTAAAAGCGACAAGAGCACTAGGCTTTGCATGCTAGGCAGGCTTCCTCGGGATTCAAGGTTCCATAGCCTGCACTCAATTGTCTTACGTGTTCCCCATCACCAGCCTGGCATCTTTATCAGTCAAAGGGATTCCGCTCCTTCAATGTCCAGCTGGGTTGCGACCACAGACAGTGCATTGTGCAGATCTGTGCCCGGTTTCCTGGCAGCAGTCATGATTCATAAGAATATAAGAAATAGGAGCAGGAGTAGGCCATTTGGCCCCTCAGGTCTGCATTTAGTAAGATCATGGCTGATCTGATCATGGACTCAGCTCCACTTCCCTGCCCTCTCCCCATAACCCTTCACTCCCTTATTGTTCAAAAATGTGTGTATCTCCACCTTAAATATATTCAATGACCCAGCCTCCACAGCTTTATAGGGCAGAGAATTCCACAGATTTACGATCTTAGAGAAGAAATTCCTCCTCGTCTCCATTTTAAATGGGCGACCCCTTATTCTTAAACTATGCGCCCCTAGTTCTAGATTGCCCCACAAGTGGAAACATCCTCTCTGCATACTTTGTCAAGCCCCCTCAGTATCTTTTATGTTTAATAAGATCACCTCTCATTCTTCTAAACTCCAATGAGTACTGGCCCAACCTGCGCAAACTTTCTTCATAAGTCAACCCTTCATCTCAGAAATCAACCTTGTGAATTCATTTATCCTCTGCCATCCTCTATGCTGCCTTTGTGCAACCAGGCTGGCAGGTTACAGGCTGGCTACTGAGCGACCAGGGATTTCCTGGCGCAGGTTCTGTGTGACCTTCAGACATGGGTGACTGTGTTCCACACAATATCCATGAATTTTATTGGGTTACATCTGGCGATATGCAGTACCAGCAATAAAGTGTAAGGGACTGTGTCTTGTGAGGTGATTAGAAAATGTGCCTGTCATGGTCAATTGATATGCAGTGTGTAAGATGTGAGATGTGGGCAGTAAGATTTGCAATAATGGTGACAGTAGGATGTGTAGAGTATGTGAGTAGGAGGATGAATTAAGTGTGGTGCAGTGATTGTAGGAGAGTCAAGGGATGTGGCGGAGGGAAGTACTGTGAGTAATGAGGCTGCAAGTGGTGGAGCTGTGAGCAGAGAATAACTCCGGTGAGATCAAAGAACCTTTTGCAGCATTGCAACCATATCCAGGGAGCCAAGCTGCTGGCATTGACCTCCTCTGTGATCTCTTCTCACTAGCGGTGAAGGTGTTGCCTAGAGGGCTTTCTGTCCCCAGGATCTTTCTCCGCCTGTCCACTGCCTGCACCAGGACCTTCAACACCACTGGAGAACCTGGATGCGCTGACTGGACCTCTTGCAGCCATTTTGCTCTTCAGAAACATTCTCTCCTGCCTGCAGCAAGGGTACACCTACCCTTTAGGAGTTGCTGGCTGTCTTTCAGTGATGTCAGAGACACAAAATTCCCCCCGCCCTCCCACCAGCCGTGGAGCCAATGAATAGCGCGGGTAGCACTGACCACACACCTGAATCATTTTAATGAAGCCCTAGCACGTTTTCGGGCCGATCGAATTTTTAGGCCAATGTCATCAGGCAAGGGAAGTAAATTAAAGAAAAAGTCATAGCTATCTGAAGTCCAATCTTGAAACTACAAACGAACGAGCATTTATCTCTTTTTTCTAGAAACCTGGAGGAGCAGACAAAATAAGCCGAACAAATAAAGCCAAGTTCTTTAGAGGAGAATAAAACATTTCCAGGATCCCACATCTGTATAGGCTGGTTGAGGATAATTTGGGAAGTGAATTGGCAGCCAATGGAAGCCAATTCCTAATGAAAATAAAAATAGGCAGAGATGTAAAGTCAAAGTCACAAAGTCAAAATCTACCCCACTATGTCTTAAGTAGGTGAAAAAAATAATGGAATTAGCACACTGAGTTCCTCAGGTGGCTGAGTATGTAAATACACGTGGTGCTGGCCATACTGACCAGCAAGGTCTCAAGTTTGATCGCTGGTGTTTACTGAATTACCTAATTGCTTTTTAACAAATCGATAAGGAAGACAAACTGCTATAAGCAAAAAGCCCATCACTTAGGTAAAGTGATTTCAATTACTGTAAGTACATACCATCAGAGTTGTTTTCTTCGCTGGACAAGGCTGACTGTGTGTTCCACACCATGTCCATCAATTCCAGTGAGTTACATCTGGAGATATGCAGTACCTGCAACCGTCTAACGCTGACTAAATCTGTTTCACGGAGACCTGACTCTAGCTGCTTCACCACAAGCTTCCCAGGCTGGCTGGTGAGTACTGTAATCTGAAAGGGTAGAAAATAAACTACTGCTATTAAAGGTCAGTGATTAATTCATTAACATTTAGGATCTAATTTCTCGGCTGAATGAGTGCTATCAGCCTTTGCTCTTAACATAAGAAATAGGAGCAAGAGTAGGCCATTCGGCCCCTCGAGCTTGCTCCGCCATTCAATAAGATCAGGCTGATCTTGTACCTCAACTCCAGTTGCCTGCACTATCTCCATATCCCTTAATATCCAAAAATCTATCGATATCTGTCACTTTCACATGGTTTTTGGGAACCTCATTAAATCACTACTTTCAATTACTTGGTTAATTTTTTTCCTCATCAGATTTTCTCACCACCTCCTGAAAATAAGGGAGCGGGCAGAGAAGTGGAGCTGAGTCCATGATCAGATCAGCCAGTATCTCACCCAAATGACCATCCTTCATAAGAACATAAGAAATAGGAGCAGGAGTAGGCCATATGGCCTCTCGAGCCTGCTCCGCCATTTAATACGATCATGGCTGATCCGATCATGGACTCAGGTCCATTTCCCTGCCCACTCCCCATAACCCCTTATCGTTTAAGAAACTGTCTAGTTCTGACTTAAATTTATTCAATGTCCCAGTTTCCACAGCTCTCTCTCTCTCTCGAGGCAGCGAATTCCACAGATTTACAACCCTTTCAGAAAATAAATTTCTCCTCCTCTCAGTTTTAAATGGGCGGCCTCTTATTCTAAGATTAAGCCCTCTAGGTCTAGTCTCCCCTATCAGTGGAAACATCCTCTCTGCATCCACCCTGTCAAGACCCCTCATAATTTTATACGTTTCGATAAGATCACCTCTCATTCTTCTGAATTCCAATGAGTAGAGGCCGAACCTACTCAACTGTTCCTCATAAGTCAACCCCCTCATCTCCGGAATCAACCTAGTGAACCTTCTCTGAATTGCCTCCAAAGCAAGTATATCCTTTTGTAAATATGGAAACCAAACTGCACGCAGTATTCCAGGTATGGCATCATCAATACCCTGTATAACTGTAGCAAGACTTTGCTGCTGTTATACTCCATCCCCTTTACAATCAAGGCCAAGATTCTATTGGCCTTCCTGATCACTTGCTGTACCTGCATACTATCCTTTTGTGTTTTATGCACAAGTACCCCCAGGTCCCGCTGTACTGCAGCACTTTGCAATTTTTCTCCATTTAAATAATAACTTGCTCTTTGATTTTTTTCTGCCAAAGTGCATGAACTCACTTTCCAACATTATACTCCATCTGCCAAATTTTTGCCCACTCGCTTAGCCTGTCTATGTCCTTTTGCAGGTTTTTTGTGCCCTCCTCACACATTGCTTTTCCTCCCACCTTTGTATCATCAGCAAACTTGGCTACGTTACACTCAGTCCCTTCTTCCAAATCGTTAATATAGATTGTAAATAGTTGGGGTCCCAGCACTGATCCCTGCGGCACCCCACTAGTTACTGATTGCCAACCCGAGAATGAACCATTTATCCCTACTCTCTGTTTTCTGTTAGTTAGCTAATCCTCTATCCATGCTAATATATTACCCCCAACCCCGTGAACTTTTATCTTGTGCAGTAACCTTTTATGTGGCACCTTGTCAAATGCCTTCTGGAAGTCCAAATACACCACATCCACTGGTTCCCCTTTATCTACCCTGTTCGTTACATCCTCAAAGAACTCCAGTAAATTTGTCAAACATGACTTCCCCTTCATAAATCCATGCTGACTCTGCCTGACCGAATTTTGCTTTTCAAATGTCCTGGTACTGCTTCTTTAATAATGGATTCCAACATTTTCCCAACCACAGATGTTAGGCTAACTGGTCTATAGTTTCCTGATTTTTGCCTGCCTCCTTTTTTAAATAGGGGTGTTACATTTGCAGTTTTCCAATCTGCTGGGATTTCCCCAGAATCCAGGGAATTTTGGTAAATTACAACCAATGTATCCACAATCCCTGTCCCTACTTCTCTGAAGACCCTAGGCTGCAAGCCATCAAGTCCAGGGGATTTATCTGCCTTTAGTCCCATTATCTTACTGAGTACCAGCTCCTTCGTGATTGTGTTAAGTTCCTCCCCCTCCCCCCCCTCCCCATAGGCCCTTGACTATCCACTTTTGGGATATTGTTAGTGTCCTCTACCGTAAAGACTGATACAAAATATTTGTTCAGAGTTTTTGCCATCTCCATGTTCCCCATTACTAATTCCCCGGTCTCGTCCTCTAAGGGACCAACATTTACTTTAGCCACACTTTTCCTTTTTATATACCTATAGAAACTCTTGCTATCTGTTTTTATATTTCGTGCCAGTTTACTTTCATATTCTATCTTCCCTTTCTTAATTATTTTTTTAGTCATTCCTTGCTGGCTTTTAAAAGCTTCCCAATCTTCTGTCCTCCCACTAGTTTGAGTCTTGAAGGAGAACTTCATCAAATTATTTCAGCATCAAAGCTGAGGCTGATTCTGTTCTTGCCCAACATTCACACATGCAAACGTTCCAGCAGGAGTGAGACATCAGGGTGATTTTTTTTCAACTCCCTAGCTCGGGGGCACTGCAGGCTGTTGTCGTGCCCAACCATTGCCTTGGCTGTTATTGGTTCACCCAGCACAGACCAAGGATCTGTTCTGTCCACAGATACTGACAGATGCTGTGTGTTTTTCTGTTTTTGTATCGAATCTAATTTTGCATCCCAGATCTGTTTGATGCATTTAACCATTCGATCACCAGGGAAACTTATATGGCTCAGTTGGTGGCACCCTCACCTCTGGGACTGAAGGTTGTGGGTTCAAGTCCCACTCCAGAGACTTGAACCCCAAAATCTAGGCTGACGCTGCACAGGGAGTGCTGCACTGTCGGAGGTGCCTTCTTTCGGATGAGACGTTAAACTCTTTTGGGTGGACGTAAAAGATCCCATGACACTATTTCGAAGAAGAGCAGGGGCGTTCTCCCCGGTGTCCTGGCCAATATTTATCATTCAATGAACATCACTAGAACAGATTATCTGGTCATTATCACATTGCTTTTTGTGGGAGCTTGCTGTGCACAAACTGGGTGCCGCATTTCCTACATTATAAGTGACTACACTTCAAAAGCACTGAAGCGCATTGTGACGTCTGGTGGTCATGAAAGGCGCTATATAGATGCAAGTCTTTCTTTTACTAGATTCGATGTGGGTAATTTTAACCTAACTCTCTGGGTGGGAAGCCCAGAGGATGGAGTGGAATGCCGGTTTCATATCCCACCCAATATTACTCTCCATTAACTTCATGGAGTAAAATCGAGCAGTGTGTGAAACCAGCATTGCACCCAATCTTGTAAGTTTCCTGGTGGCTGGTTAAGTTAAAATTGCCACACTGATTCAGCAATTATTTTGTCGTTTCTGTCTGAGCTGAGGTGCTTTTTGAATTAGCCAATTTGGGAGAATTGGAGGCAAAATGCATCACTACTGTGTAAAATTACTGCACATTCAAACTCTAAGCTAACTAAATACTAATAATGAAATCCATTAACAGCCTCTGAAAACACATGAAAAGTCAAATAGGAGAAGCTGTTAGTTCAAACATTGTTCTTTCTCCACTGGAACCTGGGTCTGTGTATAGCTCAGAGTAATGGGATGAAGATCTTTCCCTTCAAGCCCATTCCTAGTCAATTTGAATCGACAGAACAAAACTACCCAGGCTAGAATCAATAAAAATTTCTGTGGAAAATAGTGTGAAAATATTCTTCAATAATTGTCACAAAAGAGAAAAGTTCCCATTTCTTCATCCGCTCGATGCAGTTTTGAAAAATTTATGTTTTCAGTATGAAATAATGACAAAGATTATGCAGAAGATGTTGAAGACACTGCTCGCTAGTAAAGCTAGCTGGATTTTATGATGTATAACCAGAGGGATAGAGCACAAATTCTAAGAGTGTGTACAAAGTTAAGTATATAATCTGGTTGCTCTACTACAGCTACAATATCTCGGTACTGGAGGCAGTGCAGAAAAAGGACAACCAAACTGCTACCTAACTTAAGGCACTGGAATCACGAGGAGAGGTTGAAGAGCTTGGGATTGTTTACTGTGGAGAAGAGAAGCCTCAAGAAGATATAATTCAAATATCCAAGATCCTTAAAAGAACAGACAAATGGCAAGAATGCCTTAATTTCAAGAACCAGGGTACACGAGCTCAAGCTGAAACAGTTTGGGGCCGAAATTGCCCACCGCCGGAAACGTGGCGCACCTACCCTGTTTCAGCTGTTTTCACCAGCGCGGTGGATCCAGTGCCGTCTTGAGCGAAATTCGGCTCTTTGGCTTTTTTTTTCCAGCGGCCCGGAAGTCGGTCATAATGGGGGCGGAAGTGCGGCGGTGAGCGGAGGTTCGGTAAGTAGAGGGGCGGACGGCTGCCCACCGCTGTCACTCATCAGCATAGTACTGATGACGTTATCACGCTGGAGCGTCACCACGACTCTCCTTCACTTCCAAGAGAGAGCCGCTGCTATTCTTTAAGTTCGGTCCACTGGGTCACCAGGGAGGGTTTCGGCCGGGCCAGCAGCCTGGCACTCAAGAAGTGGTGCCAGGCTGCCTGTTGGTGGTTCGGCTGAACCTCAGCAGCAGCGGTGGTAGAGGGGGGAGTGGGTCACCGCCGGAGTGGAATTTTCAAAATGGTGGCCATTCCACTTAAAATTGGTGGCTATTCTACTCTGCAGCATGGCTGCCGAATTCCAGCAGTAACAGGCCTCAAGGGAAGGGCAATTTCAGCCCCTTTAAGTTTAGCTGCTTTATGCAAAGGGTGGCTGCCAGGGAGGCAAATAGTGTGATAATATTTAAAAGCGAATTGGATAGATTTTTGAGAGAGTAGGTAATTTGAGGGATATAAGTTTTTGGACAAACCAGAAAACCACAAAGTCTTTCCTGGCCATGTACTTTGCTCTGTTCTTAACTTTTCAATCTCAATTGTATATTTTTTTCCAATTTTGTTCCAAACCAATTAACAATTCACGAAATTAACTCAGCATGTAAACAGCATGTGGGGCTCTTTCAATGGCTTTTTTAATATTCGTTCATGGGATGTGAGCGTCGCTGGCAAGGCCAGTATTTATTGCCCTTCCTTACTGAGAAAATATATGCAACGGGTGCCTCCCCCGCCCCCACGGGAAAGAACAGGTGCCTCCTCTCCCCTCCCCCCCACGCGCGGGAAGAACGGGCGCCGCCTCCTCCTCCCCCCACGGGAAAGAACGGGCACCTCCTCCTCCCCCCCCCCCCCGCGGGAAGAACGGGCGCCTCCTCCTCCCCCCACCCTCACTGCGGGAAGAACGGGCGTCTCCTCCCCCCACGGGAAGAACGGGCGCCTCCTCCTCCCCCCGCGGGAAAGAACGGGCACCTCCTCCTCCCCCCCCCCCCCCGCGGGAAGAACGGCCGCCTCCTCCTCCCCCCGCGGGAAAGAACGGGCACCTCCTCCCCCCCCCCCCGCGGGAAGAACGGGCGCCTCCTCCTCCCCCCACCCCCACTGCGGGAAGAACGGGCGTCTCCTCCCCCCACCCCCCCCCCCCACGGGAAGAACGGGCGCCTCAGGCTGACTGCAGCATTCTCCGTGCCTGAAGCACTTTCACACAGGTAGGAAGATGGTTTATTTAATCTTTTCTTTGCTTATAAATGTTTATTCAGGTTGGATTTATTTGTATAATATTTGTAGAAGTATAAATAAGGATTTATTGTCGAATTTAATGAGTTCCCTTTCCCCCCCCCTCCCCCTCGTTCTGGATGCCTAATTTGTAACCTGCGCCTGATTTTTTAATGTGTAGAACAGGTTTTTTCAGTTCTATAAAAATCTTCATTTGCACCATTCTACTTTAGTTTGGAGTACGTTTTCACTGTGGAAACTTTCAAATCAGGCGTCAGTGGCCGGACACGCCCCCTTTTGAAGAAAAAATTCTGTTCCAAAGTGAAACTGTTCTACCTGACTAGAACTGCAGAAAAAAAAATGTGGAGAATTGCGATTTCTAAGATAGTCCATTCTCCACCAGTTGCTCCTAAAAATCAGGCGCAAATCATGTGGAAACTTGGGCCCATAGTATTGATGTTATGAACAAACTGCAAATGTAATCTTGTACATAAAATCGAGATACTCGAAGTGCACAGCACAAAAACATTCATATATGTGGAAATGATTTTCCGGGGGTCAGCGGCGCGATCAGTGGCAGGTCAGGTGGGTAAATGCTTTTTTTGACAGAGGGACGGGACCCCGTTGTCAGCCCGCTGCCACGCGCCTTTCCAAAATGTCGGGTCTGCCAGCGCTGAGCAGTCCCGACACGAAGCAGCGGGAGAGGTAACTGAAATCATTAGTGGCTGGTTTATAGCCACTTAACAATGCTTTTTTCCCCTGCTTTTTGATTTTTACTAGTCGCCCAACGCTTTCCCATTGTGCAAAGACTTCGTCAGTGAAGCTGAGGTGAGAGGTGACTTGCCATTCTTTCAGCTGATGAGTTGACTGCTTCAAATGTCAAGTCAAAGCTCCCAGCTGAATCAGATATCTTCCCTTAGCCACGAGGTTCTCCAAACTGCATTTCCACTACAGATTCAGTTTTCTGCAAGTCTCGATCCAGTCTAACCCTATTACCTCTCCCACCATTGACAGATCGTTTCTGTCATCTCTGTATTGTAGACGCCTCAAGCTGCTGGAGAAATATCACCAATGATGTCTCCGCAAGATCCTACAAATCCCCTGGGAGGACAGGCGCACCAACATCAGCGTCCTCATCCCCAGCATTGAAGCACTGACCACACTCGATCAGCTCCGCATTGTTCGCATGCCAGACATGAAACTCCCAAAGCAAGTACTCTACTCGGAGCTCCTTCACGGCAAAAAAGCCAAAGGTGGGCAGCAGAAACGCTACAAGGACACCCTCAAAGCCTCCCTGATAAAGTGCGACATCCCCACTGACATCTGGGAGTTCCTGGCCAAAGACTGCCCTAAGTGGAGGAAGAGCATTCGGAAGGGCGCTGAGCACCTCGAGTCTCATCGCCGGGAGCATGCAGAAAACAAGCGCAGGCAGCGGAAGAAGCATGTGGCAAACCAGACTCCCCACCCACCCTTTCCTTCAACCACTGTCTGTCCCACCTGCGACAGAGACTGTAATTCCCGAATTGGACTGTACAGTCACCTGAGAACTCACTTCAGGAGTGGAAGCAAGTCTTCCTCGATTTCGAGGGACTGCCGATGATGATAAGGGTAAGTGTGAGGGGTGGATGTGATAATATAGATAGAGAGGGATGGGTGGAGGTGCAAGGTAAGTTGGCGTGAGTAAGGATGTGCAGGAGTAGGGTAAGGAAGCCAGAGTGATGGGGATGTGATGAGTGGCACAGCAGGATGAGGTTGAGTGTGGCTTTGTACTAACGTTTGGTGATCGACTGAGATTATTGGAAGGTTTGCGCCACTGCAGCCTAGACCTCCTGACGATATCCTTGCTTATGTCCTCCTGTGCCGTGTGCAACCAGGCTGCATTGGTGTCCTGGGGAGGTCTCTCCTGCCCATTATAAGGGAAGAGAATCTCCCAGCGTGCTGTGACTCCCTGCATAAGCATATGGAGGGAGTCATGGAGGAGCTGGGTGCAGCCGTGCACTTCTGTGCCGTGATTGTCAATGTTTGAAGCACCTCAATGCTGTAGATCACTGACAGCATAAATGTCAAAATTAATTTGCGCATGGTGCCTTTAAGGAACCGGTATCATCAAGTGACGTAATCAGACCCGCTTCCTTCAATTGGCTGGTAAACGCGCTGGCGGGCTTAACATGCCCAATCAGGGGAAAATCATTTGGGACAGCAGGCTGGAGCTGACAGCGAGGCCGGGACCCACCACCGACCAAGGTTGGTAAAATCCAGCTCATTGTGTCTTTCTTTGTGTAAATCAAGAGTTTATTTTTTAAAGAAATCAAACTACTTCTGATTAACACACGATTATCATCTGTGCTATATTGACCTTCAGAGATATGTTACCTGCCCCTGCCAGACAAAGGGAAGAGTTACAGAGAGCGAAACCCCCCCCAGTAGTCGGGAAACCAGTGGGTGGGAGCTGCCGACTCCACAAGGCAAGTGCCTTTTCCAGCACTTACATTTTTCACACAAGAATCAACAAAGCTGTGCAATCCAATTCCCCAAAGAAACAGAAAAAGTCCCAGAATACCATTTAATAAAAATGGAATTTGATTTATTCCTTCGCTGTAAATCAGTTGCTCAGACGTCAGCTGTGGCTCAGTGGGTAGCATTCTCGCCTCCGAGTCAGAAGGGACTAAAGGTGGGCTAAAGGCGTGAAGTGCTCTCAGACAGGGCACGGGAGATAATTGTTAACCTTAACTCTATTTTCAACTTGTGTTGGTAATTTTAGTAGTTTAAGCATCTGAGTTTCTAGATCCCTTTGTTCCTTTTGACAATTTAGTTTCATACCGAACTGGACTAAAATTGGAGCGCCGAGCGGCTCCCCGAGCAGCTCCGACCTGAACACCAAGAGGCCCCGACCCGAGCGCCGAGAGGCCCCGACCCGAGCACCCCCGACCCGAGCACCAAGAGGCCCCGACCCGAGCACTGAGAGGCCCCGACCCGAGCACCCCCTGACCCGAGCACCAAGAGCCCCCGACCCGAGCACCAAGAGGCCCCGACCCGAGCGCTGAGAGGCCCTGACCCGAGCACCCCCGACCCGAGCACCAAGAGGCCCCGACCCGAGCGCTGAGAGGCCCCGACCCGAGCACCCCCGACCCGAGCACCAAGAGGCCCCGACCCGAGCGCTGAGAGGCCCCGACCCGAGCACCCCCAACCCGAGCACCAAGAGGCCCCGACCCGAGCGCTGAGAGGCCCCGACCCGAGCACCCCCAACCCGAGCACCAAGAGGCCCCGACCCGAGCGCTGAGAGGCCCCGACCCGAGCACCCCCGACCTGAGCGGCGAGCGGCCCCGACCCGAGCACCGAGAGGCCCCGACCCGAGCACCCCCGACCCGAGCACCGAGAGGCCCCGATCCGAGCACCAAGTGGCCCCGACCCGAGCACCCCCGACCTGAGCAGCGAGCGGCCCCGACCAGAGCACCGAGAGGCCCCGACCCGAGCACCGAGAGACCCCGACCTAAGAGGCCCCAACCCGAGCACCGAGAAACCCCGACCCGAGAGACCCCGACCCGAGAGGCACCGACCCGAGAGACCCCGACCTCAGTGAGTCTGAGAGGCCAGAGAGTTCAGGAGGCCAGGAATCCGAGGAGCAGGAGTGCTAGATGTAGGCGAGGAGTTTACTTCTGGCGAGGAGCTCACAGCTCTCGTCCGGGCAGGCAAGTGGTTGGCTGTTTGATTGATAAGGATCTCTCTTTTTCTTTTTGATTCGATTTTAATTAGATAAGTCTAATTAGAAGGATGGCAGGGCAGTTCAGTTCAGTGGAGTGCATGTCCTGCGTCATGTGGGAAGTCCTGGACGCTTTACACAGCATAGACAACCATGTGTGCAGGACATGTCTCCATCTTCAACTACTCGAGCTCCATATTTCAGAGCTTGAATGGCGGCTGGAGTCAATACGTGCATCTGCGAGGCTGAGAGCTATGTGGATAGCACATTTCAGGAGGTGGTCACCCCACAGCTTAAAAGCATGAAGGTAGAAGGGAAGTGGCTGACCACCAGACGGAGTAAGAACACTAGGCAGGTAGTACAGGAGTCTACCTCGTGAGTCCATTTCACTTTCCAACCCATATTCTCTTCTGAGCACCGGTGAGGGTGATGGTGCCTCTGGGGAGTGCAGCCAGAGCCAAGTCCAAGGCACCACGGGTGGCTCAGGTGCACAGGGGGAAGGGACGAAGAATAAGAGAGCTGTAGTGGAAGAGGATTCAATAGTTAGGGGAACAGAGAGGCGTTTTTGCAGCTGTAGACGTGACTCCAGAATGGTATGCTGCCCCCTGGTGCCACGGTCAAGGATGTCACAGAGTGGGCGCAGGGCATTCTGGGGGGAGAGGGTAAACGTTTAGAGGTCGTGGGCCATATCGGGACCAATGACATAGGTAGAAAGAGTGATGAGGTCCTCATCAGAATTTAGGGAGCTAGGCGAAAAATTAATGGGTAGGGTGATCAAAAGTAGTAATCTTCGGGTTACTACGGGTGCCACATGCTAATGAGTACAAGAATAGAAGGATAGAGAGGGTGGACGCGTGGCTGGAGAGTTGGTGTTGGAGGGAGGGCTTTAAATTTCTGAGGCATTGGGACCGCTTCTGGGGTAGATGGGACCTGTACAAACCAGACGGTTTGCACCTCAACAGCGCCGGGACCAATATCCTCGCGGAGATGTGAACCTGAGAACAAATTCAATAAGGAAGTAAAGCTGAAATTGGATAGCAAGAATGTAGAAAGTGAATCTGTAAGACAAAGGAAACAAGGGTTAGTAAGTAGTAATCAAGGAGGTCTTCCTGTGCTAAATGGTATATACTTTAATGCAAGGAATATAGCGAATAAGGCGGATGTAAACAGGTAGATACTTGGGAGTATGACATTATTGCCATTACAGAGACATGGCTGAAAGAGGGGCAGGTTTGGCAGCTCAATTTTCCTGGTTACAGGATTTTTAGATAAGACAGAGACGGCGGTAAAGAGGGGGGGGGGGTCACGGTATTGATTAAAGAAACTATTACAGCGGTGACGAGGGATGATATGTTGGAGGGAACATCAAATGAGGCCATATGGGTCGAATTGAAAAATAAAACAGGGTCGATCACTCTGCTGCCGCTTATTAGAGACCCCCAAACAATGGGAGGGAAATAGAGGAGCAAATATGGAAGCAAATTTCTGGAAGTCCAAAAACCATAGGGTAGTAATAGTAAGGGATTTTAACTATCCTAATATTGGTTGGGACAAATATAGTGTGAAGGGTATAGAAGGTGCGGAATTCTTAAAATGCATTCAAGAGAACTTTTTTAGTCATATGTAACAAGCTCAACATGAGAGGGGGCGGTTTTGGATTTAGTTTTGGGGAATGAAGCTGGGCAGGTGAAAAGAGTATTAGTGGGAGGGCACTTGGATACCAGTGACCATAATTCAGTCAGATTCAAGTTAGTTATGGTTAAGGACAAGGCTAGACCAGGAATAAAAGTCCCAAATTGGGGAAAAGCTAACTTTGCAAAGTTGAGGAGTGATTTGGCCACAGTGGACTGGAAACAGCTACTTGTAGGTAAATCAGTGTCAGAACAGTGGAAGGCATTCAAGGAGGAGATCCGGAGGGCTCAGGCCAAACATGTGCTCTGAAAGAAAAAGGTGGGAGTAACAATTCTAGAGCCCCCTGGATGTCTAGGGACTTACAGGGGAGGATAAAGATAAAAAGGGAAGCTTATGTCATATACCGACAGCTAAATACTGTAGAATCTTTGGCGGAATATAGAAAATTCAGAGGTAAAATAAAACGATATTAGGAATGCTAAGAGAGAGCATGAAAATTTCTTGGCAAGTAAAATTAAGGAAAACCCAAAGATGTTCTATAAGTATATTAAGAGCAAGAGGATAACTAAAGAAAAGGTAGGGCCTATTAGAGATCGTGAGGGTAATCTTTGTGTGGAGACAGGAGATGTTGGTATGGTTTTTAATGACTACTTTGCATCTGTTTTCACAAAGGAAAGGGGCAATGCAGATACTGCTATGGAGGAAGAGTGTGAAATTCTGGATGAAATAAACATAGTGAGAGAGGAGGTATTAATGGGTTTAGCAGCTTTGAAAGTCGCTAAGTCCCCAGGCCTGGATGAAATGCATCCTAGGCTGTTGACCGAAGTAAAAGAGGAAATAGCAGAGGCCTTGATCATCATTTTCCAGTCCTCTTTGGATTTGGGCATGGTGCCGGAGGACTGCTAATGTGATAACCTTGTTTAAGAAGGGAGAAAGGGATAGGCCGGGTAATTACATTTTGTCAGTCTAATTTCAGTGGTGGGAAAATTATTGGAAAAAATCCTGAAAGACAGGATGAATCTACATTTAGAAAGGCAAGGATTAATTAGGAACAATCAGCACGGATTTGTTAAGGAAACATGGTGTTTGACTAAACTAATTGAATTTTTTGAGGAGGTCCCACATAGTAGACTGGTCATAAAGGTTAAAGCCGATGGGATCCAGGGCAAAGTGGCAAGTTGAATCCAAAACTGGCTTTGAAGTAGGATGCAAAGGGTAATGGTTGATGGATGTTTTTGTGACTGGAAGGATATTTCCAGTGGGGTTCCGCAGGACTCAGTACTGGGTCCTTTGCTTTTTGTGGTATACATCAATGATGCTTTTTGTGGTATACATCAATGATCGAGATTTGAATATAGTGAGTTTGATTAAGAAGTTTGCAGATGACACTAAAATTGGTTGTGCGGTTGATAATGCCTTGCAGGAGGATATCAATCTACTGGTCAGGTGTGCAGAACAGTGGCAAATGGAATTTAATTCAGAGAAGTGTGAGGTAATGCACTTGGGAAGGGCTAATAAGGAAAGGGTATACACATTAAATGGTAGGCCACTTAAAAGTGTAGATGTGCTTGTCCACGGACCCCGGAAAGTAGCAGGCCAGGTGGACTTGCAGGGTAACTTGGACAGGTTAGGTGAGTGGGCAAATGCATGGCAGATGCAGTATAATATGGATAAATGTGAGGTTATCCATTTTGGGGGCAAAAACACAAAGGCAGAATATTATCTGAATGGTGGCAGATTAGGAAAAGGGGAGGTGCAACGAGACCTGGGTGTCATGGTTCATTAGTCATTGAAAGTTGGCATGCAGGTACAGCAGGCGGTGAAAGAAGGCAAATGGTATGTTGGCCTTCATAGCTAGGGGATTTGATATAGGAGCAGGGAGATCTTACTGCAGTTGTACAGGGCCTTGGTGAGACCTCACCTGGAATATTGTGTTCAGTTTTGGTCTCCTAATCTGAGGAAGGACGTTCTTGCTATTGAGGGAATGCAGCGAAGGTTCACCAGACTGATTCCAGGAATGGCTGGACTGACATATGAGGAGAGACAGGATCATCTGGGCCTTTATATACTGGAGTTTAGAAGGATGAGAGGGGATTTCATAGAAACGTATAAGATTCTGACGGGACTGGACAGGTTAGATGCGGAAAGAATGTTCCCGATGTTGGGAAAGTCCAGAATCAGGGGACACAGTCTAAGGATAAGGGGTAGGCCATTTAGGACTGAGATGAGGAGAAACTTCTTCACTCAGAGAGTTGTTAACCTGTGGAATTCCCTGCCGCAGAGAGTTGTTGATGCCAGTTCATTGGATATATTCAAGAGGGAGTTAGATATGGCCCTTACAGCTAAAGGGATCAAGGGGTATGGAGAGAAAGCAGGAAAGGGGTACTGCGGGAATGATCAGCAATGATCTTATTGAATGGTGGTGCAGGCTCGAAGGGCCGAATGGCCTACTCCTGCACCTATTTTCAATGTTTCTATGTTTCTATAAGAAGGCATACAGAATGCGGCATAGAATACAAGAGCAGGGAGGTAATGCTTAAATTGTATAATACTCTGGTTAGGCCACAGCTGGAGTACTGCGTGCAGTTCTGGTCGCTGTATTATAGGAAGGACGTGATTGCACTAGAGAGGGTGCAGAGGATATTTACTAGGATGCCGACTAGAATGGAGATTCTTAGGTATGAGGACAGATTGGATAGGCTGGGTTTGTTCGCATTGGAACAGAGCAGGCTGAGAGACCTCTTTGAGGTGTATAAAATTTTGAGGGACTTGGATATAGTGGATAGCAAGGGCCTATTTTCCTTGGTGGATGGGTCAATTATGAGGGGGCATAGTTTTAAGGTGGTTGGTGGAAGGTTTAGATGGGAATTTGAGGGGAGGCTTCTTCACACAGAGGGTTGTAAGGGTCTGGAACTCACTGCCTGGAAGCGTAGTGGATGCAGAAACCCTCACCATATTTAAAAGGTGCTTGGATGGGCACTTGAAGTGCCGTAACCTGGAGCTGGTAAGTGGGATTAGACTGGATAACCTCTTGTTGGCTAGTGCAGATATGATGGTAAGTACTGCAGGGAATCGAATATGGCCAGGGTGATCTCCTGGACTAGTTTTGATCGTCTGGATGGGTCGGAGAGGAATTTTTCCAGATTTTTCCCCCCTCAATAGCCTGGGTTTTTTATCTGGGTTTTTGCCTCTCCCAGGAGATTACATGGCTCCGGTTGAGGTGGAGTGCAGAATGTTGCTGTGCAGGGAGTGTCGCAGTTATGTCGGGTGGACGAGTTGGGCTAGGTGCTCTTTACCTTTCCGTCATTGTTCATTGTTCATAGGTTTATATGTAGCCTTCAGGACTGCTGACCGAGGGCCGTGTGGCTCTTGGTTGGCTGGTGCGGACACGATGGGCCGAAATGGCCTCCTTCTGCGTTGTAGATTTCTATGATTCTATGTTGTGGATTCAAGTCCCACTCCAGCAACTTGAGCACATAAATCTCGGCTGACACTCCTGTGCAGTACTGAGCGAGTGCCATCTTTCGGGTGAGATGTCAAACCGAGGCCCTGTCTGCCCTCTCAAGTGGACGCAAAAGATCTCATGGTACCATTTCGAAGAACAGGGGAGTTATCCCCAGTGTCCTGGCCATTATTTATCCCTCACTCAACAAAAAAACAGACTATGTGGTGATTATCACATTGCTGTTTGTGCGCAAAATGGCTGCTATGTTTCCTACCAATCATCATCATAGGCAGTCCCTCGGAATCGAGGCAGACTGGCTTCCACTCCCAAAGTGAGTTCTCTGGTGGCTGAACAGTCCGATATGAGAGCCACAGACCCTGTCACAGGTGGGACAGACATTCGTCGAGGGAAGGGGTAGATGGGGCTGGTTTGCCGCGCGCTCCTTTCGCTGTCTGCACTTGACCTCTTCATGCTCTTGGAGTTGAGACTTGAAGAACTCAACGCCCTCCCAGATGCACTTTCTCCACCTCAGGCGATCTTCGGCCAGTGTCTCCCAGGTGTCAGTGGTGATGCCGCACTTTATCAGGGAGGCTTTGAGGGTGTCCTTGTAATGTTTCCTCTGCCCACTTTTGGCTCGTTTGCCGTGAAGGAGTTCCGCATAAAGCATTTGCTTAGGGAATCTCGTATCTGGCATGCGAACTATGTGACCTGCCCAGCAGTCGGGAGCAGCGTCGAGGAGGTGCGTGGAGAGGCCTATAAAAGGCACAGCAGGGAGTCCGGGGCTCAGCGTCGGCGGCAGTCGGGAGCAGCGTCGAGGAGGTGCGTGGAGAGGCCTATAAAAGGCACAGCAGGGAGTCCGGGGCCCAGCGTCGGCGGCAGTCGGGAGCAGCATCGAGGAGGTGCGTGGAGAGGCCTATAAAAGGCACAGCAGGGAGTCCGGGGCCCAGCGTCGGCGGCAGTCGGGAGCAGCGTCGAGGAGGTGCGTGGAGAGGCCTATAAAAGGCGTACTTGTGCAGCTACAGGGAGAAGGCAAAAAAGAAGTAGAAAGAAATCAAAAGGTGACGTCACAGCCAAGAGGGTAAGTGATTGGCTGGTGATTGGTGAGTAGTTTTTCTTTTTTCTCTTCTATATCAGTGAGTAACTTTTAACATTGTTGTTGCCAATTTAAGTGTATATAAGGGTTAAGTCATGGCAGGAGAGCTCGGTCGGGTGTTATGCTCCTCCTGTACCATGTGTGAACTCAGGGACACTTCCGGTGTCCCTGACGATTACGTGTGCGGGAAGTGTATCCGCCTCCAGCTCCTGACAGACCGCGTTGCGGAGTTGGAGCTGAGGGTGGATTCACTCTGGAGCATCCACGATGCTGAGAATGACGTGAGTATCACGTGTAGCGAGTTGGTCGTACCACAGGGAAAGGGTCCACAGCCAGATAGGGAATGGAAGACCAACAGGAAGAGCAGAGCAAGGAAGGTAGTGCAGGAGTCCCCTGTGGTCATCCCCCTGCAAAACAGATACACTGCTTTGGGTACTGTTGAGGGGGATGACTCATCAGGGGAGGGCAGCAGCAGCCAAGTTCATGGCACCGTGGCTGGCTCTGCTGCACAGGAGGGCAGGAAAAAGAGTGGGAGAGCAATAGTGATTGGAGATTCAATGGTGAGGGGAATAGATAGGCGTTTCTGCGGCCGCAACCGAGACTCCAGGATGGTATGTTGCCTCCCTGGTGCAAGGGTCAAGGATGTCTCGGAGCGGGTGCAGGACATTCTAAAAAGGGAGGGAGAACAGCCAGTTGTCGTGGTGCACATTGGTACCAACGACATAGGTAAAAAGAGGGATGAGGTCCTACGAAACGAATTTAAGGAGCTAGGAGCTAAATTAAAAAGTAGGACCTCAAAAGTAGTAATCTCGGGATTGCTTCCAGTGCCACGTGATAGTCAGAGTAGGAATCGCAGGATAGCGCAGATGAATACGTGGCTTGAGCAGTGGTGCAACAGGGAGGGATTCAAATTCCTGGAGCATTGGAACCGGTTCTGGGGGAGGTGGGACCAGTACAAACCGGACGGTCTGCACCTGGACAGGACCGGAACCAATGTCCTAGGGGGAGTGTTTGCTAGTGCTGTTGGGGAGGATTTAAACTGATATGGCAGGGGGATGGGAACCAATGCAGGGAGACAGAGGGAAACAAAAAGGAGGCAAAAGCAAAAGACAGAAAGGAGATGAGGAAAAGTGGAGGGCAGAGAAACCCAAGGCAAAGAACAAAAAGGGCCACTGTACAGCAAAATTCTAAAAGGACAAAGGGTGTTAAAAGAACAAGCCTGAAGGCTTTGTGTCTTAATGCAAGGAGTATCCGCAATAAAGTGGATGAATTAACTGTGCAAATAGATGTTAACAAATATGATGTGATTGGGATTACGGAGACGTGGCTCCAGGATGATCAGGGCTGGGAACTCAACATCCAGGGATATTCAACATTCAGGAAAGATAGAATAAAAGGAAAAGGAGGTGAGGTAGCATTGCTGGT
The DNA here is from genome assembly GCF_044704955.1 of Pristiophorus japonicus. Taxonomy (NCBI): domain Eukaryota; kingdom Metazoa; phylum Chordata; class Chondrichthyes; family Pristiophoridae; genus Pristiophorus; species Pristiophorus japonicus. The sequence continues at coordinate 10,747,481 of NC_091978.1, forward strand.
TAAGGAGCAAATTAAGGCAATAGTTCGGAAGGACATTAGCTTGGATGATGTGGAATCTATATGGGTAGAGCTGCAGAATACCAAAGGACAAAAAACGTTAGTGGGAGTTGTGTACAGACCTCCAAACAGTAGTAGTGATGTTGGGGAGGGCATCAAACATGAAATTAGGGGTGCGTGCAATAAAGGTGCAGCAGTTATAATGGGTGACTTTAATATGCACATAGATTGGGTTAACCAAACTGGAAGCAATACGGTAGAGGAGGATTTCCTGGAGTGCATAAGGGATGGTTTTTTAGACCAATATGTCGAGGAACCAACTAGGGGGGAGGCCATCTTAGACTGGGTGTTGTGTAATGAGAGAGGATTAATTAGCAATCTCGTTGTGCGAGGCCCCTTGGGGAAGAGTGACCATAATATGGTGGAATTCTGCATTAGGATGGAGAATGAAACAGTTAATTCAGAGACCATGGTCCAGAACTTAAAGAAGGGTAACTTTGAAGGTATGAGGCGTCAATTGGCTAGGATAGATTGGCGAATGATACTGAAGGGGTTGACTGTGGATGGGCAATGGCAGACATTTAGAGACCGCATGGATGAACTACAACAATTGTACATTCCTGTCTGTCGTAAAAATAAAAAAGGGAAGGTGGCTCAACCGTGGCTATCAAGGGAAATCAGGGATAGCATTAAAGCCAAGGAAGTGGCATACAAATTGGCCAGAAATAGCAGAGAACCCGGGGACTGGGAGAAATTTAGAACTCAGCAGAGGAGGACAAAGGGTTTGATTAGGGAAGGGAAAATGGAGTACGAGAAGAAGCTTGCAGGGAACATTAAGACGGATTGCAAAAGTTTCTATAGATATGTAAAGAGAAAAAGGTTAGTAAAGACAAACGTAGGTCCCCTGCAGTCAGAATCAGGGGAAGTCATAACGGGGAACAAAGAAATGGCAGACCAATTGAACAAGTACTTTGGTTCGGTATTCACTGAGGAGGACACAAACAACCTTCCGGATATAAAAGGGGTCGGAGGGTCTAGTAAGGAGGAGGAACTGAGGGAAATCCTTATTAGTCGGGAAATTGTGTTGGGGAAATTGATGGGATTGAAGACCGATAAATCCCCAGGGCCTGATGGACTGCATCCCAGAGTACTTAAGGAGGTGGCCTTGGAAATAGTGGATGCATTGACAGTCATTTTCCAACATTCCATTGACTCTGGATCAGTTCCTATGGAGTGGAGGGTAGCCAATGTAACCCCACTTTTTAAAAAAGGAGGGAGAGAGAAAACAGGGAATTACAGACCGGTCAGCCTGACATCGGTAGTGGGTAAAATGATGGAATCAATTATTAAGGATGTCATAGCAGTGCATTTGGAAAGAGGTAATATGATAGGTCCAAGTCAGCATGGATTTGTGAAAGGGAAATCATGCTTGACAAATCTTCTGGAATTTTTTGAGGATGTTTCCAGTAGAGTGGACAAGGGAGAACCAGTTGATGTGGTATATTTGGACTTTCAGAAGGCTTTCGACAAGGTCCCACACAAGAGATTAATGTGCAAAGTTAAAGCACATGGGATTGGGGGTAGTGTGCTGACATGGATTGAGAACTGGTTGTCAGACAGGAAGCAAAGAGTAGGAGTAAATGGGGACTTTTCAGAATGGCAGGCAGTGACTAGTGGGGTACCGCAAGGTTCTGTGCTGGGGCCCCAGCTGTTTACACTGTACATTAATGATTTAGACGAGGGGATTAAATGTAATATCTCCAAATTTGCGGATGACACGAAGTTGGGTGGCAGTGTGAGCTGCAAGGAGGATTCTATGAGGCTGCAGAGCGACTTGGATAGGTTAGGTGAGTGGGCAAATGCATGGCAGATGAAGTATAATGTGGATAAATGTGAGGTTATCCACTTTGGTGGTAAAAACAGAGAGACAGACTATTATCTGAATGGTGACAGATTAGGAAAAGGGCAGGAGCAAAGAGACCTGGGTGTCATGGTACATCAGTCATTGAAGGTTGGCATGCAGGTACAGCAGGCGGTTAAGAAAGCAAATGGCATGTTGGCCTTCATAGCGAGGGGATTTGAGTACAAGGGCAGGGAGGTGTTGCTACAATTGTACAGGGCCTTGGTGAGGCCACACCTGGAGTATTGTGTACAGTTTTGGTCTCCTAACCTGAGGAAGGACATTCTTGCTATTGAGGGAGTGCAGCGAAGGTTCACCAGACTGATTCCCGGGATGGCGGGACTGACCTATCAAGAAAGACTGGATCAACTGGGCTTGTATTCACTGGAGTTCAGAAGAATGAGAGGCGACCTCATAGAAACGTTTAAAATTCTGACGGGGTTAGACAGGTTAGATGCAGGAAGAATGTTCCCAATGTTGGGGAAGTCCAGAACCAGGGGACACAGTCTAAGGATAAGGGGGAAGCCATTTAGGACCGAGATGAGGAGGAATTTCTTCACCCAGAGAGTGGTGAACCTGTGGAATTCTCTACCACAGAAAGTTGTTGAGGCCAATTCACTAAATATATTCAAAAAGGAGTTAGATGAAGTCCTTACTACTAGGGGAATCAAGGGGTATGGTGAGAAAGCACGAATGGGGTACTGAAGTTGCATGTTCAGCCATGAACTCATTGAATGGCGGTGCAGGCTAGAAGGGCTGAATGGCCTACTCCTGCACCTATTTTCTATGTTTCTATGTTTCTAAGCTGATCAAGTGTGGTCAGTGCTTCAATACTGGAGATGTTAGCCTGGACGGGGACAATGCTGTTGGTGCGCCTGTCCTCCCAGAGGATCCGCAGGATCTTGTGGAGTCATCGATGCTGATATATCTCCAGAGACTTGAGGTGCCTTCTATACATCATCCATGTTTCCTACATTACAACAGTGACTACATTTTTAAAAGTACTTCATTGACTGTAAAGCACTTTGAGATATCCGGTGATCGTGAAAGGCGCTAAATAAATCCAAGACTTTCTTTCTATGCCCTAAATGGCATAATCAGCCCTATTGTTGTAAAATAACAAATCCTCTGACTCACCATGAGCAATCCCATGGGAAACTTTACTAGTGATAATATCTGAGACACAAGTTTTAAAATGTCACTTTTCCTTTTTAACAAAATATACAATTGCAAAGTTTATGAGATGGCAACCAGCTGCAAGGCAATAAAAATCATTTAAAGCAAATGTAAGTATGTTTTACCTCCACTGAACAGCTATTCAGCGATCCTCCCACTGTCACATGCCTCATGTACTGTTTAAACTGCAAGAGGCCATCCTCCACCGCATGTTTTAAAGAGCCTGGCTTCTCACGTATACAACCCTCTTTTGGCATTGACCGCAGTTCAGCAACACAAGAGTGGAGCCTGGGAAAATTTCCTTTCACTTGCTGCATCAGAAGAAAATATTACTTATTAAACATAAGAACATAAGAAATAGGAGCAAGAGGAGGCCATTCGGCCCCTCGAGCTTTCTCCGTCATTCAATAAGATCATGGCTGATCTTCTACCTCAACTCCACTTTCCTGAACTATCTCAATATCCCTCGATTCCCTTAATATCCAAAAATCTATCGATCTCTGTCTAGAATATACTCAATGACTGAGCATCCACAGCCCTCTGGGGTAGAGAAGTCTAAAGATTCACTTCTCTCTGAATGAAGACATTTCTCCTCATCTCAGTCCTCAATGGTCGATCCCTTATTCTGAGACTGTGACCCCTGGTTCTAGACTCCCCAGCCAGGGGAAGTATCCTCTTTGCATCTACCCTGTCAAGCCCTGTAAGAAATTTGTATGTTTCAATGAGAACATCTCTCATTCTTCCAGAGAATATAGGCTTAGTCTACTCAATCTCTCCTCATAGGTCAATCTCCCCCCATCCCAGGAATCAGTCTGGTGAACCTAAAGTCCTGTTCATATAGAAAGTGACTGACCAGGATACATTTCTTGTTGTACATCATTTATATTTCTTGCTTTTTTAGATATTTCCCCCTCGCATACCACCCAGTACTCCCCCAGGTAAGATAGCAGGCAGGAGCTGGTCATGCTGCTCTTGAGATGGTCAAGAGTGGCTTGAGCTGACTCGCCTTGTTCGTTTACTCCCCTCCCTGCGGCAAATAAAACTCAAAAGCAATTCAGTCCCAGAAAGTTTAGCAATTTTCAAAACCTTGATTGAATATTGTGCCATAATCGGAACTCAAAACATAAAATTGTTATTACCATGCAATCATTCTGAACCCTGCAGAACTGCTACTGCTATGTACTTTCTTTTAATAATGTTTCTCATTCATCTTCACTAAAAGAAAACCTGTTACCCTTCAAACAAAAGACCTCAAAGTTAGAGAAGCAATTTTTTTTTTAAAGCCTTCAGTAAATTCCATTTTAAGCAGCCCTTGAGCCTCAAACTTTTGCTTATGTTTCCTTATCGGAGTACAGACCGATTTATGTAGTTCACATGGATTACTCTGGCCTCTGACTAACTGGAAATATTGGCTTTATGTGGTGAAATATATTATCGTCTGGCTAATAACCTGACATAAAGTGCTGTGTCACTGCATCATTACTGTTAATGAGTTGGCTTATGATCTTTCAATTCAAGCAGAGTTGTTTAATTTGGAATAATTACATGACAACTAAATGAGAGTCGGCTGGGTTTGATATTCTTACATACCACAAAAGGAAGAAGACATTCCTGTTGACTGTGAACCACATATACACTGAGGAGAGGCAGGCGAGTTGACCCTCCTAAACTGCAGGCCAAAGCAAAGAAATTTTCCAGGGCTTCGCAGAGATTGGTGCAAATGTCTGACCAGAAAGGAGGTGTAACATCCACCACGAGGATTCGGGGTGGTTGCCTTGTCGTGATGGCAGAGTTGGCTTTGTTACTGAAGCTGTTCCTGATCTCCGACATTGACCTTTCTGAATTCATTGCAATGGGTGTTTATTGTTCCGCCACTCCTACAGCTGAAAAACCACAGTATAAGAATGGAAAACTTATATTTTTCATTAGTTTCTGAATTTTGGTGCTGTGTTCAAATTTTTTTCCACCAAAATTGCTTCTAATGATACTGTAAAATCTACTGGTGTAACCAGCCTCTTCCATTACCAAGATGATCAGCCACGATCATATTGAATGGTGGTGCAGGTTCAAAGGGCCGAATGGCCTGCTCCTGCACCTATTTTCTATGTTTCTATGTTTCCCGTTGGCTTAAAAAGCCAAACAAAATCAATTTTTAAAATTCAGGGAAAAGAAACTGAGCAACAACAGCACCTTGTATTTATATAGCATCATTAATATCGTAAAAGGTCCCAAGGTGCTTCACTGTAAAGGAAATTTGACACTGAGCCTCACAAGGAAATATTAGGATGAGAGGTCGGTTTTAAGGAATGTCTTAAAGGAGAACATAAGAAATAGAAAATTGGCTCCTCGGGCCTGCTCCGCCATTTAATACGATCATGGCTGATCTGATCATGGACTCAGGTCCACTTTCCTGCCTGCTCCCCATAACCCCTTATCCCCTTATCGGTTAAGAAACTGTCCATCTCTGTCTTAAATTTATTCAATGTCCCAGCTTCCACAGCTCTCAGAGGCAGCGAATTTCACAGATTTACAATCCTCTGAGAGAAGAAATTCCTCCTCATGTCGGTTTTAAATGGGCGACCCCTTATTCTAAGATTATGCCCCCTAGTTCTAGTCTCCCCTATCAGTGGAAACATCCACCTTGTCAAGCCCCCTCATAATCTTACACATTTCGATAAGATCACCTCTCATTCTTCTGAATTCCAATGAGTAGAGGCCCAACCTACTCAACCTTTCCTCATAAAGGAACCCCCTTATCTCCGGAATCAACCTAGTGAACCTTCTCTAAACTGCCTCCAAAGCAAGTATATCCTTTCTTAAATATGGAAACCAAAACTACGCAGTATTCCAGGTGTGGCCTCACCAATACCCTGTATAACTGTATGACTTCCCTGCTTTTATACTCCATTCCCTTTGCAACAAAGGCCTTCCTGATCACTTGTTGTACCTGCATACTAACCTTTTGTGTTTCATGCACCAGAACCCCCAGGTCCCGCTGTACTACAGCACTTTGCAATTTTTCTCCATTTAAATAATAACTTGCTCTTTGATTTTTTTCTGCCAAAGTCACACTTTTCCAACATTATACTCCATCTGTCAAATTTTTGCCCACTCACTTAGCCTGTCTATGTCCTCCTCACACATTGCTTTTCATCCCATCTTTGTATCATCAGCAAACTTGCTACGTTACACTCGGTCCCTTCATCCAAGTCGTTAATATAGATTGTAAATAATTGGGGTCCCAGCACTGATCCCTGCGGCACCCCACTAGTTACTAATTGCCAACCCGAGAATGAACCATTTATCCCGACTGTTTTCTGTTCGTTAGTCAATACCCCATCCATGCTAATATATTACCCCCAACCCTGTGAAATTTTATCTTGTGCAGTAACCTTTTATGTGACACCTTGTCAAATGCTTTCTGGAAGTCCAAATACACTGCATCCACTTGTTCCCCTTTATCCACCCTGTTCGCTACATCCTCAAAGAATTCCAGCAAATTTGTCAAACATGACTTCCCCTTCATAAATCCATGCTGACTCTCTCTGCCTGTCTGAATTATGCTTTTCCAAATGTCCTGCTACTGCTTCTTTAATAATGGACTCCAACATTTTCCCAACCACAGATGTTAGGCTAACTGGTCTATAGTTTCCTGCTTTTTGTCTGCCTCCTTTTTTAAATAGGACGTTACATTTGCAGTTTTCCAATCTGCTGGGACCTTCCCAAAATCCAGGGAATTTTAGCAAATCAGTGAGAAGTAGGGAGGCGGACAGGTTTAGGGAGGGAATTCTAGAGCTTAGGGCCTTGGCAGTTGAAGGCACAACCGTCAATTATGGAGCAAAGGAAATCGTGAATGTACAAGAGGCCAGAATTGGAGGAACGCAAAGATCTTGGGGGGGATTATAGGGCTGGATGAGTTTACATATGGAGTTAGGTCATAAATCAGCCACGATCTCATTGAATGGCAGAACAGGTTCGAAGGTCTAAATGGCCTCATTCTGTTCCTATGTACAGAGATAGGGAGAGGTGAGGCCATTTGAAAACAAGGATGAGAATTTTAAGATCGAGGCATTGCTGGACCAAAGCCAATGTAGGTCAGTGAGCACAGGTGTGATGGATGAACGGGACTTAGAATAAGGGCAGAAGAGTTTTGGATGAACTTAAGTTTACGGAGGGAGCAAGGTTGGAGGTTGGCCAAGAGAGCTCATCTAGGCAAGGCATTCATGAACCAAGTATTCTTGGGCCGCCCCGACCTGTGTGAGAACACCACCGCAGATCGGGGCTATAAATAGAGCTGGAGCGCCGGGCCCTGGAACATCGTGGGCTGCTCCGACCTGTCTGAGAACACCACTGCAGGTTGGGGCTATAAATAGAGTTGGAGCGCCGGGCCCTGGAACATCGTGGCGGAGATGCGGCGAATGACGGTACAGGGCCCAGAAGAGCCGAGGGCCCGGGGGCAGCATGGGCCTGCCCACACTGCGATTATATGTGTGCACTAGGTCCATGCAGCAGAGCAGGTCTCCAGTCGTCCTGGTTAATCCTTGGCACTGGATAAAGGCCTAGCTCTGTCAAGCCCGTGTGGTGACTGATGTGCAACGGTCACCACACGTTAAAAAAATTCACAAACAGGCATCTCCACCTCCTCAACTGGAGTTCAGGACTGGAACATCGGGTCCTTCATTGAAATATCTGTGAACTCTCGTGGAAGCAAGTCATCCTCATTTGAGGGATCGCCTATGATGACTTGAACTCTGGAACTAAATGACTCCATAATGTAATTTCTTGTGCGCCTATGTTTTATTTAACATCCAGGATACTCTTATGCTTTCAGAACTACTAATAATGGTAGATGACATAGCACTGAAATATGTTCTGATCCAGAAAGCCTTGAACATGCACAATACTGGAAGAGGGGAAATCCTAGAGACATATGACCAATCAAATCACAAGCATACACAAACACTGCAAAGCCTGATCGAGACCAAGTTGCAAATGACTGAGTTAGACAGTTAACATGACTAAAATTATGGTAATCCAACAATGATATTATATTAGCATAACAATATAGGAAGTCAACTGCTTAAACAGATTACCTTTCCACAACATAACAAGCTGTCATTGCGATTTAATAGCAAAAACCAGACTATCATGAAACTGCACTTGGGCAGGACTGGAACTGATGTCCTAGGGGTAACATTTGCTAATGCAGTTCGGGAGTGTTTAAACGAATATGGCAGGGGGATGGGAACCTATGCAGCGAGATAGGGCGAAGTAATATGGAGTCAGAAACAGATGGTAGAAAGGTAAAAAGCAATAGTGGAAGGCCGAGTAAACAAAGGCAAGAAACAAAAAGGGCCACACTACATCATAATTCTAAAAGGACAAAGGGTGTTAAAAAAACAAGCCTGAAGGCTTTGTGTCTTAATGCAAGGAGTATCCGTAATAAGGTGGATGAATTAACTGTGCAAATAGATGTTAACGGATATGATGTGATTGGGATTACGGAGATGTGGCTCCAGGATGATCAGGGCTTGGAACTCAACATCCATGGGTATTCAACATTCAGGAAGGATAGAATAAAAGGAAAAGGAGGTGGGGTAGCATTGCTGGTTAAAGAGGAAATTAATGCAATAGTTAGGAAGGACATTAGCTTGGATGATGTGGAATCTATATGCAGAACACCAAAGGGCAAAAAACGTTAGTGGGAGTTGTGTACAGACCTCCAAACAGTAGTAGTGATGTTGGGGAGGGCATCAAACAAGAAATTAGGGGTGCATGCAATAAAGGTGCAGCAGTTATCATGGGTGACTTTAATATGCATATCGATTGGGCTAACCAAACTGGAAGCAATACGGTGGAGGAGGATTTCCTGGAGTGCATAAGTGATGGTTTTCTAGACCAATATGTCGAGGAACCAACTAGGGGGGAGGCCATCTTAGACTGGGTGTTGTGTAATGAGAGAAGATTAATTAGCAATCTCGTTGTGCGAGGCCCCTTGGGGAAGAGTGACCATAATATGGTGGAATTCGACATCAGGATGGAGAATGAAACAGTTAATTCAGAGACCATGGTCCAGAACTTAAAGAAGGGTAACTTTGAAGGTATGAGGCATGAATTGGCTATGATAGATTGGCAAATGATACTTAAGGGGTTGACAGTGGATGGGCAATGGCAGACATTTAGAGACCGCATGGATGAACTACAACAATTGTACATTCCTGTCTGGCGTAAAAATAAAAAAGGGAAGGTGGCTCAACCGTGGCTATCAAGGGAAATCAGGGATAGTATTAAAGCCAAGGAAGTGGCATACAAATTGGCCAGAAATAGCAGTGAACCTGGGGACTGGGAGAAATTTAGAACTCAGCAGAGGAGGACAAAGGGTTTGATTAGGGCAGGGAAAATAGAGTACGAGAGGAAGCTTGCAGGGAACATTAAGACGGACTGCAAAAGTTTCTATAGATATGTAAAGAGAAAAAGGTTAGTAAAACATAGGTCCCCTGCAGTCAGAATCAGGGGAAGTCATAATGGAGAACAAAGAAATGGCAGGCCAATTGAACAAGTACTTTGGTTCGGTATTCACTAAGGAGGACAGGAACAATCTTCCGGATATAAAAGGGGTCAGAGAGTCTAGTAAGAAGGAGGAACTGAGGGAAATCCTTATTAGTCGGGAAATTGTGTTGGGGAAATTGATGGGATTGAAGGCCGATAAATCCCCAGGGCCTAATGGACTGCATCCCAGAGTACTTAAGGAGGTGGCCTTGGAAATAGCGGATGCATTGACAGTCATTTTCCAACATTCCACAGACTCTGGATTAGTTCCTATCGAGTGGAGGGAAGCCAATGTAACCCCACTTTTTAAAAAAGGAGGGAGAGAGAAAACAGGGAATTATAGACCGGTCAGCCTGACATCAGTAGTGGGTAAAATGATGGAATCAATTATTAAGGATGTCATAGCAGCGCATTTGGAAAGAGGTGACATGATAGGTCCAAGTCAGCATGGATTTGTGAAAGGGAAATCATGCTTGACAAATCTTCTGGAATTTTTTGAGGATGTTTCCAGTAGAGTGGACAAAGGAGAACCAGTTGATGTGGTATATTTGGACTTTCAGAAGGCTTTCGACAAGGTCCCACACAAGAGATTAATGTGCAAAGTTAAAGCACATGGGATTGGGGGTAGTGTGCTGACATGGATTGAGAACTGGTTGTCAGACAGGAAGCAAAGAGTAGGAGTAAATGGGTACTTTTCAGAATGGCAGGCAGTGACCAGTGGGGTACCGCAAGGTTCTGTGCTGGGGCCCCAGCTGTTTACATTGTACATTAATGATTTGGACGAGGGGATTAAATGTAGTATCTCCAAATTTGCGGATGACACTAAGTTGGGTAGCAGTGTGAGCTGCGAGGAGGATGCTATGAGGCTGCAGAGTGACTTCAATAGGTTAGGTGAGTGGGCAAATGCATGGCAGATGAAGTATAATGTGGATAAATGTGAGGTTATTCACTTTGGTGGTAAAAACAGAGAGACAGACTATTATCTGAATGGTGACAGATTAGGAAAAGGGGAGGTGCAACGAGACCTGGGTGTCATGGTACATCAGTCATTGAAGGTTGGCATGCAGGTACAGCAGGTGGTTAAGAAAGCAAATGGCATGTTGGCCTTTATATCGAGGGGATTTGAGTGCAGGGGCAGGGAGGTGTTGCTACAGTTGTGCAGGGCCTTGGTGAGGCCACACCTGGAGTATTGTGTACAGTTTTGGTCTCCTAACTTGAGGAAGGACATTCTTGCTATTGAGGGAGTGCAGCGAAGGTTCACCAGACTGATTCCCGGGATGGCAGGACTGACATATCAAGAAAGACTGGATCAATTGGGCTTGTATTCACTGGAGTTCAGAAGAATGAGAGGGGATCTCATAGAAACGTTTAAAATTCTGACGGGTATAGACAGGTTAGATGCAGGAAGAATGTTCCCAATGTTGGGGAAGTCCAGAACCAGGGGTCACAGTCTAAGGATAAGGGGTAAGCTATTTAGGACCGAGATGAAGAGAAACTTCTTCACCCAGAGGGTGGTGAACCTGTGGAATTCTCTACCACAGAAAGTTGTTGAGGCCAATTCATTAAATATATTCAAAAGGGAGTTAGATGAAGTCCTTACTACTAGAGGGAATCAAGGGGTATGGCGAGAAAGCAGGAATGGGGTACTGAAGTTGCATGTTCAGCCATGAACTCATTGAATGGCGGTGCAGGCTCGAAGGACCGAATGGCCTACTCCTGCACCTATTTTCTATGTTTCTATGAAAGCAAAACTAACTCCTTTGATGGCTTAGCTGGTAGAGGCACTATACGGTGTGCTACTGAGCCATATAGACCAAGGGCACAATTTTCCCTAGTGATTTACACAGTTTTTCAGACAGACGCCGCTTTTTTTGGCCTGTTAAAAAATACAAGTTTCCCCAATCAATGTGCGCTCGCATAACTCAGTTAGTTACAATCTTTTTGGGGTCATTTTTTGTGCGTCATAAGCGGCATAACCTGCCACCCACACCAATTCTGACCATTTAAACAAGTTTGGCTAACTCTGATTTACTCAAATTTTTCTTAGGACGGCGTATATGTCCTCTGTAGAAAAATCTTCTGGTGAGTTAAGAAAATCGGTGCAGGTAAGCAAACCAGCGGAGCAGATGCAGTTCCAGGGCCTGGACAGCAGCAGCAGAGAGGTGGGAGGGGGGGGAGCCTTTCGGGCATAGTTAGGAACAGGTAGCGGGAGGGAGGAAGCCATTCGGCCTGGGACAGGAGCAGGGACCAGCACCGGCATGGGGGTTGGAGCAAGATAGACTTTTGTCATTACACTTCAATAATTTAATGGAGGTAAGTTGTTGCAATGTAAGCTGCTGTGAGCTGGCTGTATGTTTCACTTTCCAGCCTCAGCCCGCAGTGTGCCCCTGGTTACCGTGGCAACCCGATCTTTTAGGCGCAGATCTTCGGTTCCACCCCCAAAACTAAAGGACAGGCTAGGCAGAGCCAAAATGAAGAATTCAAACGGAGAAATTTGGATGATATATTTTTGGTGTACTTGGGCCGCAAAAAAACAGGTTTAATTCTTCAAGAACGTCAAAAATCAGCTTTGGGGAAACAATTTGTGGAAAATTGAATCCCAAGGTCCCAGGTTTGTTCCACAGTCTCTGCTAAGTTAGCTGGCTTGCAGTGGGGCAGAAGTTGGAGTGCCATAATTGGCTTCAGATCTGAAGCTAGGGTATCCTCTGATAATTGTTACCTGGCAACTCCGCCTGAAAAATGAACAGATGAGGACTGACTATGATACCCTCACAATTGAACAGGCAGCTGACAATCATAAGCTGATTTAACAGAGAAGAGACTCACTTGCCAGCAGTGCGTATTGACAATTTATTTTCACACTGCCTATGAATCCCTTCCAATTTGCTCTGAAAGAGAGGCTTACATTTTTATAGTACCTTTCACCTGCTTTTCAACCAATGATGTATGTTTGAAGTGTAGTCACTGTCGTAATGTAGGAAATGCAGCAGCCGATTTGTGCACAACAAGGTCGCACAAACAGCAATAAAATAAATGACTAAGATAATCTGTTTCAGCATTTGTTTGAGTAAATACTGACCAGGACACCTGGAGAACTCCCCTGCTCTTCTTCAAAATAGTGCCATGGGATCCTTCATATCCACCCAAGAGAGCAGACAGGGCTTCGATCTAACATCTCATCTAAAAGATGACAGCTCTGACAGTGCAGCACTCCCTCAGTACTGTACTGAAGTGTAAGTCTAGTTTATGTACTCAAGTCTCGGGAGTGAGATTTGAACCCACAACCTTCTGATTCAGAGGTGAGAGTGCTACCCACTGAGCCAAGGCTGACTGGAAAGGTTCTCAAGTGGCAGTGCGGACCTATAAAATGACTCCCTCAGTCTCGAGGCTTAAATATAAATAACACACACCAGTGGAATACTGGGGGGCAAGCTCACTGTGGATTCCTAATCCAACTTGACTCAATGCCTTTGGGAGAGGTGAGGAAAATTGGGCCAGGAGCACAGTCCAGCTGAATGCTGTACAGATCAAAAACCCCACATCATTTATCCCAGTATCTGCTGCATTTGCAGTATAGCGGCTGGGACATTTTGACACAGTAACCCCAGATTTAGGAGGAGAAAATCATCCAAGTTCCCACTCCCAGTCACTATCCAGCAACCACTACCGGAGTGAGGCTCGATGGATTTGAGATGAGGCTATACTGGGTTAGATTTTGATTCTTTCTGCAGTTGAACAGCCTGAATAAATTCACTGACTATGTTTATATATGAACATGAAGAAGGACCACTTGGATGAAGTACGGGAAGGTGACCGGTGACCATGAAATCATACCCCTAAAAGGACAAGAGTGGCGACTGGCAGGGTAAAAATTGATGGAAACAGAAGCTTTAATACAAAAGTCTTAGAATCCATATTCCATTTAAAACTCACTGGAGTTGAAATTGGTTATGCCTTGTTTTCAGGTGAATAACCAATTGCACACACAGTTAGCGCCCGAACAGGGAGCCCAAGGGCTCGCCCTAAATTGGGCCTAGTCTGAATACTTTGGGTGAGCTACCGGTGCTTGTCACACCTCCAGAGGCAGCTCGGCCATTTTGAAGACATCAATTTAGGGCCGCCTGCCTCACTGGCAGTGGCCCTCAGGTAGGCCCTGCGAAAGGTGGAAGTACAACAGGAGGGAGGGTGGATCGCAGGCTGGTAATGGCCCTCAGGATTGCTGTGGAGCTGGGGCAGGCACTCATGCTCCCAGTGGCTCCACATATGGTTGAGGACGCATCCACAACAGGAAAATCTGAGCGGAGTTGGCCAGCCCAATTTGGAAGAATGGTCCTAAAACAGGCATTGGACCGCACGTTGACCTATGCAATGCAGCTAACGCCTGTTAGGGATGTCTGAAAAGTCACCCGACCCAATATGGGGTGAGACTTATATCGAGTGTCCTTGGGCGTGCATGATATCGTCTGTAAAATTGGTACCTTTGCCCTGGTTTTCACCCACAAAATGGCCACAATTCCAATTTCTACCCTATTTACTTCCATCATTTTAAAAAATAGGGCTCAGTGGAACCTCCTGAAGTTTCTCTTGGAAATATTGAAGCAAAACTGTGTCTCTCCCCGCTCAACAAGCAGGTTATGAACCAGAGCACACATAAGAGAAATCTATCCAGAAATTTGTTGATTCTAACATTCCATTAAATGACATTTCACAGGAAACCATATGAAATCAGCCAACTGTCCAACTCACTTCAAACGTGAAAATTAACAGCTGCAGCTTGTCCAAAAATGGCTTCAGTTTCTAGTTTTTTTTCCAGCTTGGACACAACAGTTCGTGGAAATGTGCACATTAACAGAAATATCAAATTAAAAATATCAAGAACGATCATTAACTTACATAGTGAAGACAATCAAAATCATGACAAGGCAACGCACAACTAACAAAACAGGACGTCAGCAAGGTTAAAAGCAGATTCATAACAATTTAATTGTTTTGGATGTTTTCTTTGAGTTCACTTGGAGGAGTATCTGGTAAAAAGACAAGAACTTACGGGGTAAAGGCCATTATGTACAAGAAGCACTTCCTATCCCGGTAATGACATAAATGTGCTACATGATAACTCATCTTTTATTAACCCATATTACTGCTATCTTCTTCAGTCAGATTCTCGCATTACACCATTGCATTAAGCCATGAAGTTGGGAAAAGGGAAAATCAGGAAGAGTACAAAATCAATGGAAACAGTATGTTGGAAACATCAGCAGAGAATAATTCAGGGGTTTCAGTGGAAATAATCCTTTAGGCACCAACAGGATGTGCAACAGTGCGTTTTACTGCTCGAGGGATTAAGCATAAATCCCAGGTAGAGATAATTGGTTCCTGCAAAGCACCAGCATATTCCGACCTGGAGCACTGCATACAGTTTTGGGCACCATAGCATGTGGGAGACAGCTGACCTTGGAAGAAGTACAAAGAAAGGAACAAAGTTGATAAGTAGGATTGGACATGTGATATGACTTAATATTGGGAAAAAGTATTTTAACAGTTGCTGTCCCTTTAATTTGCTCTTAGGTTGTGGGAAACACTGGCAAGGCAGTCTTTATTATCCATCCCTAGTTGCCCAGAGTGTCAAAAGAGAATAGATAAACTGGAATCCATAGAGATACCCACCATAAACACAGTTCAAGACAAGGGGATATGTTTTCAACTTTGATGAATAAAAGTTACGATATATGTGAAATAATCTATCAGGCAAGCAGTGCCAAGAGGAAAATGTTATAAATTCAAAACAGTGATGGATAAACATTTGGTAAACAAAAATATGAAAGGTATGAGATAAAAATGGATAGGAAATCTGTAAACTTCAGGATTGGCTTGATGGATGGTCTCGTCTCCCTGTGTACAACACCACAGGAGATCGACTAGTACAGGTGCAGCATCGAGAATCCGGAACTCTCGGGACCGAGGCCATTCCGGTCTTTTCCGGACTTTCGATCGTCTTTCTGACGTCACGAATCCGGAAACAACCGAGCCCAGGTGCGGGTATTTCCGGATTTCGGAACGTCAGAAAAGGGGGGTGGGGAGGGAGGGGTGAGGAGCTGTTTGGGCCGTTGGCCCCGTCAATGAGATCATCGGGCAGGTCCCCATCACCAAGGAAGTGTTCGGGCGGGGCCCCACCGTGATGGAGCTGTTCGGGCGGGCTGTGCCGCCGAGGAGCTGTTCGGCCGGGCCCCGCGCAGAGGAGGTGTTCAGGTGGGCCCCGCCACCAAGGAGCTGTTCAGGCGGGCCCCGTCACAGAGGAGCTGTCTGGGCGGGCCCTGCCATGGTGGATCTGTTCGGGTGGGCCGGCGAGGAGGCCCCAAGGTAAGGGCAGTGGTGGTAAGTGGGGCGAGGCAAGCGGCGGCGAGGTAAGGGCAGCGAGGGTGAGGCGAGCAGCGAGGCTCGAGGTCGGGCAGCGGCAGAGTCCCAAGGTCAGCGGGTTCAGATTCCGGAACATTCCGGAACTCCGGATTTTCAACATTGCACCCGTGCCTTTATTTAAAGCACATAAAAGTAATAAATCTTAGCAGAAATATACTAGATAGTTATCCAAATGAGTAGTCAAGCAGATTAATGAACAACTTAGATTTCTAAAACATGCATCACATGCAGAGCAATGTCTCCAAGTACTTTTCAAAGCAAAGCATAGAAAAAGTGCTGAGCCAAACAGATAAAAACTATAGTGGAAAAGACTTATTGATTACAAAGGCTTTTAGGTTTTTGTAGAGAGCGAGGCAGCAGAGTGGAGGGATGGAGGGAAGGAGTTCTTGCGTGCAGAAGCATATGGACTTTAACTTGATACTCTCGCTGGGAATCGGGTGGTAGGTATCAGCCTTAAAATCAGTGCTGCACTGGCTGCCCATTCCTGCTTCAATCACGCCTGTTATGTATTTAAGCCCTTGTAACCTGTATAACACCTGACCACCAGAGGGTCCACCTGTTGGAGTCCCAAGGGATCCCAGCATCCCTTGGAAGCACGGTATAAAAGCGGGCCACCCACGAGGTACCTGCACTCTGGAGTCTTATTAAAGGAGCTAAGTTCACACTTGCTCATTGTATACAGTACTCAGTTTCAGCCTTCATTATGAATGTACTAATTGGTGACGCGGTCACGAACAACCGCGCGAAAATACAAAGAACAGTCGGCATCCTGGAGAAGTTCTCAGAAGAGGACATTTGGAAGGCCTTCGTGGAGAGACTTGACCAATGCTTCGTGGCCAACAAGCTGGAAGGGGACGAGAACGCTACCAAATGAAGGGCGATTCTCCTAACTGTCTGTGAGGCAACAACATATGGCCTCATGAAGAATCTCCTAGCTCCGGCAAAACCAACAGAGAAATCCTATGAAGAATTGTGTATGCTGGTCTGGGAGCACCTAAATCCTAAGGAAAGCGTTTTGATGACAAGATATCAGTTCCACACGTGTCAATGATCGGAGGGTCAGGAGGTGGCAGGACATTGTGAGTTTGAGGGATTCCTGGAACAAATGCTTAGAGACTTTTTTGTACTGGGCATTGGCCATAAGACAATCCTTCGCAAATTATTGACTGTAGAAACTCCGAATCTAAGTAAAGCCATAACGATAGCCCAGGCATTATGTCCACCAACGACAACACCACACAGATTTCGCAGAGTAAAGAAGTTTCGGCCAGTACTGTGCATAAAGTAACGTCGGTTTCGAGCAGGAATGTACATGGCAGAACACACACGCCGGCTGCTGCTGCCTGACCCCAGATAACCCAGAGTCCGCCATCAATCGTTAATGCGAGGCAGTTAGCACCTTGTTGGCGTTGTGGAGGTGATCATCGGCCCCATCAATGTTGCTTTAAGCATTATGCGTGCAACGGTTGCAGAACAATGGGACACCTCCAGTGAATGTGCAGGCGAGCTGCAAACCCTGCAAACCACCACATTGCAGAGGAAGATCGATCCACGGTGGATCAAGCTGAATTGGAGACTCATACCGCAGAAGTGTACGGAGTACACACATTCACTACGAAATGTCCACCAATAATATTGAAAGTTGAACTGAACGGTATTCCAGTATCTATGGAACTGGACACTGGTGCAAGTCAGTCCATAATGAGTAAAAAGGTCTTCAACAGGCTGTGGGACAAAAAGGCACACAGGCCTAAATTCAGCCCCATTCACACTAAACTAAGGACTTACACTAAGGAACTAATCCCTATAATTGGCAGTGCAGAAGTCAAAGTCTCCTATGATGGAGCAGTGCACGAACTCCCACTGTGGATTGTGCCAGGGGATGGCCCCACGTTGTTTGGCAGAAACTGGCTGGGAAAAATCCGCTGGAAAAGGGACGACATGCAAGCATTTCGTCCGTCGACGACGCCTCATGTGCCCAGGTTCTGAGCAAGTTCCCATCATTGTTCGAGCCAGGCATTGGAAGCTTCTCGGGGTAAAAGTGCAGATCCATTTGGTTCCCGGTATGCGACCCATCCACCACAAGGCATGGGCGGTACCGTACATGATCCAGGGTGACCAAGGCTGGGAACTCAACATCCAGGGGTGTTCAACATTCAGGAAGGATAGACAGAAAGGAAAAGGAGGTGTGGTAGCATTGCTGGTTAAAGAGTAAATTAACGCAATAGTAAGGAAGGACATTAGCTTGGATGATGTGGAATCTGCATGGGTGGAGCTGCGGAATACCAAAGGGCAGAAAACGCTAGTGGGAGTTGTGTACATACCACCAAATGCTAGTAGTGAGGAAGGGGACAGCATCAAACAAGAAATTAGGGACGCGTGCAATAAAGGTGCAGCAGTTATGGGCGACTTTAATCTACATATAGATTGGGCTAACCAAACTGGTAACAATACAGTGGAGGAGGATTTTCTGGAATATATTAGGGATGGTTTTCTAGACCAAAATGTCGAGGAACCAACTAGAGGGCTGGCCATCCTAGACTGGGTGATGTGTAATGAGAAAGGACTAATTAGCAATCTTGTTGTGCGAGGCCCCTTGGGGAAGAGTGACCATAATATGGTAGAATTCTTTATTAAGATGGAGAGTGACACAGTTAATTCAGAGACGAGGGTCCTGAGCTTAAGGAAAGGTAACTTCGATGGTATGAGACGTGTATTGGCTAGAATAGACTGGCGAATGATACTTGAAGGGTTGACAGCGGATAGGCAATGGCAAACATTTAAAGATCACATGGATGAACTTCAACAATTATACATCCCTATCTGGAGTAAAAATAAAACAGGGAAGATGGCTCAACTGTGGCTAACAAGGGAAATTAAGGATCGTGTTAAGTCCAAGAGGCATATAAATTGTCCAGAAAAAGCAGCAAACCTGAAGACTGGGAGAAATTTAGAATTCAGCAAAGGAGGACAAAGGGTTTAATTAGGAGAAGAAAATAGAGTATGAGAGGAAGCTTGCTGGGAACATAAAAACTGACTACAAAAGCTTCCATAGGTATGTGAAGAGAAAAAGATTAGTGAAGACAAACCTAAGTCCCTTGCAGTCAGATTCAGGTGAATTTATAATGGGGAACAAAGAAATGGCACACTAATTGAACAAATTCTTTGATTCTGTCTTCACGAAGGAAGACACAAATAACCTTCCGGAAATACTAGGGGACCGAGGGTCTAGTGAGAAGGAGGAACTGAAGGATATTCTTATTAGGCGGGAAATTGATGGGATTGAAGGCTGATAAATCCCCGGGGCCTGATAGTCTGCATCCCAGAGTACTTAAGGAAGTGACCCTAGAAATAGTGGATGCATTAGTGATCATTTTCCAACAGTCTATCGACTCTGGATCAGTTCCTATGGACTGGAGGGTAACTAATGTAAACAGCACTTTTTAAAAAAGGAGGGAGAGAGAAAACGGGTAATTATAGACTGGTTAGCCTGACATCAGTAGTGGGGAAAATGTTGGAATCAATTATTAAAGATGAAATAGCAGCACATTTGGAAAGCGGTGACAGGATCGGTCCAAGTCAGCATGGATTTATGAAAGGGAAAACATGCGTGACAAATCTTCTGGAATTTTCTGAGGATGTAACTAGTCGAGTGGACAAGGGAGAACCAGTGGATATAGTGTATTTGGACTTTCAAAAGACGATCGCAGCTCCGTCACATTCTGTGGCCTCGGTGCGTTCTCGATTGCCTCCGTCTTCGCGTTGGTGGGCCTGATGTCGTCCGCCGCAATCCTCCTTCCCAAGAAATCTACTTCAGGTGCCAGGAAAATGCACTTCGAGCGTTTTAACCTGAGCCCCACATGGTTGAGTCGACTAAGTACCTCCTCCAGGTTCTGCAGGTGCTCGACTGTGTTCCGACCTGTGACCAAGATGTCGAACACAAAAAAAAACAAAAAACAAAATGAAAAATAGGGCAGTTAAAAGTGTCTGGAGTGTCCCCCAGATCAGGGGGACACTTGATCTAATGTTTATTTTGTTCACCCCCCCCAAAAGAGTTATGACCAAGATGTCGTCCTGGAAGACCACGGTGTGCGGGACTGACTTTAGTAAACTTTCCATGTTTCTCTGGAATATCGCTGCTGCTGATCGGATTCCAAACGGGCATCTGTTATAAACAAAAAGACCCTTGTGCATATTGATGCAGGTGAGGGCCTTCGATGATTCCTCCAGTTCCTGCGTCATGTAGGCTGAAGTCAGATCCAGCTTCGTGAACGTCTTTCCTCCCGCCAGCGTTGCAAAGAGGTCGTTAGTCGTTTGGTAGTGGATATTGGTCCTGCAGAGAGAAACGATTGATAGTTACTTTGTAATCGCCACAGATTCTGATGGTGCCGTCTCCCTTGAGGACTGGGACAATAGGACTGGCTCACTCGTTGAACTCGATCGGTGAAATGATGCCCTCTCTTTGCAGCCGGTCTAGCTCGATCTCTACCCTTTCTCTCATCATGTACGGTACTGCTCTTGCCTTTGATGGATGGGTCGTGCACCCGGAATTAGGTGGATCTGCACTTTTGCTCCTTGGAATTTCCCGATGCCTGGTTCGAACAGCGAAGGAAATTTGTTTAAGACCTGGGCACACAAAGTGTCGTCAGTGGGCGATAGCGCTCGGACGTTGTCCCAGTTCCAACGTATCTTTCCCAGCCAGCTCCTGCCGAGCAGCATGGGACCATCGCCCGGTACCACCCAGAGTGGTGGCTTGTGCACCGCTCCATTGTAGGAGACCTTTACGGTAGCACTGCCGATTACAGGAATCAGTTCTTTAGTGTAAGTTCTTAGTTTCGTGTGAACTGGAGTTAAGACTGGCCTTGAGGCCTTGTTGCATCACAACCTTTCGAAAGTCTTTTTGTCCATGATGGACTGGCTTGCGCCCGTGTCCAGCTCCATTGACACCGGGAGTCCATTTAGTTCAACATTCAGCATTATCGGGGGACAATTCGTGGTGAATGTGTGCACCCCATGTACCTCTGCCTCCTCTATCTGAGGCTCTGGTTCGTCGTGATCCTCCAGGAATCTGTCCTCCTCTGCAACATGGTGGTTTGCAGGCTTAACAGGCTTAGCAGCTCGCCTGCACACTCGTTGGAGGTGTCCCATTGTTCCACAGCCCTTGCAAACGTACTCTTTGAATCGGCATGAATGGAAACGATGATCACCCTAGCAGCGCCAACAAGTTGTTAATGGCCTTGCATTCATCACCCTTGATGGTGGACTCTGAGTCATCTGCGGACGTGCAGCTGCAGGAATGTGTGACCTGCCCTGTGTTACGATTCTAAAATAACATCACTTTGTTCACAGTACTTGTAGCAGCACTTGTGTGCTGAGAGATTTGCTTCATATTGTCACTGGTGACTATGAATGCCTGGGCTATCGCTATGGCCTTACTCAAGTTTGGGGTCTCTGCAGTCAAAAGATTGCAAATTATGGTTTCGTGTCCAATGCCAAGTATGAAAACGTCTCTGAGCATGTGCTCCAAATGTCTTTCAAATTCGCAATGTCCTGCAAGGCGTCTTAGCTCGGCGACAGAATTCATCACTTCCTGGCCTTCAGACCTTTTGTAGGTGTAGAACCGGTAGCTCGCCATCAGAATCAGGGGAAGTCATAACGGGGAACAAAGAAATGGCGGATCAATTGAACAAGTACTTTGGTTCGGTATTCACTAAGGAGGATACAAACAACCTTCCGGATATAAAAGGGGTCAGAGGGTCTAGTAAGGAAGAGGAACTGAGGGAAATCTTTATTAGTCGGGAAATTGTGTTGGGGAAATTGATGGGATTGAAGGCAGATAAATCCCCAGGGCCTGATGGCCTGCATCCTAGAGTACTTAAGGAGGTGGCCTTGGAAATAGCGGATGCATTGACAGTCATTTTCCAACATTCCATTGACTCTGGATCAGTTCCTATGGAGTGGAGGGTAGCCAATGTAACCCCACTTTTTAAAAAAGGAGGGAGAGAGAAAACAGGGAATTATAGACCGGTCAGCCTGACCTCAGTAGTGGGTAAAATGATGGAATCAATTATTAAGGATGTCATAGCAGTGCATCTGGAAAATGGTGACATGATAGGTCCAAGTCAGCATGGATTTGTGAAAGGGAAATCATGCTTGACAAATCTTCTGGAATTTTTTGAGGATGTTTCCAGTAAAGTGGACAAAGGAGAACCAGTTGATGTGGTATATTTGGACTTTCAGAAGGCTTTCGACAAGGTCCCACACAAGAGATTAATGTGCAAAGTTAAAGCACATGGGATTGGGGGTAGTGTGCTGACGTGGATTGAGAACTGGTTGTCAGACAGGAAGCAAAGAGTAGGAGTAAACGGGTACTTTTCAGAATGGCAGGCAGTGACTAGTGGAGTGCCGCAAGGTTCTGTGCTGGGGCCCCAGCTGTTTACATTGTACATTAATGATTTAGACGAGGGGATTAAATGCAGTATCTCCAAATTTGCGGATGATACTAAGTTGGGTGGCAGTGTGAGCTGCGAGGAGGATGCTATTAGGCTGCAGAGTGACTTGGATAGGTTAGGTGAGTGGGCAAATGCATGGCAGATGAAGTATAATGTGGATAAATGTGAGGTTATCCACTTTGGTGGTAAAAACAGAGAGACAGACTATTATCTGAATGGTGACAGATTAGGAAAAGGGAAGGTGCAACGAGACCTGGGTGTCATGGTACATCAGTCATTGAAGGTTGGCATGCAGGTACAGCAGGCGGTTAAGAAAGCAAATGGCATGTTGGCCTTCATAGCGAGGGGATTTGAATACAGGGGCAGGGAGGTGTTGCTACAGTTGTACAGGGCCTTGGTGAGGCCACACCTGGAGTATTGTGTACAGTTTTGGTCTCCTAACTTGAGGAAGGACATTCTTGCTATTGAGGGAGTGCAGCGAAGGTTCACCAGACTGATTCCCGGGATGGCGGGACTGACCTATCAAGAAAGATTGGATCAATTGGGCTTGTATTCACTGGAGTTCAGAAGAATGAGAGGGGACCTCATAGAAACGTTTAAAATTCTGACGGGTTTAGACAGGTTAGATGCAGAAAGAATGTTCCCAATGTTGGGGAAGTCCAGAACCAGGGGTCACAGTCTGAGGATAAGGGGTAAGCCATTTAGGACCGAGATGAGGAGAAACTTCTTCACCCAGAGAGTGGTGAACCTGTGGAATTCTCTACCACAGAAAGTAGTTGAGGCCAATTCACTAAATATATTCAAAAGGGAGTTAGATGAAGTCCTTACTACTCGGGGGATCAAGGGTTATGGCGAGAAAGCAGGAAGGGGGTACTGAAGTTTCATGTTCAGCCATGAACTCATTGAATGGCGGTGCAGGCTAGAAGGGCTGAATGGCCTGCTCCTGCACCTATTTTCTATGTTTCTATGTTTCTATGTCTATGTTTTCCTTCAGGTTCAAATGCTCTCAGACCAGTGTGCACAAATCGTAAGATTTCTCCGTGGGTTTCGCTGGAGTAAGTAGATTCTTTATGAGGCCATACGTTGGTGCCCCACAGACGGTGAGGAGGATCGCTCTACGTTTGGCAGCGCTCTCTTCCCCATCTAGCTCGTTGGCCACGAAGAATTGATCGAGTCGCTCCACAAAAATTTCTCAATCATCTCCCTCCGAGAATTTATCCAGGATGCCCACTGTTCCCTGCATCTTTGGGTTCGCTATCTGTTTCTCGCCACCAGTTGTTGTGTATGGAGAAAGAGTCAGACTGAACACTGTGAGCTCAAAGTAAAGTGTGACCGTAGTCTTTTATTGCAGGTCTCCAGAGTGCCTCTCCAACCTGTGAAGCCTCCTTAAATACCTGTGCTCCCAAGGGATCCCATAAGGGGATGAGCCCTCTGGTGGCTGTACAGAGTAAATACAAGTCCACATATATAACACTGAGGATATAACTAGGAGAGTGGACAAGGGAGAACCAGTGGATGTGGTGTATTTGGACTTTCAAAAGGCTTTTGACAAGGTCCCACACAAGAGATTGGTGTGCAAAATTAAAGCACATGGTATTGGGGGTAATGTACTGACGTTGATAGAGAACTGGTTGGCAGACAGGAAGCAGAGAGTCGGGATAAACGGGTCCTTTTCAGAATGGCAAACCGTGACTAGTGGGATGCTGCAGAGCTCAGTGCTGGGACCTCAGCTATTTACAATATACATTAATGATTTAGATGAAGGAATTGAGTGTAATATCTACAAGTTTGCAGGTGATACTAAACTGGGTGGCGGTGTGAGCTGTGAGGAGGATGCTAAGAGGCTGCAGGGTGATTTGGACAGGTTAGGTGAGTGGGCAAATGCATGGCAGATGCAGTATAATGTGGATAAATGTGAGGTTATTCACTTTGGTGGCAAAAACACGAAGGCAGAATATTATCTGAATGGCGGCAGATTCGGAAAAGGGGAGGTGCAACGAGACTTGGGTGTCATGGCACATCAGCCATTGAAAGTTGGCATGCAGGTACAGCAGGCGGTGAAGAAGGCATATGGCATGTTGGCCTTCATAGCTATGGGATTTGGGTATAGGAGCAGGGAGGTCTTACTGCAGTTGTACAGGGCCTTGGTGAGACCTCATCTGGAATATTGTGTTCAGTTTTGGTCTCCTAATCTGAGGGAGGACATTCTTGCTATTGAAGGAGTGCAGCAAAGGTTCACCAGACTGATTCCCGGGATGGCAGGACTGAAATATGAGGAGAGACTGGATCAACTGGGCCTTTATTCACTGAGTTTAGAAGAATGTGAGGGGATCTCATAGAAACATATAAAATTCTGACGGGACTGGACAGGTTAGATGCAGGAAGAATGTTCCCGATGTTGGGCAAGTTGAGAACCAGGGGACACAGTCTAAAGATAAGGGGTAAGCCATTTAGGACTGAGATGTGGAGAAACTTCTTCACTCAGAGTGTTGTTAACCTGTGGGATTCCCTACTGCAGAGAGTTGTTGATGCCAGTTCATTGGATATATCCAAGAGGGAGTTAGATATGGCCCTTACGGCTAAAGGGATCAAGAGGTATGGAGAGAAAGCAGGAAAGGGTACTGAGGTGAATGATCAGCCATGATCTTATTGAATGGTGGTGCAGTATCGAAGGGCCGAATGGCCTACTCCTGCACCTATTTTCTATGTTTCTATGTGAGAAAGTGGAAATTGAGCTGGACAGGCTGCAGCGAGATGGCATCATCGCGCCGATGGAATTCAACGACTGGGCCAGTCCGATTGTCCAGGTACTTAAAGAGGACGGCATGGTAAGAATTTGTGGAGACTATAAAGTAACGATTAACCGTTTTTCGCTGCAGGACCAGTACCCGCTACCCAAGGCAGATGACCTATTTACGACCCTGGCTGGAGGCAAGACGTTCACCAATCTGGACCTGACCTCGGCCTACATGATGCAGGAGCTGGAGGAGTCTTCGAAAGGCCTCACCTGCATCAACACGCACAAAGGTCTGTTCATCTATAACCGGTGCCCGTTCGGGATTCGGTCGGCCACGGCTATCTTCCAGCGGAACATGGAGAGCCTGCTAAAGTCAGTTCCTCGCACCGTGGTTTTCCAGGACGACATACTGGTTACAAGTCGGGACACCACTGAGCACTTGGAAGAATCTGGAAGAGGTTCTTAGTCAGTTAGATCATGTGGGACTCAGGTTGAAACGCTCGAAGTATGTTTTTCTGGCGCAGGAAGTTGAGTTCTTGGGAAGAATCGCGGCATACGGCATCAGACCCACCGATGCCTAGACGGAGTCCATCAAGAACGGGCCGAGACCACAGAACGTGACGGAGCTGCAGTCGTTCCTGGGACTCCTTAATTATTTCAGTAATTTCCTACCTGGGTTAAGCACCCTGCTAGAACCCCTACATGCACTACTGCGCAAGGGAGACGACTGGGTAGGGGGGAATTCACAAGAGTCTGCCTTTAAGAAAGCCAGAAATCTGTTGTGTTCAAACAAACTGCTTGTCCTGTATAACCCTTGTAAACGATTAGTTCTAGCTTGCGATGCGTCATACAACGGGGTTGGGTGTGTGTTGCAACAGGCTATCGAATTGAGGATTTTGTAACCGGTCGCTTATGCGTCCACGAGTTTGTCCAAGACCGAAAGAGCCTATTGAGAAAGAGGCCCTGGCGTGCGTTTACGGGGTGAAAAAAATGCACCAGTACTTATTTGGCCTCAAGTTTGAGCTTGAAACTGACCACAAGTCGTTCATATCGCTGTTCTCTGAGAGCAAAGCAATCAACACCAATGCCACTGTCTGCATCCAAAGATGGGCGCTCACGCTGTCGGCATGCAACTATGTAATCCGCCACAGACCGGGCACAGAGAACTGCGCAGATGCTCTCAGTCGGCTGCCATTGCCCGCCACCGGGGTGGAAATGGCACAGCCAGCGGACATGCTCATGGTCATGGAGGCATTCGAGAACGAAAAGTCCCCCGTTACGGCCAGCCAGATCAGGACTTGGACCAGCCGGGATCCTTTACTGTCCCTGGTAAAAAAAAACTGTGTCCTCCATGGGAGCTGGTGCTGTGTCGCAGCGGAGATGCAGGAGGCGATTAAGCCATTCCACAGACGCAAAGACAAGTTGTCGCTGCAGGCGGACAGTCTATTGTGGGGCAATCATGTGGTCTTGCCCAAGAAAGGCAGAGATACGTTCATATGTGAACTGCACAGCACCCAACCAGACATTGTAATGATAAAAGCCATAGCCAGATACCATGGGGCCCCAAGTTTCCACACGATAAAAAACGGGTGCCCCTCAGAGCTGGGTGCCCGTTTTTCACGCCTAAAACGGCGCCGGAAAAAAAAACTCGCGATTCTGGAGAGCCCTGCAGCTCCTTGTCTGTTTGGCGCGGCGCCCAGGGGGGCGGAGCCTACACTCGCGCCGATTTTGTAAGTGGGAGGGGGCGGGTACTATTTAAATTAGTTTTTTTCCTGCCGGCAACTCTGCGCGTGCGTGTTGGAGCATTCGCGCACGCGCAGTGTGAAGGAAACATTGGCACTCGGCAATTTTTGTAGTTCTTTGTAGCTGTTTAATTTTTGAAAATGTTTTAATAAAAGCACATTGCCATCAGCACTGAGGCTTCCTGCAGCCTTCTCACTGTCTCCCGCCCGGCGTCTGGAACGGCTCTCCCCCCCCCCCCCCCCCCCGCTGCGTTTGGTCGACCGGGCCCGCACTCCCGGCGTCTGGAACGACTTCCTTCCCCCCCACCTCCGCTGCGTTCGGTCAATCGGGCCCGCACTCCCGCCCGCCCGCCGTCTGGAACAGCTTCCTCCCCCCGCCCCCCCCACTGCGGTCGGTCGGTCGGTCAGGCCCACACTCCCTCCCTCCCGCCCACCCGCCGTCTGGAACAGCTTCCTCCCCCCCTACCAGCTGCGGTCGGGCGAGCGGTCGGTCGGTCCCGCACTCCCTCCCTCCCTCCCGCCCGCCGTCGGGAACGGCTTCCTCCTCCCCCCCCCCCCTGCCGTCGGGAACGAACGAACGAACTTGTGAGGCTGGCTGAAGCACTTTCACACAGGTAGGAAGATGGTTTATTTAATCTTTTCTTTGCTTATAAATGTTTATTCAGGTTGGATTTATTTGTATAATATTTGTAGAAGTATAAATAAGGATTTATTGTAGAATTTAATGACTTCCCTTCCCCCCTCCCCCCACCTCGTTCTGGACGCCTAATTTGTAACCTGCGCCTGATTTTTTAATGTGTAGAACAGGTTTTTTCAGTTCTACAAAAATCTTCACTTGCTCCTTTCTAAGTTAGTTTGGAGTACGTTTTCACTGTGGAAACTTTCAAATCAGGTGTCAGTGGCCGGATACGCCCCTTTTTGAAGAAAAAATTCTGTTCTAAAGTAGAACTGTTCTACCTGACTAGAACTGCAGGAAATAAAATGTGGAGAATTGCGATTTCTAAGATAGTCCGTTCTCCACCAGTTGCTCCTAAAAATCAGGCGCAAATCATGTGGAAACTTGGGCCCCATGTGTGGTGGTCTGGCATCGACTCAGATTTAGAGTTATGCGTGCGCCAGTGCAACACTTGCTCTCAGCTGAGCAATGCACCCAGGGAGGCACCGCTAAGTTTGTGGTCGTGGCCCTCAAAACTGTGGTCGAGGATCCACGTGGATATGCGGGCCCATTTTTAGGCAAAATGTTTTTGGTTGTCATGGACGCTTACTCAAAATGGAATATGCAATAATGTCTGTAAGCACGTCCACTACTGAAAGCCTACGTGCCATGTTTGCACGCATGGCTTGCCTGATTCCTAGTCAGCGACAATGGGCCATGCTTCACCAGTGCTGAATTCAAGGTATTCATGACCCGCAACGGGATCAAACACGTCACATCTGCCACGTTCAAGCCCGCATCCAACGGCCAGGCCGAACGGGCAGTTCAGACCATCAAGCAAAGCTTGAAATGCGTGTCGAAAGGCTCCCTGCAGACCCGGCTGTCCAGAGTGCTGCTCAGCATCAGACCCCACTCACTCACAAGAGATCCCCCAGCCGAGTTGCTCATGAAAAGGGCGCTAAAAACAAGGCTCTCTTTTGTCCACCCGATCTCCATGATCACGTGGAGGGCAAGCGGCATCAACAAAGTGTGTACCATGACCGCGCAAATTTGTCACGCGATACTGAGATTAATGTTCCTGTGTTTGTGCTCAATTATGGACATGATCCCAAGTGGCTCGCTGGCATGGTCACAGCCAAAGAGGGGAGTCGGGTGTTTCAAGTCAAATTGGCCAATGGACAAACATACAGAAAACATTTGGACCAAATCAAATTGCGGTTCACCAACAGCTACGAACCCGAAGAAGACACCACCAACTTTGACACTCCAACACACACACAAGTAGCAACTGACATCATGGTTGACCACGAAGCTGAACTCACCATCCCCAGCAGCCCGGCAAGGCCGGCTGCCCAACAGCCCAGTGAAGAACTAACCAACTCACCTACACCCACATTTGTACTGAGATGATCGACAAGGGAGCGAAAAGCTCCAGATCGTCTCACCTTGTAAATAAGTGTACTGTTGACTTCACGGGGGAGTCATGATATGTATTTAACCCCTTGTAACCTGTATAACACCTGACCACCAGAGGGCCCACCTGTTGGAGTCCCAGCATCCCTTGGGAGCACGGTATATAAGCAGGCCACACACGAGGTACCTGCACTCTGGAGTCTTATTAAAGGAGCTAAGGTCACGCTTGCTCATTGTATACAGTACTCAGTTTCATCCTTCATTATGAGTGTACCAATACGCGGTCATTTTCCCCATGGCCTTCACAAGGGCAACCCAGCCTGAAGCAAGTATGTAAATCGGGTCTCATGATGTCAAAAGGATCCCAACGCCATTTTAACTTGTCAAAGCGGAAGTAGCCTGCAACACTCAACCCGCCCATTACTATGGGGTGGTTTCAGGTGTGAAACGCCAATTAGAACGGTAATGTAATCTAGTTATGAATTGTATTAATATATGCTTTTAAGTTAAAGCTTGCTGTTATATTCAGCAGGGTTTGCCGATACTTATTAGATTTCAAATGGATATCTGATCAAGTATCCTGTGGACAATCAAAGACAATTTAATATCCTTTTTAAGTATCTATCCAATTCCCTTTTGAAAGTTTCTATTGACTCTACTTCCTTTCAGGCAGTGCATTCCAAATCACAACAACTCACTGCATTAAAATATTCTCATCTTCCCCCTGGTTCTTTTGCCAATTACCTTAAATCTCTGTTCTCTGGTTCTCAACCCTTCTGCCAATGGGAACAGTTTCTATCTATCTACTGTCTATCTGGACCCCTCATGATTTTGAACACCTCTTATCAAATCTCTTTTTAGCCTTCACTGCTCCAAGCAGAACAACCGCAGCTTCTCCTGTCTCTCCACGTAACTGAAGTCCTTCATCCCTGGAACCATTCTTGTTAATCTCCTCCACACCTTGACATCCTTCCTAAAGTGTGGTTTCCAGAATTGGACACAATATTCCAGCTGAGACCAAGCCAGTGTTTTATAAAGGTTTGGCATCACTTCCTTGCTTTTGTACTCTATGCCTCTATTAATAAAGCCAGTACTTCCACATGTGGCTATCCACCTGAGAATCTAAACATTGAGTACTAGCAGCCTGTACAACAATGGAGGGTAATCACAGTGAGATCCTACCTTTACTTTAACCGTGGCTCAGTTAGTAGCATCCGCACTTCTAAGTCAGAGGTTGTGGGTTCAAGTCCCACTGCAGAAACTTGAGCACATAAATCTAGGCTGACACTCCAGTGCAGTGCTGCACTGTCGGACGAGATGTTAAATCAAGGCCCCGCCTGCTCTCTCAGGTGCAGCGCAAAAGATCCCAAGACACTAATTCGAAGAACAGGCCAGTTATCCCTGGTGCCCTGGCCAATATTTAACCCTCAACCAACATTACCAAAAACAGATTATCTGGTCGTTATCGCGTTGCTGTGTGTGGGAGCTTGCTGTGTGCAATTTGGCTGCCACATTACAACAGTGACTACACTTCACAAGTACTTCATTGGCTGTAAAGTGCTTTGGGATGTCCTGAGGTCACGAAAGGCGCTATATAAATGCAAGTCTTTGAGTGTTTACACACATGCACCTTTACCCTCTGGGGTCACCAAATAGCAACGAAAAGCAGGAATCTTTAACTGATTTTCTCCTTCCCAGAACCATGGGTGTTGAGGCCAATTCCAGCAGATGTGGTTCAGCACCACGCCAGGCAGCATATTTTAGAGGGAAATATTTGCATGCGAGAAATAGTACAATGAACGATGACCCATTTTATAGAAGCTATTTTGTTAATATAAAAATAAATTTATAAAGAAGTACCTTCGTTTTTTATACTTATAAATGATACAATATCTATTATCATTATAAGATTCCTGCCATTGTTGGATTGCAGATGTACATACCATATTTTTTTCAAACATTGTATTTGAATTGATCACCTGCTGGAAATTGCATTTTTTTTAAATAAAAACAAAATGTGTTATTCAATACTTTTTTTGGAGATGCACCAAACACAAACATTTCTCAGCAACAAACCAAAAAAGAAAACCGTTTGAAGAAACTCGAGAAATTTAAGTGAAACATATATATAAAATATTTTTCTATGAAAGTTAAAAACCAACATCTCATTCAGAGGGAAGGCGGATTTTACGCAAAACATAAATATTTCTGTGGTTAAAAAAAATCTAATTAAAACAAAAATGCGAGTAAAAACAAAATAACTCATTCACAATTGCTCAAAGGGAATGGCCCAAATGCACAGGTCTAATTTTTAACCACAAAAAGCTAATCTTGTAATGGCGCTCGGCGTGCTCTCCTTGACCCACCTCGCCTCCTGTGCCTCCCTCGGGAGCAGACAACCGGCTGGGATCCCATTTTCCCGCCCTTTCTGACTTGGCGCGTCAAGTGGGTGGGAGGATGCGCGCGCAGCCCGGGCTCGCGGGCCGGAGGCGGTTGGCGTTTGGCGCGCGCCCTTGTTGATGGTTGCTCGCCTCTCTCTCTCCTTCTTCCCACAGACAGGCGCCATTTTACCACTGCCACCCCCTATTCTCGCCCTTATACACCTCATGCTGCCGCTTGCAGCAGGGTGGTCGGGTTGGAGATCTTTTTGGGAGGATGAGTGGGGGGCGGGTGTTCTTGCCTCTTACTAAGTGTTAGGATTGGAGATGTTTTGGGACAATGTGATGGGGTGGTTTGCCTCTTGCTGGGTGTTAGGGTTGGAGATGTTTTGGGGGGTATGGGCTGGGGTGGTTTGCCTCTTGCTGGGTGTTATGGTTGGAGATGTTTTGGGACAATGTGATGGGGTGGTTTGCCTCTTGCTGGGTGTTATGGTTGGAGATGTTTTGGGGGGTATGGGCTGGGGTGGTTTGCCTCTTGCTGGGTGTTAGGGTTGGAGATGTTTTGGGGGGTATGGGCTGGGGTGGTTTGCTTCTTGCTGGATGTTAGGGTTGGAGATGTTTTGGGGGGTATGGGCTGGGGTGGTTTGCCTCTTGCTGGGTGTTAGGGTTGGAGATGTTTTGGGGGATATGGGCTGGGGTGGTTTGCCTCTTGCTGGATGTTAGGGTTGGAGATGTTTTGGGGGGGATGGGATGGGCGGCAGGGGGGGTGGGAGCGGTGGGGGGGGGAAGGTTGTCACTTGCAGGCTGTTAGGGTTGGAGATGTTTTGGGGGTATGGGATTTGTGGGGGAGGGTCTTGCTTCTGGCAGGGTGTTAGGGTTGGAGATATTTTGGGGGTATGGGCTGGAGTAGTTTGCCACTTGCTGGGTGTTAGGATTGGAGATGTTTTGGGACAATGTGATGGGGTGGTTTGCCTCTTGCTGGGTGTTAGGGTTGGAGATGTTTTGGGACAATGTGATGGGGTGGTTTGCCTCTTGCTGGCTGTTAGGGTTGGAGATGTTTTGGGGGGTATGGGCTGGGGTGGTTTGCCTCTTGCTGGGTGTTAGGGTTGGAGATGTTTTGGGACAATGTGATGGGGTGGTTTGCCTCTTGCTGGGTGTTAGGGTTGGAGATGTTTTGGGGGGGATGGGCTGGAGTGGTTTGCCTCTTGCTGGGTGTTAGGATTGGAGATGCTTTGGGGGGTATGGGCTGGGGTGGTTTGCCTCTTGCTGGGTGTTAGGGTTGGAGATGTTTTGGGGGGGATGGGCTGGGGTGGTTTGCCTCTTGCTGGTTGTTAGGGTTGGAGATGTTTTGGGGGGGATGGGCTGGGGTGGTTTGACTCTTGCTGGGTGTTAGGGTTGGAGATGTCTTTGGGGGGATGGGATGGGCGGGCGCCAGGGGGGGGGGCAGCGGTGGGGGGAAGGTTGTCACTTGCAGGCTGTTAGGGTTGGAGATGTTTTGGGGGTATGGGATTTGTGGGGGAGGGTCTTGCTTCTGGCAGGGTGTTAGGGTTGGAGATATTTTGGGGGTATGGGCTGGAGTAGTTTGCCACTTGCTGGGTGTTAGGGTTGGAGATGTTTTGAGGGTTTTGGATGGGGGCTTGCTTCTTGCTGGGTGTTCGGGTTGGAGATGTTTTGTGGGGTATGTGCTGGGGTTGTTTGCCTCTTGCTGGGTGTTAGGGTTGGAGATGTTTTGGGGGTATGGGATGGGGTGGGCTTTCATCTAGCAGGGTGTTAGGATTGGACATGTTTTTGGGGTGTTTGCCTCGTGCAAGATGTTCGGGTTGGAGATGTTTTGGGGATATGGGAAGGGGAGTAGCCTCTTGCACGGTGTTAGGGCGGGAGATGTTTTTGAGGGTATGGGAAGGGGAGTAGCCTCTTGCAGGGTGGGAGATATTTTCGGGAATGGGATGGGAGGAGTTTGCTTCTTGCAAGGTGTTAGGGTTGGACATGTTTTTGTGGTATGTGATAGCGGGGTGGTTTGCCTCTTTGCAGGGTGTTAGGATTGGAGATGTTTTGAGGGTATGGGATGGGATTTGCCTCTCGCAGGATGTGTTGGGGATGGAGATTTTTTGGGGGGATAAGATTTGTGATCAATGTTCGCAAGACCCCACTAAGCGGGGGAGCGAAGGGGGCAGGGGGTTGGTGTTACATTTTAGTGCATGGTGGAATGAACGCTCTCCACTGCTAACCCTGCCTGCTGAAGAGGCTGGGAACTTAAGAATTAGGTGCAGTAGTAGGTTATACGGCCTTTTGAGACTGCTCGTCATTCAGTGAGATCATGGCTGATCTTTGACTTATGCTCCACTTTCCCAGTGATCTCCATATCCCTTGATTCCTCTGGTGTTCTCGTGAACCTTGGCCAAAGCTTACTGGGGGTGTGGGAGTCTTCCCTCCTTCCCCCATGGAATAGGAAAGAGCCTTCCCCCACACTTGTAATATATATATATTTTGAAGTTTGCATCCTTGATCTTCAGTGGTTCTTTAGGCCCCCTATCCTGGCCTTGAACCCCAAGTGGGTCCCACCACGTCTGTCCTTGTTGTGGCAGATTCACATGAGGCTTTGTCAGCGGTAATTTTGCTCGAGGTCCTGCCCTCTGGCCTTGTAGGGCCGAGTGGAAGACTCTGTCCCCACAGAACCATTTCAGAGGCTTTGCATTGACAGGGAATTTGTAGCTGTTCTGCCGGGCTCCCATTGAACTAATGAAATGGCCATTCGTTTTCAACAACAACTTGCCTTTCTGTAACTTTAACATAGTAAAATGTCCGAAGGCGCTTCACAGAGGCGTAATCGGACGAAAGAGGACAGCCAGTCAAAGATAGAGATATTCCGAGGTGACCAAAAGCTTGATCAGAGGTGGGTTTTAAGGATAATGTTGACGGCGGAAAGAGAGGTATCAATGTGGATGTACTCATTGATCATTATATATTTCAGAATACTGTTGCTGAGTTATGAGAATATCCACAAGTTGGCTTTCTTTCGGATGGTCGGGCTATGGAAGCACTGAGGTGAAGTCTGAAATTGTAGAAGGTAAAACAGTTTGGATAATTCCTTCCTTATACTTTTTTAACAACAGATTCGAAAAGCTAGAGATGATAATATGTCTGACAATTAACTTCATTTATTATTGTTTCAAACTATTCATCTTAAGACCTCATAGAAAGCAGTACACACCGCCCTACGTCTAAAGCTTTTGTGCAAAGAACTTTTTGAAAATCGTGAGTGTTGCTGGTCCAAGCCTGTTCACGCTACCTCGCCTAGAAACATAGAAACATAGAAAATAGGTGCAGGAGCAGGCCATTCAGCCCTTCTAGCCTGCACCGCCATTCAATGAGTTCATGGCTGAACATGAAACTTCAGTACCCCCTTCCTGCTTTCACGCCATACCCCTTGATCCCCCGAGTAGTAAGGACTACATCTAACTCCCTTTTGAATATATTTAGTGACTTGGCCTCAACTACTTTCTGTGGTAGAGAATTCCACAGGTTCACCACTCTCTGGGTGAAGAAGTTTCTCCTTATCTCGGTCCTAAATGGCTTACCCCTTATCCTTAGACTGTGACCCCTGGTTCTGGACTTCCCCAACATTGGGAACATTCTTCCTGCATCCAACCTGTCCAAACCCGTCAGAATTTTAAACGTTTCTATGAGGTCCCCTCTCACTCTTCTGAACTCCAGTGAATACAAGCCCAGTTGATCCAGTCTTTCTTGATAGGTCAGTCCCACCATCCCAGGAATCAGTCTGGTGAATCTTCGCTGCACTCCCTCAATAGCAAGAATGTCCTTCCTCAAGTTAGGAGATCAAAACTGTACACAATACTCCAGGTGTGGGGTGTTCTGTTTTGACTAGAAGATAGTCAAAGGGGGAGAAATTCGGTTGTGCCCCATTTGGGGTGTTAGCTTTTTAAATTTTGAAAATTTAGCGCCAGGCGCAAAGGAATCTTAAATTGGGCATTAGCACCCCAGGAAGGAAGGGTGGGCGATAATCATGCGCCAATCACTTCAGTGGGGTACTACAGGGGCACCAACACCAGAGAGCTACCCAATTTCAGGTGAATTGCTTTCAGCAATCATTCTTTACACTGGCTCATTCCAGCTCTTTAAGGGGAGGTTATATCAAGCTGTAGCTGCTTATTTTTACCAGTCCTGCCTCTGAAGGAGACCTGAGAGGTGGGGGCAGTCGAACGAAGGAGGGAAACTCTGTTCCCGGAAAGTGGAAGACTGCCATTGCCCCAGGTCTTCAGGGAAATGTGGAGGGAAGTGGCAGAGGAGGTGTCAGCCAGCACTGTCATTCAACGAAGCCTCACAGTGCCGGAAGAAATTCAACAATCACAGGTGGTCAAGGTGAGTACATGCTTCCATACCTCTTACATACCAGCCTCTGAACCTCTGTCTATGCACACTGAGCAAACCACCACTTCCCCACCACTCACCCACCAAACATGTGCAGCTACTCAAACTCACATCCTCATCTCACGCCTTGCCTACATTCACTGCTATTCAACGATGGCAAGCATATCTCCCAGTCACATAGCTGGACTCTGACTGACACACTTTCTTTTGCAGGCCAAGATGGCACACAATCGGAATGAGCAGCAGAGGACGGGGTTGGGTGAACCTCAACTTCAGCAGATGTTCAATCTGGAGGAGCGAGTGCTGCGACTTATTGGTCAGCAGGTGGTGGGCGCCATGGCCCCCGGCGACATCAACCCTGCTGGGGGCAACAATGGTATCTTTATCCCCTCCTTTTCTCATCCCACTTCCCCCTCACATCAGGAGGCTTTAACACTTTCCAGCTCCTGATACTGTCTGCCTTCCTTGCTCCATTCCTGCCTCTTGCCCTCACCTTAACGCAGTTTTTGTGCCTTTTATGCTTTCAGATCGCCAGATCTTCCTCCAGGACCCGCGTGTAGTCGCCCCCCCCCCCCCAAGACGTCCCAGAACGCCCTTTGGAACTCCACGGTCAGCCCATCCAGCCTCGGAGCCTTTCCCCTCGAGAACTGGTCCAGGGCACCGGTCAGCTCCGCCAAGTGTTTCATTTAACAACCTCTCCTAACGGTGACCAGCTGACAGGAGTAAACAAGTAATTGCTGATCATTTTGAATGCTACTTAAAGATTTATCACCTTTTTTTGTTCACTTGCTGCTGGAGGTTTGAAGAGGACTTTTGGAACACATTGGAAGACTTTCTGGGACACTTTATCAAAACTTCAGCAACATTCTATCAACATTTCTTCTGGAAATTGCAGGGCATGGCGCTGACGGGACAGCGCCCCCCCCTCCCCCTGCCAAACCATCAAGGCAATTTCCCCGGGCGCTCGCCCCCTCCCCAGGGTGAAAACGCCATTGCACCCGTTAGCGCCCCCCGGAGGTTCAGTATCAGAAGAACCTAAAGACATATATGCAAGATGTGATCTTACAAATGGAAGGATTCTTTTTGATCCCTTCAATTGGACTTCAAAACTTTGCAGAATTCTGCATTAGGATGGAGAATGAAACAGTTAATTCAGAGACCATGGTCCAGAACTTAAAGAAGGGTAACTTTGAAGGTATGAGGCATGAATTGGCTAAGATAGATTGGCTAATGATACTTAAGGGGTTGACTGTGGATGGGCAATGGCAGACATTTAGAGACCGCATGGATGAATTACAACAATTGTACATTCCTGTCTGGCGTAAAAATAAAAAAGGGAAGGTGGCTCAACCGTGGCTATCTAGGGAAATCAGGGATAGTATTAAAGCCAAGGAAATGGCATACAAATTGGCCAGAAATAGCAGCGAACCTGGGGACTGGGAGAAATTTAGAACTCAGCAGAGGAGGACAAAGGGTTTGATTAGGGCAGGGAAAATGGAGTACGAGAAGAAGCTTGCAGGGAACATTAAGGCGGATTGCAAAAGTTTCTATAGGTATGTAAAGAGAAAAAGGTTAGTAAAGACAAACGTAGGTCCCCTGCAGTCAGAATCAGGGGAAGTCATAACGGGGAACAAAGAAATGGCAGACCAATTGAACAAGTACTTTGGTTCAGTATTCACTAAGGAGGACACAAACAACCTTCCGGATATAAAAGTGGTCAGAGGGTCTATTAAGGAGGAGGAACTGAGGGAAATCTTTATTAGTCGGGAAATTGTGTTGGGGAAATTGATGGGATTGAAGGCCGATAAATCCCCAGGGCCTGATGGACTGCATCCCAGAGTACTTAAGGAGGTGGCCTTGGAAATAACGGATGCATTGACAGTCATTTTCCAACATTCCATTGACTCTGGATCAGTTCCTATCGAGTGGAGGGTAGCCAATGTAACCCCACTTTTTAAAAAAGGAGGGAGAGAGAAAGCAGGGAATTATAGACCGGTCAGCCTGACCTCAGTAGTGGGTAAAATGATGGAATCAATTATTAAGGATGTCATAGCAGCGCATTTGGAAAATGGTGACATGATAGGTCCAAGTCAGCATGGATTTGTGAAAGGGAGATCATGCTTGACAAATCTTCTGGAATTTTTTGAGGATGTTTCCAATAAAGTGGACAAAGGAGTACCAGTTGATGTGGTATATTTGGACTTTCAGAAGGCTTTCGACAAGGTCCCACACAGGAGATTAATGTGCAAAGTTAAAGCACATGGGATTGGGGGTAGTGTGCTGACGTGGATTGAGAACTGGTTGTCAGACAGGAAGCAAAGAGTAGGAGTAAATGAGTACTTTTCGGAATGGCAGGCAGTGACTAGTGGGGTACCGCAGGGTTCTGTGCTGGGGCCCCAGCTGTTTACATTGTACATTAATGATTTAGACGAGGGGATTAAATGTAGTATCTCCAAATTTGCGGATGACACTAAGTTGGGTGGCAGTGTGAGCTGCGAGGAGGATGCTATGAGGCTACAGAGTGACTTGGATAGGTTAGGTGAGTGGGCAAATGCGTGGCAGATGAAGTATAATGTGGATAAATGTGAGGTTATCCACTTTGGTGGTAAAAACAGAGAGTCAGACTATTATCTGAATGGTGACAGATTAGGAAAAGGGGAGGTGCAACGAGACCTGGGTGTCATGGTACATCAGTCATTGAAGGTTGGTATGCAGGTACAGCAGGCGGTTAAGAAAGCAAATGGCATGTTGGCCTTCATAGCGAGGGGATTTGAGTACAGGGGCAGGGAGGTGTTGCTACAGTTGTACAGGGCCTTGGTGAGGCCACACCTGGAGTATTGTGTACAGTTTTGGTCTCCTAACTTGAGGAAGGACATTCTTGCTATTGAGGGAGTGCAGCGAAGATTCACCAGACTGATTCCCGGGATGGTGGGACTGACCTATCAAGAAAGACTGGATCAACTGGGCTTGTATTCACTGGAGTTCAGAAGAGTGAGAGGGGACCTCATAGAAACGTTTAAAATTCTGACGGGTTTGGACAGGTTGGATGCAGGAAGAATGTTCCCAATGTTGAGGAAGTCCAGAACCAGGGGTCACAGTCTAAGGATAAGGGGTAAGCCATTTAGGACCGAGATAAGGAGAAACTTCTTCACCCAGAGAGTGGTGAACCTGTGGAATTCTCTACCACAGAAAGTAGTTGCGGCCAATTCACTAAATATATTCAAAAGGGAGTTAGATGAAGTCCTTACTACTCGGGGGATCAAGGGGTATGGCGTGAAAGCAGGAAGTGGGTACTGAAGTTTCATGTTCAGCCATGAACTCATTGAATGGCGGTGCAGGCTAGAAGAGCTGAATGGCCTGCTCCTGCACCTATTTTCTATGTTTCTATGTTTCTAAAACTCAGAAAAGGATCCATGGTTGCCAGGTTAGTTTGGACAAAGAGAATAATTGCTATCTGGGGGGCGTGCACACGATAGACTACAGTG
This sequence comes from Pristiophorus japonicus, assembly GCF_044704955.1. Classification (NCBI taxonomy): domain Eukaryota; kingdom Metazoa; phylum Chordata; class Chondrichthyes; family Pristiophoridae; genus Pristiophorus; species Pristiophorus japonicus. Next base: position 10,786,771 of record NC_091978.1, read on the forward strand.
AGAATCTCTTTGGATTGGTTCGCTCGTGGGTATAGGACCCTGAAGTTGAATCTCATGGTCAGAAAAGATTCATCATCATCATCATCATCATCATCATCATCATAGGCAGTCCCTTGGAATCGAGGAAGACTTGCTTCCGTTCTTAAAATGTGTCCTTCGGTGACTGAACTGTCAAATACGAGAGCCACAGTCCCTGTTACAGGTGGGACAGATAGTCTTTGGGGGTAAGGAAAGGTGGGACAGATTTGCCGCATGCTCTTTCCGCTGCCTGCGCTTGATTTCTGCATGCTCTCGGCGACAAGACTCGCGGTGCTCAGTGCCCTCCCGGATGCTCTTGCTCCATTTAGGACGGTCTTTGGCCAGGGACTCCCAAGTGTCGGTGGGGATGTTGCATTTTATCAAGGAGGCTTTGAGGGTGTCCTTGAAATGTTTCCTCTGCCCACCTGGAGCTCGCTTGCCATGTAGGAGTTCGAGTAGAGTGCTTGCTTCGGGAGTCTTGTGTCAGGCATGTGAACAATGTGGCCCGCTCAACGGAGCTGATCGAGTGTGGTCAGTACTTCGATGCTGGGGATGTTGACCTGATCGAGGACACTAACATTGGTGCATCTGTCTTCCCAGGAGATTTGTAGGATCTTGCGGCGATATCGTTGGTGGTATTTCGCCAGTGACTTGAGGTGTCTACTGTACATGGTCCATCTCTCTGAGCCATATAGGAGGGTGGGTATTACTGCAGTCCTGTAGACCATGAGCTTGGTGGCAGATTTGAGGGACTGGTCTTCGAACACTCTTTTCCTCAGGCGGCCGAAGGCTGCACTGGCACACTGGAGGTGGTTTTGAATCTCGTCATCAATGTCTGCTCTTGTCGATAAGAGGCTCCCGAGGTATGGAAAATGGTCCACTTTTTCCAGTGCCGTGCCGTGGATCTTGATGACCGGAGGGCAGTGCTGTGCGGCAAGGACAGGCTGGTGGAGGACCTTTGTGTTACGGATGTTTAGCATAAGGCCCATGCTTTCGTATGCCTCAGTAAATACGTCGACTATGTCCTGGAGTTCAGCCTCTATGTGTACAGACGCAGGCGTCGTCTGCGTACTGTAGCTCGACGACAGAGGTTGGGGTGGTCTTGGACTTGGCCGGAGTCGGTGAAGGTTGAACAGGTTCCCACTGGTTCTGTAGTTTACTTCCACTCCAGCGGGGAGCTTGTTGACTGTGACGTGGAGCATGGCAGCAAGGAAGATTGAGAAGAGGGTTGGGGGATGACGCAGACGTGTTTGACCGTGGTCCGGACTGTAATGGATCCGTTGGTAAGGATCACGGCCTCAAAATGGCAGGCAGTGACTAGTGTGGTACCACAATGATTTAGACGAAGGAATTGAATGTAATATCTCCAAGTTTGCAGATGACACTAAGTTATGTCACAGTGTGAGTTGTGAGGAGGATGCTAACAGGCTGCAGGGTGACTTGGACAGGTTAGATGCGTGGGCAAATACATGGCAGATGCGGTATAATGCAGATAAATGTGAGGTTATCCACTTTGGTGGTAAAAACAGAAAACATAGAAACATAGAAAATAGGTGCAGGAGCAGGCCATTCAGCCCTTCTAGCCTGCACCGCCATTCAATGAGTTCATGGCTGAACATGCAACTTCAGTACCCCCTTCCTGCTTTCACGCCATACCCCTTGATCCCCCGAGTAGTAAGGACTTCATCTAACTCCCTTTTGAATATATTTAGTGAATTAGCCTCAACTACTTTCTGTGGTAGAGAATTCCACAGGTTCACCACTCTCTGGGTGAAGAAGTTTCTCCTTATCTCGGTCCTAAATGGCTTACCCCTTATCCTTAGACTGTGACCTCTGGTTCTGGACTTCCCCAACATTGGGAACATTCTTCCTGCATCCAACCTGTCCAAACCCGTCAGAATTTTAAACGTTTCTATGAGGTCCCCTCTCACTCTTCTGAACTCCAGTGAATACAAGCCCAGTTGATCCAGTCTTTCTTGATAGGTCAGTCCCACCATCCCGGGAATCAGTCTGGTGAATCTTCGCTGCACTCCCTCAATAGCAAGAATGTCCTTCCTCAAGTTAGGAGACCAAAACTGTACACAATACTCCAGGTGTGGCCTCACCAAGGCCCTGTACAACTGTAGCAACACCTCCCTGCCCCTGTACTCAAATCCCCTCGCTATGAAGGCCAACATGCCATTTGCTTTCTTAACCGCCTGCTGTACCTGCATGCCAACCTTCAATGACTGATGTACCATGACACCCAGGTCTCGTTGCACCTCCCCTTTTCCTAATCTGTCACCATTCAGATATTAGTCTGTCTCTCTGTTTTTACCACCAAAGTGGATAACCTCACATTTATCCACATTATACTTCAACTGCCATGCATTTGCCCACTCACCTAACCTATCCAAGTCGCTCTGCAGCCTCTGATTTCCCCTTCATGAATCCATGTTGCGTCTGCTTGATTGCACTATTCCTATCTAGATGTCCCGCTATTTCTTCCTTAATGATAGCTTCAAGCATTTTCCCCACTACAGATGTTAAACTAACCGGCCTATAATTACCTGCCTTTTGTCTGCCCCCTTTTTTAAACAGAGGCGTTACATTAGCTGCTTTCCAATTCGCTGGTACCTCCCCAGAGTCCAGAGAATTTTGGTAGATTATAACGAATGCATCTGCTATAACTTCCGCCATCTCTTTTAATACCCTGGGATGCATTTCATCCAGACCAGGGGACTTGTCTACCTCGAGTCCCATTAGCCTGTCCAGCACTACCCCCCTAGTGATAGTGATTATCTCAAGGTCCTCCCTTCTCACATTCCCATGACCAGCAATTTTTGGCATGGTTTTTGTGTCTTCCACTGTGAAGATCGAAGCAAAATAATTGTTTAAGGTCTCAGCCATTTCCACACTTCCCATTATTAAATCCCCCTTCTCATCTTCTAAGGGACCAACATTTACTTTAGTCACTCTTTTCCATTTTATGGGCCCAAGTTTCCACATGATTTGCACCTGATTTTTAGGAGCAACTGGTGGAGAATGGACTATCTTAGAAATCGTAATTCTCCACATTTTTTTTTCTGCAGTTCTAGTCAGTTAGAACAGTTCCACTTTGGAACAGAATTTTTTTCTTCAAAAGGGGGCGTGTCCGGCCACTGACGCCTGATTTCAAAGTTTCCACAGTGAAAACGTACTCCAAACTAACTTAGAATGGAGCAAGTGAAGATTTTTGTAGAACTGAAAAAACCTGTTCTACACATTAAAAAATCAGACGCAGGGTTACAAATTAGGCGTCCAGAACGAGGTGGGGGGGGGAAGGGAAGTCATTAAATTCTACAATAAATCCTTAGTTATACTTATACAAATATTATACAAATAAATTCAACCTGAATAAAAATTTATAAGCAAAGAAAAGATTAAATAAACCATCTTCCTACCTGTGTGAAAGTTCTTCAGGCAGGCCTTTAGGAAGCGGTTTGCCATCGGGACTGAAAGGCAGATTATTATCTGAATGGTGACAGATTAGGAAAAGGGGAGCTGCAACGAGACCTGGGTATCATGTCATTGAAAGTTGGCATACAGGTACAGCAGGCGGTGAAGAAGGCAAATGGCATGTTGGCCTTCATAGCGAGAGGATTTGAGTATAGGAGCAGGGAGGTCTTATTACAGTTGTACAGGGCCTTGGCGAGGCCACACCTTAAATATTGTGTACAGTTTTGGTCTCTTAATCTGAGGATTCTTGCTATTGAGGGAGTGCAGCGAAGATTCACCAGACTGATGCCCGAGATGACAGGACTGAGAAATGAAGAAAGACTGGATCGACTAGGCTTATATTCACTGGAATTTAGAAGAATGAGAGGGGATCTCATAGAAACGTATAAAATTCTGACGGGATTGGACAGGTTACATGCAGGAAGAATGTTCCCGATGTTGGGGAAGTCCAGAACCAGGGGTCACAGTCTAAGGATAAGGGGTAAGCCATTTAGGACCGAGTTGAGGAGAAATTTCTTCACTCAGAGAGTTGTGAGCATGTGGAATTCTCTACCACAGAAAGTTGTTGAGGCCAATTCTTTAGATATATTCAAAAGGGAGTTAGATGTGGCCCTTACAGCTAAAGGGATCAAGGCGTATGGAGAGAAAGCAGGAATGGGGTACTGAAGTGCATGATTAGCCATGATCATATTGAATGGTGGTGCAGGCTCGAAGGGCCGAATGGCCTACTCATGCACCTATTTTCTATGTTTCTATAGGGAGGGAGGAACTTAATACAATCACTATCACTAATGAAGTAGTGCTCGATAAAATAATGGGACTAAAAGCGAACATGTCCCCTGGACTTGATGGCTTACATCCTAGGGTCTTAAAAGAGGTGGCTGCAGAGATAGTGGATGCATTGATTGTAATCTACCAAAATTCCATGGATTCTGGAGAGGTCCCAGCGGATTGGAAAACCGCAAATGTAACGCCCCTATTAAAAAAAGAGGCAGTCAAAAAGCAGGAAACTATAGACCAGTTAGTCTAACATCTGTCATTGGAAAATGCTGGAATCTATTGTTAAGGAAGCATTAGCGGAACATTTGGAAAAGCATAATGCAGAGTCAGCATGGTTTTATGAAAGGGAAATCATGTTTGACAAATTTGCTGGAGTTCTTTGAGGATGTAATGAGCAGGGCGGATGTGGGGGAATCAGTGGATGTGGTGTATTTGGATTTCCAGAAGGCATTCGATAAGGTGCCACGTAAAAGGTTACTGCACAAGATAAAAGTTCACGGTGTTGGGGGTAATATATTAGCATGGGTAAAGGGTTGGCCAACTAACAGAAAACAGAGCGTTGGGATAAATGGGTCATTTTCCGATTGGCAAACAGCGACTAGTGGGGTGCCGCAGGGATCGGTGCTGGGATCTCAATTATTTACAATCTATATTAATGACTTGGATGAAGGGACTGAGTGTAATGTAGCCATGTTTGCTGATACAAAGATGAGTGGGAAAGAAAATTGTGAGGAGGATACAAAAAATCTGCAAAGGGATATAGACAGGCTAAGTGAGTGGGCAAAAATCTGTCAGATGGAGTATAATGTGGGAAAATGTGAGGTTATCCACTTTGGCAGAAAAAATAGAAAAGCAAATTACACTTTAAATGGAGAAAAGTTGCAAAGTGTTACTGTACAGAGGGACCTGGGGGTCCTTGTGCATGAAACACAAAAAGTTAGTATGTAGGTACAGCAAGTAATCAGTAAGGCAAATGGAATGTTGGCCTTTATTGCAAGGGGGATAGAGTATAAAAGCAGAGAAGTCCTGCTACAACTTTTCAGGGTACTGGTAAGGCCACACCTCGAGTACGGCGTCCAATTTTGGTCTCTGTATTTAAGGAAGGATATACTTGCATTGCAGGCTGTTCAGAGAAGGTTCACTAGGTTGATTCCGGAGATGAAGGGGTTGACTTATGAAGATAGGTTGAGTAGGTTGAGCTTATAAACATTGGAGTTCAGAAGAATGAGAGGTGATCTTATTGAAACAGAAAAGGTAATGAGGGGGCTCGACAAGATGGATGCAGAAAGGATATTTCCACTCATAGGGGAAGCTAAAACTAGGGGATATAGTCTCAAAATAAGGGGCTGCCCATTTAAAACTGAGATTAGGAGAAATTTCTTCTCTCAGAGGGTTGTAAATATATGAAATTCTCTGCCTCAGAGAGCTGTGGAGGCTGGATCATTGAATATATTTAAGGTGGAGAGAGACAGATTTTTGAGCGATAAGGGAGTAAGGGGTATGGGGAGCGGGCAGGGAAGTGGAACTGAGTCCATAATCAGATCAGCCATGATCGTATTAAATGGCGGAGCAGGCTCGCTGGGCCAAATGGCCAACTCCTGCTCTTATTTCTTATGTTCTTATGAGACTGTTTCCATTTTCATCCTTATCCATCTCCAACTGTGTCAGTCAAGAACTTAAAACTGATGGAAAGAAGTAACAGGGCAGGGTTTGGGCGGAGACCAGGAAATTTTGTGGCCAGCAGTCTTACTTGGTACTTGCTGAAAAGGCTGCTGCTCCAAGCCAACAACGATATAAAGTAATTCATGTTACAATGCTGTCTCCCACCAGAGTTAACAATACAAGATTTCAACTGAGCATGTTGTTTGTATTGTGTTCCTAACACAGATGAGACTGCACACAGGGAGGTTAAAGTAACAGTGACCTCAGTCTTTATTAAGGCACTCCAGAGTGAGGAACAGGCCTTCGGGGCCGGCTTATATACAGTGCTCCCAAGGGATGCTGGGATCCCTTGGGACTTCAGGGGATGCACTCCCTGGTGGCGGAACATGGGAGTGCATATTTTACAGATACACAACATCACTCCCCCCCCAAAGTCAAAGTGAAAACTATTTATAAGGTGAGGCGGTCGGAAGCCTTTCTTTCCCTGGTGGCCGTGCCCGCGATCCACTTGGGACCATGTCCATAGTTTAGCACATAACACGGTCATTCGGATCAATTTCCTGTGACACAGTGGCGCGACCATCGTTTACATTTTGTTGCTGCCGCCTGCTCTCTACCTGATCAGGCAGGTTGGGGTAAACCAGCGAGAGTCTGGTTTTAAGTGTTCTTTTCATGAGTAGCTCAGCCGGGGGCACCCCTGTAAGCAAGTGGGGTCTCGTGCAGTAGCTGAGCAGTACTCAGGACAGGCGGGTTTGGAGTGTGCCTTCTGTGACTCGTTTAAGGCTCTATTTGATTGTTTGTACTGCCCGTTCTGCCTACCCATTGGAGGCTGGTTTAAACAGGGCCGAGGTGACATAGAAACATAGAAAATAGGTGCAGGAGTAGGCCATTCGGCCCTTCGAGCCTGCACCACCATTCAATGAGTTCATGGCTGAACATGCAACTTCAATACCCCATTCCTGCTTTCTCGTCATACTCCTTGATCCCCCTAGTAGTAAAGACTACATCTAACTCCTTTTTGAATATATTTAGTGAATTGGCCTCAACAACTTTCTGTAGTAAAGAATTCCACAAGTTTCTCCTCATCTCGGTCCTTATCCTTAGACTGTGACCCCTGGTTCTGGACTTCCCCAACATTAATAAGAACATAAGAACAAAAAAATTAGGAACAGGAGTAGGCCATCTAGCCCCTCGAGCCTGCTCCGCCATTCAACAAGATCATGGCTCATCTGGCCGTGGACTCAGCTCCACTTACCCGCCCGCTCCCCATAACCCTTAATTCCCTTATTGGTTAAAAATCTATCTATCTGCGATTTAAATATATTCAATGAACTAGCCTCAACTGCTTCCTTGGGCACAGAATTCCACAGATTCACAACCCTCTGGGAGAAGAAATTCATTCTCAACTAGGTTTTAAATTGGCTCCCCCATATTTTGAGGCTGTGCCCCCTAGTTCTAGTCTCCCCGACCAGTGGAAACAATCTATCTGCCTCTATCCTGTCTATCCCTTTCATTATTTTAAATGTTTCTATAAGATCACCCCTCATCCTTCTGAACTCCAACGAGTAAAGATCCAGTCTACTCAATCTATCATCATAAGGTAACCCCCTCATCTGCGGAATCAGCCTCGAGAATCGTCTCTGTACCCCCTCCAAAGCTAGTATATCCTTCCTTAAGTAAGGTGACATTCTTCCTGCATCTAACCTGTCTAAAGCCATCAGAATTTTAAAGGTTTCTATGAGATCCCCTCTCATTCTTTTGAACTCCAGTGAATTCAAGTCCAGTTGATTCAGTCTTTCTTGATATGTCAGTCCCGCCATCCTGGGAATCAGTCTGGTGAACTTTCGCTGCACTCCCTCAATAGCAGGAATGTCCTTCCTCAAGTTAGGAGACCAAAACTGTACACAATACTCCAGGTGTGGCCTCACCAATGCCCTGTACAACTGTAGTAACACCTCCCTGCCCCTGTACTCAAATCCCCTCGCTATGAAGGCCAACATGCCATTTGCTTTCTTAACCGCCTGCTGTACGTGCATGCCAACCTTCAATGACTGATGTACCATGACACCCAGGTCTCATTGCATCTCCCCTTTTCCTAATCTGTCACCATTCAGATAATAGTCTGTCTCTCTGTTTTCACCACCAAAGTGGATAACCTCATATTTATCCACATTATACTTCATCTGCCATGCATTTGCCCACTCACCTAACCTATCCAAGTCACTCTGCAGCCTCATAGCATCCTCCTCGCAGCTCACACTGCCACCCAATTTAGTGTCATCCGCAAATTTGGAGATAATACATTTAATCCCCTCGTCTAAATCATTAATGTACAATGTAAACAGCTGGGGCCCCAGCAAAGAACCTTGCGGTACCCCACTAGTCACTGCCTGCCATTCTGAAAAGTACCCATTTACTCCTACTCTTTTCTTCCTGTCTGCCAACCAGTTCTCAATCCACTCCAACACACTACCCCAAATCCTATGTGCTTTAACTTTGCACATTAATCTCTTGTGTGGGAACTTGCCGAAAGCCTTCTGAAAGTCCAAATACACCACATCAACTGGTTCTCCCTTGTCACTCTACTGGAAACATCCTCAAAAAATTACAGAAGATTTGTCAAGCATGATTTCCTTTTCACAAATCCATGCTGACTTGGACCTATCATGTCACCTCTTTCCAAATGCGCTGCTATGACATCCTTAATAATTGATTCCATCATTTTACCCACTGTCGATGTCAGGCTGACCGGTCTATAATTCCCTGATTTCTCTCCCTCCTTTTTTAAAAAGTGGGGTTACATTGGCTACCCTCCACTCCATAGGAACTGATCCAGAGTCTATGGAATGTTGGAAAATGACTGTCAGTGCATCCGCTATTTCCAAGGCCACCTCCTTAAGTACTCTGGGATGCAGTCCATCAGGCCCTGGGGATTTATCGGCTTTCAATCCCATCAATTTCCCCAACACAATTTCCCGACCAGTAAGGATTTCCCTCAGTTCCTCCTTCTTACTAGAACCTCTGACACCTTTTATATCCGGAAGGTTGTTTGTGTCCTCCTTAGTGAATACCGAACCAAAGTACTTGTTCAATTGGTTTCCCATTTCTTTGTTCCCCGTTATGACTTCCCCTGATTCTGACTGCAGGGGACTTACGTTTGTCTTTACTAACCTTTTTCTCTTTACATAACTATAGAAGCTTTTGCAGTCCGTCTTAATGATCCCTGCAAGCTTCCTCTCGCACTCTATTTTCCCTGCCCTAATCAAACCCTTTGTCCTCCTTTGCTGAGTTCTGAATTTCTCCCAGTCCCCGGGTTCGCTGCTATTTCTGTCCAATTTGTATGCCACTTCTTTGGCTTTAATACTATCCCTGATTTCCCTTGATAGCCACGGTTGAGCCATCTTCCCTTTTTTATTTTTACGCCAGACATGTTTGATCCCATTGCGGGTCATGAATTCTTTAAATTCGGCACTGATGAAACATGGCCCATTGTCACTGACCAGTATGTCAGGCAGGCCGTGGGTGGCAAACATGGCCCTCAGGCTTTCAGTGGTGGCAGTGGAGGTGCTTCCCGACATTATTTCACATTCAATCCATTTTGAAAAAGCATCCACCACCACCAGGAACATTTTACCGAGAAACTGGCCCGCATAGTCGACATGGATCCTCGACCATCGTCTGGAGGGCCAGGACCACAAACTTAGCACACACGCTGCATTGCCGTACACAGCAATCTAAGTCAGAGTTGATACCAGGCCACCACACGTGGGATCTGGCTATCGCTTTCATCATTACTATACCCGGGTGTGTGATGTGGAGATCTGAGATGAACATCTCCCTGCCCTTTTTGGGTAGCACTACGCTGTTACCCCAAAACAGGCAGTCTGCCTGAATGGACAGCTCATCCTTACGCCGCTGGAACGGCTTGATTAGATCTTGCATTTCAACAGGAATGCTGGCCCAGCTCCCATGCAGTACACAGTTTTTTACTAGGGACAGCAGAGGACCTTGGCTGGTCCAAGTCCTAATCTGGCGGGCCTTGACAGGTGATTTATCATTTTCAAACGCTTCCATGACCATCAACAAGTCTGCGGGCTGCACCACCACCAACAAGTTTGCAGGCTGCACCATTTCCACCCCCGTGGTGGGCAATGGCAGCCGACTGAGAGCATCTGCACAGTTCTCGGTGCCTAGCCTGTGGCGGATGGTATAGTTATACGCTGATAGCGCGAGTGCCCACCTTTGTATGCGGGCTGAGGCATTAGTATTTATCCCCTTGTTTTCAGCGAACAGGGATGTGAGGGGCCTGTGATCGGTTTCCAGCTCAAATTTGAGGCCAAACAGGTACTGATGCATTTGCTTTACCCGAACATGTGTGCTAATGCCTCTTTCACAATTATGCTGTAGGCTCTCTCGGCCTTAGACAAGTTCCTGGAGGCATAGGCGACAGGTTGCAACTTTCCCGCAACATTAGCTTGTTGTAATACACACCCGACTCCGTAAGACGGGTTATACAATACAAGCAGCTTGTTGGAGCATAAAATGTTTCTGGCTTTCTCAAAAGCAATTATTTGTTTTTTTCCCCATACCCAGTTCTCACCTTTACGCAATAACACATGTAGGGGCTCTAAGAGGGTGCTTAACCCCGGTAAGAAGTTACCAAAATAGTTGAGGAGTCCCAGGAACGACCGCAGCTCCATGACATTCTGTGGCTTGGGCGCGTTCCTTATAGCCTCTGTCTTGGCGTCTGTGGGCCGAATGCCGTCCGCCGCGATATTTCTCCCCATAAACTCCACTTCTGTTGCCATTTCGACCTCTTCAGCCGCAGCCCTACGCGATCCAGTCGCTGGAGGACCTCCTCCAGGTTTTGTAGGTGCTTGACGGTGTCCCGACCCGTGACCAATATGTCGTCCTGAAAAACCACCGTGCCTGGTACCGACTTGAATAGGCTCTCCATGTTTCTCTGGAAGATCGCTGCCACCGTCGAATTCCAAACGGGTATCTGTTGTAGATGAACAGTGTCTTGTGTGTGTTGATGCTGGTGAGGCCCTTCGAAGACTCCTCCAGCTTCTGCGTCATGTAGGCCGAAGTCAGGTCGAGCTTGGTGAATGTCTTGCCTCCTGCCAGCGTCGCAAATAGGGCGTCTGCCTTAGGTAGCGGATATTGGTCCTGTAGCGAGAAACGTTTAATAGTTACTTTATAATCGCTGCAAATCCTGACCGTACCATCACTTTTGAGTACTGGAACAATCGGGCTGGCCCACTCGCTGAATTCCACTGGGGAGATGATGCCCTCGAGTTGCAGCCTGTCCAGCTCGATTTCCACTCTCTCCCTCATCATGTGAGGTACCCCTCGCGCCTTGTGGTGAATGGGTCGTGCCTCTGGGACCAAATGGATCCGCACCTTCGCCCCGGAAAAGTTTCCAATGCCTGGCTCAAAAAGGGAAGGAAATTTGTTAAGAACCTGGATACATGAGGCCTCATCGACATGTGATAGCGCTCGGATGTCATCCCAGTTCCAGCGGATTTTGCCCAGCCAGCTCCTTCCAAGCAGTGTGGGGCCATCGCCCGGGACAATCCAGAGTGGCAGTTCGTGCACCGTGTCCTCGTGGGTGACCTTGACCATGGCGCTGCCCAGGACAGTGCTGAGCTCTTTGGTTTATGTTCTCAGTTTCATGTGGATGGGGCTCAGGGCTGGTCTGAGTGCCTTGTTGCACCACAGTCTCTAAAACATCTTTTTACTCATGATGGATTGGCTAGCGCCAGTGTCCAGTTCCATGGCTACGAGTAAGCCATTCAACTTTACATTTAGCATTATCGGTGGACATTTTGTCAAAAATGTGTGCACCCTGTGTACTTCAGCATCTGCCTCCTCTGAGGCTCGAAATTGCTTTGATCCACCATGGACCAATCTTCCTCTGCCACGTGGTGGTTCGCAGGTTTTGCAGAGGTGCTCCATTGTTCCACAGCTCTTGCAATCATACCCTTTGAAGTGCACGAATAGGCTGAATGGAAGCCTCCACAACGCCAACAAGGTGTGAACTGCCTTGCATTCATCCTTTGTTGCGGACTCTGAGTCATCTGGGTCACCTGAGGCCTGCTGGCAGTTGCAGACTCATGGTTTCTGCCCTGTACATTTCTGCTCGCAAACACAGTTCCAGTTAATTTACGAACATTGCTAGCACTTGTGTGCTGAGAGATTTGTTTGGTGTTATCACTGGTGGACATAAACACCTGGTGCTATCACAATGGCCTTATTGAGGGTCGGTGTCTCTACAGTCAAAAGTTTTCGTAGGATGGTCTCGTGGCCAATGCCCAGTACAAAAAAGTCTCTGAGCATCTGCTCCAGGTAGCCATCAAACTCACATTGTCCAGCAAGTTGCCTTAGCTCGGCGACGTAGCTTGTCACTTCCTGACCTTCAGATCGCTGGCACGTGTAGAACTGATACCTCGCCATCAGCATGCTCTCCCTTGGGTTAAAATTCTCCCGAACCAGTGTGCACAGCTCCTCATATGACTCATCTGTGGGTTTCACCGGAGCCAGAAGATTCTTCATGAGGCTGTAGGTCGGTGCCCCGCAGACCGTGAGGAGGACCGCTCTCCTTTTTGCAGCGCTTCCTTCTCCGTCCAGCTCTTTGGCTACAAAGTACTGGTCTAGCTGTTCAACAGTCCTCACCCTCCGAGAACTTCTCCACGATGCCCACAGTTTGCTGCATCTTTGCATTAGATGCGTATACTCGTGTTCCTAACACAGATGAGACTGCACACAGGGAGGTTAAAGTAACAGTGACCTCAGTCTTTATTAAGACACTCCAGAGTGAGGAACAGGCCTTAAGGGCCGGCTTATATACAGTTCTCCCAAGGGATGCTGGGATCCTTTGGGACCTCAGGGGATGCGTTCCCTGGTGGCGGAACATGGAAGTGCATGCTTTGTATAGTTGCTGATGCCTGCTTGGGGGTCAGTGGGGCATGGGCAAGAAGAATGGTCTTATCTTGTAGCTTGAGGCAGGCTTGCAACTTCACCTTTTACCTGATTGATGTTCTTATGGGTGACTACTCGAAGGGGGTCAAGGGCTTGTAATTTTGGAACATTTTTCTTGTTCAGATCTATTTCCAACTTGCACCTCCTATAACGGAACAGTTCAAGTGAAATACCTGAGAAATGTTTTGGGCCACCTGAATTCCAAGAGCATTTTCCCATAACAAGAAAAACAATATGCATTTACATAGTGCCTTATCATATCGCTCAGAAAAGTCCTTAAATGTCTCACACTGAAGTGGAGTATTTAAAGTAAACACTTGACACCAGGTCTGAGTTCAAAGATTCATGCAGTCTTTATTCGCACCAGTGGGGAGGTGACCTGCTATGGGTCTAGCCAGGTCACTATCCAACGATATGTAGTTTCAAACAACCTTTATACTCTTAAACGTATATGCTCAACCTCGTGCACGATCCTTTGGCACACTTTGATTAGTTTAAGGCCCGCGTACACAGTGACTGATTGGTTAATTCCATTTCGCGTCTCAATCACTTGCCTCTGTTTCCTGCCTAGCTCGCGTAACATTAAGGTACCGCCTCCTTTACCAGAGAAGCTGATGTGGCCACAATCTATTGTTGTTAGCCTGACCTTTGCTCAGGCCAGGTGGTATCCTGTTAACAGTTTACTTCTGCCCCATTAATCCGCTTCTAGGCCCCTTGTGGTTCCATTGCTAAGTCGGTTAGTTATTGCAAAGTCAACATGTTATTCTTAGCATTATCTCAACTGCTTTTTAAGTGATCTAAAAGCTGACCACTGCAAACAGCCTGTTAGTTCATCTGAGTCCCGAGACCCCTTCTTAACTCTATAATTATAGCAGAGCTTGAAATCCCCATTTCACACACAGAATTAATTATAATGCTAGTGTTGTTGTTACATGAGTAAATGTAGCAGCCATTGTACGCACAGCAAGATCCCACAAACAATTAGATGAATCCGCTTTTGTTGAGAGATGAATGATGTGATGGATAATGGGTGAACTTTCAGCTCTTCCTTGACTAATACCGTAGGATTGTTAAAGTCCACCTTAGATCTGGTAATGTGTAATGAGACAGGATTAATTAAGGATCTCATAGTAAAGGATTCTCCAGGGAAGAGTGATCATAACATGATAGAATTTCACATTCAGTTTGAAGATGAGAAACTTGGGTCGGAAACTAGTATCTTAAACCTAAATAAAGGGAATTACAAAGGTATGAAGACAGAGTTAGCTAAAGTGGACTGGGAAAATAGATTCAAAGGTAAGACGGTAGATAAGCAGTGGCAGACATTTAAGGAGATATTTCATAACTCTCGATAATGATATATTCCTGTGACAAAGAAAGACTATGAGAAAGGTGACCTATCCGTGGCTAACTAAGGAAGTTAAGAATGGTATCAAATTGAGAGAAGGCATACAATGTTGCGAAGATTCGTGGTAGGCCAGAAGATTGGGAAATTTTTAGAAACCAGCAAAGGATGACTAAAAAAATAATAGAGGGAGAAGATAGATTATGAGAATAAACGAGCAAGAAAATATAAAAACAGACAGTAAGAGCTTCTACAAGTATATAAAAAGAAAGAGAGTAGCTGAAGTAAACATTGGTCCCTTAGAGGATGAGACTAGGGAACTAATAATGGGATACAAGGAAATGGCAGAGACTTTGAACAAATATTTTGTATTTGTCTTCAAAGTAGAAGACACTAAAAGCATCTCAATAATTGTAGATAATCAAGGGGCTATAGGGAGGGAGGAACTTACTACAATCACTATCACGAGAGAAAAAGTACTAGGCAAACTATTGGGACTAAAGGCTGACAAGTCCCCTGGAACTGATAGCCTGCATCCTAGGATCTTAAAGAAGTGGCTGCAGAGATAGCAGATGCATTGATTGTAATCTTACAAAATTCCCTAGATTCTGGAAAGGTCCCAGCGGATTGGAAAACAGCAAATGTAATGCACCTGTTCAAGAAAGGAGGATGACAGAAAGCAGGACACTATAGGCCGGTTAGCCTAATATCTGTCATTGGGAAAATGCAGGAATCCATTATTAAGGGAGTAGTGCAGGTTGAGCATCCGAAATGCAGAAACCTTGTTGTGTATCTGTAAAGCATGCACTCCCATGTTCCGCCACCAGGGAGTGCATCCCCTGAAGTCCCAAGGGATCCCAGCATTCCTTGGGAGCACTGTATATAAGCCGGCCCCTAAGGCCTGTTCCTCACTCTGGAGTGTCTTAATAAAGATTGAGGTCACTGTTACTTTAACCTCCCTATTGCAGTCTCATCTGTGTTAGGAACACAATAACTGGTGACGAGTATACGAATCCAACGCAAAGATGCAGAAAACTGTGGGCATCCTGGAGAAGTTCTCGGAGCGTGAGGACTGGGAAGCCTATGTTGAACGACTAGACCAGTACTTTGTAGCCAACGAGCTGGACGGAGAAGGAAGCGTTGCAAAAAGTAGAGCAGTACTCCTCACGGTCTTCGGGGCACCGACCGACAGCCTCATGAAGAATCTTCTGGCTCTGGTGAAACCCACAGATGAGTCGTATGGGGAGCTGTGTACACTGATTCGGGAGCATCTTAACCCGAGGGAGAGCGTGCTGATGGCGAGGTATCGGTTCTACACGTGCCAGCGATCTGAAGGTCAGGAAGTGGCAAGCTACGTCGCCATCATCTTCCCAGTGGAATTCAGCGAGTGGGCCAGCCCGATTATTCCAGTACTCAAAAGTGATGGCACGATCAGGATTTGCGGCGATTATAAAGTAACTATTAATCGTTTCTTGCTACAGTACCAATACCCGCTACCTAAGGCAGAAGACCTATTTGCGCCGCTGGCAGGGGGCAAGACATTCACCAAGTTCGACCTGACTTCGGCCTACATGACGCAGGAGCTGAGGAGTCTTCGAAGGGCCTCACCTGAATCAACACGCACAAGGGACTGTTCATCTACAACAGAAGCCCGTTTGGAATTCGGTCGGCTGCAGCGATCTTCCAGAGAAACATGGAGAGCCTACTCAAGTCGTTACCACGCACGATGGTTTTTCAGGACGACATATTGGTCACGGGTCGGGACACCGTCGAGCATCTACAAAACCTGGAGGAGGTCCTTCAGCGACTGGATCGCATAGGGCTGCGGCTGAAGAGGTCGAAATGTGTCTTCATGACAACAGAAGTGGAGTTTTTGGGGAGAAAGATCGCGGCGGACGGCCTTTGGCCCACAGACGCCAAGACAGAGGCTATCAGGAACGCGCCCAGGCCACAGAATGTCATGGAGCTGCGGTCGTTCCTGGGACTCCTCAACTATTTTGGTAATTTCCTACCGGGGTTAAGCACCCTCTTAGAGCCCCTACATGTGTTATTGCGTAAAGGTGAATACTGGGTATGGGGAAAAAAACAAGTAATTTCTTTTGAGAAAGCTAGAAACATTTTATGCTCCAACAAGCTGCTTGTATTGTATAACCCGTGTAAACGACATATGCTAGCATGTGATGCGTCGTCTTATGGAGTCGGGTGTGTTTTACAATAAGCAAACTTTGCGGGAAAGTTGCAACCTGTCGCCTATGCCTCCAGGAGCTTGTCTAAGGCCGAGAGGACCTACAGCATGATTGTGAAAGGGGCATTAGCGTGTGTGTTCAGGGTAAAGAAAATGCATCAGTACCTGTTTGGCCTCAAATTTGAGCTGGAAACCGATCACAAGCCCCTCACATCCCTGTTCGCTGAAAACAAGGGGATAAATACTAATGCCTCAGTCCGCATACAAAGGTGGGCACTCGCGCTATCAGCGTATAACTATACCATTCGCCACAGGCCAGGCACCGAGAACTGTGCGGATGCTCTCAATCGGCTACCATTGCCTACCATTGGAAATGGCACAGCCTGCAAACTTTTTGATGGTGGCGCAGCCCGCAGACTTGTTGATGGTCATGGAATCATTTGAAAATGATAAATCACCTGTCACGGCCCGCCAGATTAGGACTTGTTCCAGCCAAGGTCCTCTGCTGTCTCTAGTAAAAATCTGTGTACTGCATGGGAGCTGGGCCAGCATCCCTATTGAAATGCAAGAGCTAATCAAGCTGTTCCAGCGGCATAAGGAAGAGCTGTCCATTCAGGCAGACTGCCTGTTGTGGGGTAACGGCGTAGTGCTACTCAAAAAGGGCAGGGAGACGTTCATCTCGGATCTCCACAGCACACACCTGGGTATAGTAATGATGAAAACGATAGCCAGATCCCACGTATGGTGGCCCGGTATCGACTTAAGAGTCCTGTGTATGGCAATGCAGCGTGTGTGCTCAGTTGAGCAACGCGCCCAGAGAGGCACCACTAAGTTTGTGCTCCTGGCTCTCCAGACCATGGTTGAGGATCCATGTCAACTATGAGGGTCCATTTCTCGGTAAAATGTTCCTGGTGGTGGTGGATACTTTTTCAAAATGGATTGAATGTGAAATAATGTCGGGAAGCACCGCCACCGCCACCATTGAAAGCCTGAGGGCCATGTTTGCCATCAACGGCCTGCCTGACATACTGGTTCACCAGTGCCAAAGTTAAAGAATTCATGACCCGCAATGGGATCAAACATGTCACCTCGACCCTGTTTAAACCAGCCTCCAATGGGCAGGCAGAGCGGGCAATATAATCAAACAGAGCCTTAAACGAATCAAAGAAGGCTGACTCCAAACCCGCCTGTCCCGAGTATTGCTCAGCTACCGCACGAGACCCCACTCGCTCACCGGGGTGTCCCCGGCTGAGCTACTCATGAAAAGGACACTTAAAACCAGACTCTCGCTGTTTCACCCCAACCTGCATGATCAGGTAGAGAGCAGACGGCAGCAACAAAACGTAAACGATGGTGGCGCCACTGTGTCACAGGAAATTGATCTGAATGACCCTGTGTATGTGCTAAACTATGGACATGGTCCCAAGTGGATCGCGGGCACGGTGATAGCTAAAGAAGGAAGTAGTGTGTTTGTAGTCAAACTAGACAATGGACAAATTTGCAGAAAGCATCTGGACCAAATGAGGTTGCGTTTCACAGACTGCCCTGAACAACAGCAGCCACCACCTTTTTCGAGCCCACAACACACACCCAAAGGATCAACGATACCACCCCAGACTAGGAAATTGAACCCATCACGCCCAACAGCCCAGCAAGGCCGGGCTCACCCAGCAGCCCTGCAGGGCCAACAATACCCCAGCCCAGCGTAGGCACAGCCAACACACCAGAACAGACACTTGTACCGAGGCAGTACACCAGGGAAAGAAAGGCTCCCAACCGCCTCACCTTGTAAATAGTTTTCACTTAGACTTTGGGGGGGGAGTGATGTTGTGTATCTGTAAAGCATGCACTCCCATGTTCCGCCACCAGGGAACGCATCCCCTGAAGTCCCAAGGGATCCCAGCATCCCTTGGGAGCACTATATATAAGCCGGCCTCTAAGGCCTGTTCCTTACTCTGGAGTATCTTAATAAAGACTGAGGTCACTGTTACTTTAACCTCCCTGTGTGCAGTTGCATCTGTGTTAGAAACACAATACTTGTGACCGGATTTTGGGTATTTCTGGATTTTGGGACGTTTTTCTGACGTCCTGAATCCAGAAATGCCCGGGACGAGGTTCGAGTATTTCCAGATTTTGGAATGTCTTTACGGCATCCCAAATCCGGAAACGCCTGGGCCGAGGAAAGGGAGGAGGGGTGGGGTCGGTGGTGGAGTGTGGTGGCGGGGGGGTTCGACAGCGGAGCAGTTCGGCGGTGGATTGTGTCAGTGGTAGATTGGGTCGGTGGAACGGAGTGGGGGGGTCGGCAGCGGAGCGGGTCGGTGGTAGTGCAGGTCGGTGGAGCGGAGGGTCGGTGGCAGGGGTGGGCATCAGTGGACCAGGTCGCTGATGGAACGGGTCGGCGGTGGAGAGGGTCGGCGCAGCAGGTGTGGTTGGCGGCGGAACGGGTCGGGTGTGGGTGGGGGGGGGCGGGGAGGGCTCGTCAGCGGTGGAGTCGGCCGGCAGAGGGGCAGGGGAGGGCGGCGGCTCTGGGTTGAGCAGCGTCGGTGGATGCGTAAAACCTGCGTTGAAGACCTACAAAAAAGGTAAGTTAAAGTTTTCATTTTTAAAATTCATTTTCCGTGATTTAGTAGTTTAGGGTTTTGTGAATGTTTTGCGAATGTTTTTTTAATTTTTGGGGGTATTTTTCCCCCTCATTAGGGAATGGCAGTGGGAATCGTTTTTAAAAAATGTTCGGATTCGTAAAATTTTATGGATTCCGGACGACCCCGCCACGGATCTATCCGGATGCCGGAAAATTCTTAATTTCGGAATTCTGGATTTCGGACGCTCAACCTGTAGCAGGATATTTTGAAAATCATAATACAATCAAGCAGAATCAACATGGTTTTATGAAAGCAAAATCATATTTGACAAATTTATTAGAGTTTTTTGAGGATGTAATGAGCAGGATGGATAAAGGGGAACCAGGAGATGTGGTGTATTTGGATTTCCAAAAGGCATTCAATAAGTTGCCACATAAAAGGCACACGATAAGAGGTGTTGGGAGTGTTATATTAGCATGGATAGAGGACTGGCTAACTAACAGAAAACATAGTGTCGGGTTAAGTGAGTCATTTTCCGGTTGGCAAACTAACTAATGGGGTACCGAAGAGATCAGTGCTGGGGCCTCAACTATTTACAATCTATATTAATGACTTGGATGAAGGAAGCAATTGTACTGTAGCCAAATTTGCTGATGATACAATGAAAGGTGGGAATGCAAGTTCTGAGGAGGAGGAGGACACAAAGGGATATAGATAGGTTAAGTGAGAGGGCAAAAATTTGGCAAATGGAGCATTATGTGTGAAACTGAGGTTTTCCACTTTGGTAGGAAGAATAGAAAAGCAAAATATTTAAATGGAGAGAGACTACAGAATACTGCAGTACAGAGAGACCTGGGGGTCCTTGTGCATGAGACACAAGAAGTTAGTATGCAGGTACAGCAAGTAATCAGGAAGGCAAATGGAATGTTGGCCTTTATTGAAATGGGATAGAGTATTAAAGTAGGGCAGTCTTGCTACAATTGTACAGGGTATTGGTGAGACCATACCCAGAGTACGGCGTATAGTTTTGTTCTTCTTATTTAAGGAGGGATATATTTGCATTTGAGGCAGTTCAGAGAAGGTTCACTAGGATGATTCCTGTGATGATAGGGTTGTCTTATGAAGAAAGGATGAGCAGGTTGGGCCTATGGAATTTAGAAGAATAAGAGGTGATCTTATTGAAACATGTAAGATACGGAGGGGCTCGACAAGGTAGTTGTTGGATTCCCGATTTGAATATAGAAATAACGCTCCCGCTCATCTTTGGTGAGAACAAGCACCTCTCATTCTTCTAAACTCCAATAAGAGCAGGTTGGGCCTATACTTATTGGAGTTTAGAAGAATGAGAGGTGATTTTACTGAAACATCTGAGGGAGCTTGGCAGGGTCGATGCAGATGTTTCCCCTTGTGGGGCATTTAGAACTAGTGGGCATAGTTTCAGAATAAGGTGTCGCCCATTTAAGACGGAGATGAGGAAGAATTTCTTTTCTCAGAGGGTCGTGAATCTTTGGAATTCTCTGCCCAAGAGAGCTGTGGAGGCTGAATCATTGAATATATTCAAGGCGGAGATCGACAGATTTTTGAAATACAGGGGAATCAGGGATTATGGGGAACAGGCAGGAAAGTGGAGTTGAGGCCAAGATCAGATTAGCCATGATCTTATTGAATGGCGGAGCAGGCTCGAGGGGCCGAATGGCCTACACCTGCTCCTATTTCTTAAGTTCTTATGAACCATTGAAACAGGCAGATAACGCTTTGGGTTAATGTCCTATCTGAAGAACTGCACCTCCAATAATGCAGCAATCTCTCATTACTGCACTCGAGCGTCATCATCATCATCATCATAGACAGTCTCTCGAAATGAGGATGACTTGCTTCCACGCCAAAAAAGAATAAGTTCACAGGTGTTTCAATGAAGAACCTAATATTCCAGGTCCTGAACTATATCCTAAAGGGTGGAAGATGCCTGTGCGTAGATCTTTTTAACGTGTGGTGGCCGTTGCACACCAGCCACCACACGAGCTTCATAGAGCTAGGTCTTGGTTCAGTGGCAAGGGTTATCCAAGATGACTGGAGACCTGCTCTGCTGCACGGACCTAGTGCATACACATATTGCAGTGTGGGCTGGCCTGGCCCTGAACTTACGCCTCTCCTGGGCCCAGATCACATCCCTCCACAGTCTCTCGCCGCTCCTACTGTATCTGCCCACGCTCCAATCACCGACCTGGACCTTGTGTGGTGGCCTCGGGAGCAGCATGGAGGCATGCCACTTCAGGGAGCAGCGCGAGCTGATGCAGGAGGGCAACGGCAGCGAAAAGTGACTCGAGCATCAACCTAGATCATATCCACAAGCCTTCAAGTACGGCTCGAATCCATAACTTCCTTACTCAAAAGGTGACAAAAAACTGTGCTGATGTAAAAAAAAAAGTTTGCATTTGTGTAACGCCTTTCATGACCTCAGAATGTTCCAAAGCACTTTACAGCCAATGAGGTGCTTGAAGTCACTATCATAAATTCATAGGGGGTGAAATTCATTATCACCCCACTTGGGGGATAAAACATCCGGGAGGCGCAAAACTTTACGATAGGCGTGGAAGTCCCGCCCCGATCGATAAATTCGGGTTACCACCTCCGGAAGGAAGTGGAGTGAAGCGCTCCACTTCCTTCCTCTGGCGGTAAGATGGTGGAAGCCTCAGCAGTGCTATGCACTTGGCCGCGTCTGAGAGGCTCTTCCCTCAATTAACAGGAAGGGCCCACGTTGCCGACTCTGCAAAAGAAAAAAGCACCTAACTGGACCACCAGGAAACAAGAGTGCCGGGCTGAGCGATCGCAGCCACGACCCTGTGAAGAAACCGCATGAGGAGTGGCAATGAAAAGGTATGTTTTTTTTCCCGCGCTCAGCCACTTTCCCTTTAATTTTCTCCCCAGTAGTGGCTGGCTGCCTGATACATGTTCCCTGAAGCTGTCGTGTTATCGCCTGGTACTGGGACAGGGAGTGAAAGCCAATTTCAGGGCCGGGGCACTAAGGGGGCTTATGCGCACAGCGATGACATCATGATTTTCGGGCGCAGGAGATCAGGGCTCAACACCATAGCACCGCTGCTATACACCCAGTGAGTATGGCGGGATTCGTTGCCAATGTCGCGCCCTGACGGTAAGGCATTTGCGCCCCGATAGTGTCCCTGGTGCGAACAGGAGGTGCAAATGCACCAAATTTCCAGCCCATACAATCTTACATCACAGAAGGAGCCATTCATCCCATTGTGCCTGTGCCGGCTCTTTGAAAGAACTATCCAATTTAGTCCCATGTTTCCTTAACACAGCAACCAATTTGTGCACAGCAAGGTCCCACAAACACCAATGACATAATGACCAGATAGAATAATAGGAACAGGAATGGGCCATTCAGCGCCTCAAGGCTATTCTGCCATTCAGTTAGTTCATGGCTTTCCTGGAGCTTAACTCCATCTACCCGCCTCGGTTCTGTAATCCTTAATACCATTGCCTAACAAAAATCTATCAATCTCAATTTTGAAATTTTCAATTGACCTAACCTCAATAGCTTTTTGAGGGGGAGAGTTCCAAATTTCAACTACCCTTTGTGTGAAGAAGTATTTTCTCCAATCATTCCTGAATGCCCTAGCTCTAATTTTAAATCAATTTGTTTTGGATTCTGTTATCGGAAAAACACAACTCGAAGTCACTTACAGTCCACGATTCGAGAATTCTTTAGTACAGGGGAGAGCGTTCGGCATCCCGAAGTCAAGTCCTGAAGTCTCTCAACTTTACAGTAGTTGTGGCAGTATTTATACATAATCAAACGGAAGCAAAACTCGACAGTTGACAAGCTAAGAGCTTACGTGATCAACAATCGAGCAACTGTCAATTGTTAATCACGTAAACTCTCAGCAGATGTATTCTGTTACCTCAGCTGTCTTATGTTTGCCCATTGCCTCTGTAACAAGGTTTCATCTTTACCCATTGTCTCTGTAACAAGGTTTCATCTTTACCCACTGTCTCTGTAACAAGGTACAGGTGCAGCGTCGAAAATCCGTAACCCTTGGGACCGAGGTCGTTCCAGATTCCGGGATTTTCCAGACTTTCGATCGTCTTTCTGACGTCATGAATCCGGAAACACCCGAGCCTAAGTTCAGGTATTTCCGGATTTCGGAACATCAGAAAGCGTGCGGGCCCGCCTCCAAGGAGCTGTTCGGACGGGCACCACCGTGGTGGAGCTGTTCAAGCGGGCCCTGCCATGGTGGAGCTGTTAGGACGGACACCACCGTGGTGGAGCTGTTCGGGCGGGACCCCGCCGCCAAGGAGCTGTTCGGACGGGGCCTGCTGCCACGAAGCTGTTCAGGTGGGGCCCCGCCGACGAGGAGGAGATGGTCGGGTGGGCCCCATTGTGGAGTCGATGTTTGGGCGGGCCCCGTTGTGGAAGCAAGTGTTTGGATGGGCTCTATCGTGTAGCAGGTGTTCGGGCGGGCCCTGTCGTGGAGGAGGTCTTTAGGTGGGTTCCACCGAAGAGGAGCTGCTCGGGCCGGCCGTGCTGCCAAGGAGCTGTTCGGGCGGGGCCTGCTGCTACGGAGCTGTTCAGGTGGGGCGCCGCCACTGAGGAGGAGGTGTTTGGGCGGGCCCCGTCATGGAGGAAGTGTTTGGGCGGGCTCCGTCATGGAGCAGGTGTTCGGGTGGGTCCTGTCATGGAGGAGCTGTTCGGGCGGGCCCCACCGAAGAGGAGCTGTTCGGGTGGGCCCCATTGCGGAGAGGTGTTCGGGCGGGCCCCTCCGAAGAGGAGCTGTTCGGGCGGGATCTGTCGTGGAGGAGGTGTTCGGGCCTGCCGGCGAGGAGGCCCTGAGGTAAGGGCGGCGGCGGGCGAGGTGAGGTAAGGGCATTAGCGGCGGGCGAGGCGAGGTAAGGGCAGCGGCGGCGAGCGGGACGAGGTAAGGGCAGCGGCGGCAAGCAGTGCGAGTTGAGTGGCGGCGAGGTAAGGGCAGCGGGTGAGGCGAGGGGTTGTGAAGCCAGGCCCGAGGTCGGGCAGCAGCAGACCCTGAGGTCGGCGGGTCCGGATTCCGGAACATTTTATGGGTTCCGGACGCCCCTGCCACCGATCAGTCCAGAATCCGTATTCCGGAACTCCGGATTTTCGACACTGCATCTGTATCATGAAATGTCTTTATACCGACTGTTACATATTAACTGCCGTCTGTTTTGGCAAAGCTTCCCATCATGCTTTGTAACATAGCTACAGTGTTTCAAAACAACATTCACATTAACCCCGTCCTTCCCACATCAATCCCTCCTGTTTCCCTGCCTAACAGCCATACCCGGATGTTCTACGTATGGGTTCATATCCATAAGTGTCTCATCCTGACTATTGAACCTCTTACAGCATCACCAGTGTCCTGACGACCTGGCTATGCCTGGATATAAACTACCACTACTTATTCCCTATCTCTAGCTGCCCAGTGCCCCACCCGTCTTGAATTGCTCTAAATACTTTGATACGGGCCTGGTTTGAGAGGTGTGCTTTCCCCTTCTTCCCTTACTCGAGTTATTGCTTTAGCCAACCTTTTGGCTTTCCTTCGCCGGATCCATCCACAGATGTCATGAAGGAGATATATAACAATCATCTGTTGAATCACCACTAACACATGCGATATTATGCAGCTCCATGGATGGACCTGAATGTTCAGTCCCAAGTCCTATAAGTCATCCCACCAAGTGGTGACCTTAATTTCCTCTATTTCCTTTTTTATGTCCTTGTTCTGTTGCTAGAGCATGTAGTATATCTTCTGGGATTCGGTGATCTTTTTCTGTAGCTCCACCATGTGTTCTGGCAGTGGGAACACTTCGTACCCAAATTTGTTGGTGTAGTTTAGTAGTTCCTTCTTGATGTCTTCGGACTTCTGGATTGAAGTGGACTCTCGTCTGTGGAAATCGATCAGTTCTTCTCGTCTAAACCTCTGGGGTGAAACAGAAAACCAGGCTGGGGATCTCACAGATCTGGTCTGCGTACTCAAAAGTTTTATGGTTAGTGGTTACACAGTACTGTCCTTTGTCGACATAAGCAGCCTGCGTTGGTGTTAAACGGGCTTCACTGGCCTCCATAGTACAGTTTATCCCTTTCTTTCATACGTTAAATCTACAGGCCACAATTATTATTTCCTCACGGGTGGCACAACCTTCCAACTTGGTTCCCACTAAACTATCTTCATATATTACTGCATAGGGTAATGTCTCATGATACATTATGTATGTATTTCCCTTAATGATTCCGATATCTTGGACTCGATATACCTCTCAAGGCTCTGTTCCTGGTACAATCACTGGTATTGCAAGTATCAGTCCCAGCAGACTGACACCGTTCACTTTACATTCAATTTGTGTGGGGTATACTCGCACCATTCTCCTGAGTTGGCATCCTGAGATAGTCTCTCCTTCACAGGATAGATTAGCCAATTTCTCATTGCTAAGGTGATCAGGAAGGCCAAAGGAATCTTGGCCTTTATTGCAAAGGGGATGGAGTATAAAAGCAGGGAAGTTTTGCTACAGTTGTACAGGTTATTGGTGAGGCCACACCTGGAATACTGAGTACAGTTTTGGTTTCCCTATTTACAAAAGGATATACTTGTTTTGGAGGCAGCTCAGAAAAGGTTCACTAGGTTGATTCCAGGGATGAGGGGGTTGACATGAGAAAAGGTTGAGGGGGTTGGGCCTCTACTCATTGGAATTCAGAAGAATGAGAGGTGATCTTATTGAAACGTATAAGATTATGAAGGAGCTTGACAAGGTGGATGCCGAGAGGATGTTTCCACTGATAAGGGAGACACGAGACTCCCAAAACAAGTGCTCTACTTGGAACTCCTTCATGGCAAACAGCCAAAGGTGGGCAGAGGAAACATTGCAAGGACACCCTTAACGCCTCCCTGATAAAATGCAACATCCCCAGTGACACCTGGGAGTCCCTGGCCAAAGACCACCCTAAGTGGAGGAAGTGCATCCAGGAGGGCGCTGAGCAACTCTAGTCTCATCGCCAAGAGCATGCAGAAATCAAGAGCAGACAGCGGAAAGAGCGTGCGGCAAACCAGACTCCCCACCCACCCTTTCCCTCAACGACTATCTGTCCCACCTGTGACGGGGACTGTGGTTCTCGTATTGGACTGTTCAGCCACGTAAGGACTCATTTTAAGAATAGAAGCAAGTCTTCCTTGATTCCGAGGGACTGCCTATGATGATGATGAGACCAGAACTATGGGGCATAATCTTAGAATAAGGGGTCGCCCATTTAAAATTGAGATAAGGAGGAATTTCTTCTCTCAGAGGGTTGTAAATCTGTGGAATTCGATGCCTCAGAGAGCTGTGAAAGTCGGGACATTGAATAAATTTCAGACAGAGATAGACAGTTTCTTAACCGATAAGGGATTAAGGAGTTATGGGGAGCGGGCAGGGAAGTGGACCCGAGTCCATGATCGGATCAGCCATGATCGTATTAAATGGCGGAGCCGGCTAGCGGGGCCGTATGGCCTACTCCTGCTCCTATTTCTTATGCTCTTATGTTCTTATGTTCTAATCCATAAGGGTATCTCACCTTCCTTTATCCAGGCAAAATTTTCCCTGGTCTGTTCCACCATCCAATTTCCAAATGTGCTACAGATATCATTCCTTGCAGCATTCTCGGAAGCTTTATGGTCCTCTTTAATAATTTTATTCATGGTTTGGGCATGCGCCTCGAGGACAGTAGCCACGTCCTGAAGCCGACTGGTGAGGACCTGATCCTCAGTCAATTGGGAGTCCTGGTTCTGATTCTGCTCCCTTAGAATTTCTTTAATTCTGGAGCCCAGGTCTCTTTTTTACTGTCCAGGGTTGCTAAATCAATCGGATTAACTATTGAGGTTCCAGTGTTGAATATGGCCGTCATATCGTTAAGCGTATCTCTCCTGTGTCGCCTTTTGTGGCGTTGGCCCGGGGGCATGGCCGTTCTCTTTAACCCTTTGTTCCAGCACTTGTCTGGTTAATTTTTGATACAGCTTTTGGGTTTTATTTCAGCACCACCGGGGAAGACCTATGTCTGTCAAGTATAGTACCACGGGTACCAACTTATGGTGTACATTATCATACATTACATTTCCTATTGGGACCAAAACCAACCCATTCTTTGTCCCCAGTGTTTGCTTTGGACATCTTCCGTGGAATACCAGGAGGAGGATCCTCCAGTGCTTCCAGGACGATGTTCAGTCGCCGCATCCTTTATCTGCAACAAAATAATTAAGGCATTGGCTGGTGGCCCTCCTATTGGCTGAAACGGATTTTGATTTAATTTCAAACGGTTTTACCTGTGATCAGTGTTTCCAATGTCCCCTTCCTCTCATGTCTAAGCATACACCTGTATCACTAGTCATGAGAAACTGAAATGGACTCTTCCAGTGGTGTATCCTTGACCCCACAACTCTCCTCTTCTTCTACTACTGACTCACACTTAAGCTCTGTTCCTTGGGTCAGAACTCCAATTGCAGGGTTCACCCCATGGTCTCGAATAATTTGAACGGATTTATCTTTGGAAGAAGCACTGCTTCTCAGGCTGCCCGTCGGCTATCAGAAACGGCCCTCAACTTTCCTGTGTTCAATAGTTCCACTAAAGTATGTATTGATACGGATTCTTTTCCCTCAATCTGTTTCAGCGAATACACTGATTCGAACACTTTAAAGTTTAGTTCAGGCTAACTTTATTCAGGCTTCATCGATGAAGGGTCTTGCTCTGATAAAGGGGCACTGACTCCATGAGTCTGTCGAATCCATCAGAGCAAGCAAAAATCATTACAAAATCAATACATTTATACAGTTCGTGAATGGTACCATCCCTTTTCATTGTCCTATCACATCAGCTACTGTGGCATAGATACAAGCTAAATTAGACATTTACACAGTTAATTAAGCAATGCCCCTAATCATGAGAGAAGATTAAGTCATCTCCAGCTTATCTTTGTTTTGTAGGCAAGGAAGACACAGTTCTGCTTCTCTGGGTATTCCCACAGTTTAGCTTCTACATCTGTTGCTACATTCCCATGATCAGACAGTCCCTCAAGGTTGTTTAACAAAGACAAGTCACTCATTGTTTTCCCTTACAGTGAGATCTAAAGAGTCAGCAATAACCATGAGTGGCCATTTTAGAACGAGTTAATACATTTGAAATTAGTACGGATAATACATATAAAGTTGGTAGCTACAGTGATACAGATTCTCATTCCCCCCTTTTATCATTTCATGATAACTCTGGTGACTATTCCAGGAGTATCGCATTCAGCTGTTCGCACTCTCTTTCCTGATCCTCCTTGTTATCTGTGAGTCCACCTCGAGCCGCTTCGCAAGGTCTTATCAACATCTGTTTAGGTTCTCACATCGTATCCTGTCGGAATATTATTGAATTGATAACTTCTGGAGCCTTGGTACAAGGCCGAAGAGAGGCCTTTTACCTCCTTATGGGCCAGTGCAGGAACCAGCACTTTAACCCTTGTCCTGCTGATATCTCTAATGCCAAATTTCTCTTACAATTCCCCCCTTTTGGCCCTTGGCTATACGCCAAGCTGGCCATATTTCCCAATAACTATCTCCCTGTAGGCAAGTTCCAGATAGATTCGTTTGTGAATGTTTAAAATGTATAGAGACATTGAAGTTGAGAACGTGGGAATTGTATAGGGACAGTATAAGCTAACAAAGAATTCATGGAGGAATAGCCATGACATCTCGGACTCAAGACTGCGAAATGTTACAACACTAACACATATTGAAACAAAACCCACAGCTTGCAGAAAAACCTCAAGGTCTTATTAAATCATGTTATTAACCTGAAACATTAACAGAAGGTCTTTGTTTAAAATCAGACCATACTTAGGTCGGCTTATGAGTGGACAAAGGGAAAGAGGGACCAAAAGAGATAGGTTGAACTAGGATGTCACTCTAGCCCTATCTTGTTATCTTTTGCCGAGAATGTATAACTGTTGTCGCTTTACGATGTAACTTCACTTATCCGTAGGGAGTGTGTATGCTCGATCGAGAATGTATATCCTCTTTCTGATAAGTCTTGCCGGCCGGTAAAATAAAGACTGCTTTGTTCAAAGCACAAGAGGTATTCGACTCAGTAATTTTACTGAACCAGATTGAGGTAAAAGAATCCAAGAATCAACATTTGGTGTCAGAAGTGGATCTCAACGGACGACTGTCGAAAACTTGCGAATTAAGAGCCAGACTAGCCTTGGACGAGACGAGGGGAAAGTGGCCACTGGAGTGAGTATGATTTCAATACTGCTCCAGTTTCCCCCGGTTTCAAAAGTCTGAGGAAAGTTTAGCCACTCGCTGGTTCTCAGGTAGTGTCTGAGCGAGATCCAGGACAATCTGGTGAATACCTTTCAAACTTAGAATAGGGATAGAGATAGGGAAATTGCGCGATGACGCAAACCAAGCGGCGACTTGGAAAGATAGGTTATAGTTAGAGCTAGATAGGGATAGATGATCAATCATGGATCCAAAAATTAATAAGAAAGAAAAGAGACTCTTGTGAATGTCTGTTTAAATGAGAAATGCTTCTGTGATTTTTACTGTAAAAAAAAAGCCGGGGAGTTGTGGTTTGTTTTATCTCAAACAGAATGAAAGTTTGTTTTAACCCTTCGTAGTGTTGTCCTGTATGTGGGAAGTTTAAGAGTGTGAACCTTATTGAATTACGTATATAAGTTACGGAGCCAGGAAATGCACAAAGGATAGGTTTGTTGAAAAAAAAAAGAAAAAATTACATGGTCCCGGTGGTTAAAAAAAAAGAAAAACTTGTTGAAAGAAAACATTCAGAGAAGGCACAGCAAAACAACTGAGATGGATTCAAAAGGATTCAAAAAAATATTATATTAAATAACACGACCTTGAGGCTGGAACAATTGAGATAACGAAAAGCAGTCCACAGCCTACGTGCCAGACTTTTCTCTAGTTATGAAAAATACAAAAAAAAAGTAACGTACTAAATAGGTGCTGAAAAAAAATGTTCTGAGATTTTAAATTATGAGAAAAATTCCACTGCAGTAAAAAAAATAAATCACTCCTGTCCAGTTGGCAGAAAAACTCCATTAAATTAGGGCTTTCATTGACTGATTGAATTTAAACTACGCAGTGACGCGAAAGGATAGGGAAATAAGAAAATAAATTTCGAAAATTAGGCTCACAGGGAATTAAATAGAGAATAGGTGTTCAAATCAGGTATGACGTCGACCTTGTATATCACTTGGCCCGTCTAGGCACTGATTGAATTTAAATCCCGCAGCAACTCGGAAGGTAGGGCCGACGCGAACGCGCAGCGGCGCTAACGCGTGGTGACGCAGACGCGCAGCGGCGCAAACGCGCAGCGATGCGAGACGCGCAGCGGCGCGAGCGTGTGGCCGAGTAAAGGAGGGCTGACGCAGACGCACGGCAGCGTGAACACGTGGTGATGTGGGACGTGCGGCAGCACGCGCCCGAGTAAACGTGGGCCGACACAAGCGTGCAGCAACGCGAACCGCGAAAGTCAGTGCCAGTGTCAGTAGTCTTTGTCAGTGTTAAAGTCTTTGTTTATCTTAAGTATTCTAATCGCGCGGCGACGCGAACCGCGGGGCGACGCGGGAGTCTTAAGTATCGCGCGGCGACGCGAACCGCGGGGCGATGCGGATTAGTGTTAGAGTCTTTGTTTATCTTAAGTATTCTAATCGCGTGGCGACGCAAACCGTGGGGCGACGCGGATCAGTGTTAGCATTAGTAAAGTCTGTTTATTTGGAGTTGGTTAAAAGTCAGTGTTAGTTTCCGTAAAGTCTGTGTTTATTTTAAGTTTGTTTAAATTGCACGATGACACGAACGCGTAACGACACGGTAATACGAGGGGCAGCGTGAAAATGGGTAATCAGTTGGATAAAACAACGGATGCGGATAGTCCGCTACAAAAGTTACGTGAAGAATTCCCTGAAAGAGCTGAAGACTTTAGAAAATTATTTAGAAGTGTAGAGGTAGCAAAAAAGCACAGGGATTGTCAAAAAAAAAATTAAAAGATGCATCACTTCTGTCAAGTTGGCAAACAAATGCTATTAAATTAGGACTTTCATTGACAGAGGGAACACATGTTAAAACTGTAGACGTCTTAAAAAAAAAGAATGTGCGCACGAGAAACTTACTAAGAGATCCTCTGGGACCTCTGAGAAAGGTATTGACCGACTACGTAGTAAAATGGCTGGCTTTGTGTTAACCGAGGCTGATGATGAAATTGATGAGTGGTCACTGACTCACCGCCCAACGGCGCCTCCCGCACCCCCTGGCCCCTTGCTCCAGTCCTCTTCCCAACACCCTCCACCTTACACTCCGGCGAGAGGAGTTAAAAATAACCCCATACCACCAAAGCAACAAACCCAAACTGACTCCTCATCCTCTGATAGTGATTCGGATCCCCAGTTCACAAGCAATATAGCCGAAAGAACCAGATCTCATACTCGAAAGGGCAGAACTATATCTCGACATCACAGACAGTCCCGTAAATCTTCTAGTCAATCTACCAGTCCAAGTTGTGAAAGATATAGCAAACACCCCCGCCGATCGAGACGCAGAACTGTCAAGCAGTCAGACAGCTCCGAAACATCCTCCGACCTAGAAATGATTTCCAAGATCCCAAAGTCCCGACACCAATTCCCTGTCAGACCAATGCCAAACCCTGATGCACAACAAGTTGCAGACCACCCCACTATAGATGTCTATGTGATCTTCGAACAACTATTTGATTGCTCACGCTATCCGGACAAATGGAAAGGGCAGTTAGATATTATTGGCAGGAAAAGAAAGGGGAGGGGGGAGGTGCGCCCCCAACCCGGGTCAAGACTGAATACGTGACTAGAAAGGAAGAGCCATCTCGGGAGGAAGGATCAATAGAACCGCAGTGTTGCTTACAGGATTGGATGGATAAGCAAGGATACGGTTATACTAAACAACCAAACGGCCCGAGCCCTGCTAATAAACCTCCCTATTGTCCCCGGCATGGTATGGGAAGAGGCCGGGACTGGGTAAGAGGAATTGACTGTTTTCATTGTGGGCAGGAAGGACATTGGAATAAAAATTGCCCCTGCCGTCAGCATGGAAAAGGAAGAGGAGGAAGAGGAGGGGGGCAAGGGGGGAGAGGAGGATCTTACACTAACTTCTCCCAGAACAACCCCTTTGGTCAATTGTCCCCCGATTGACTACGCAACTTGATTGTGCAGGGATCCTCCCCGGACGACGAACCCATTCTGAATGAGTGGCAACCCTTTTTGATAGATACGGGAGCCTTCATGTCTTCTGTACAATCAAAGCTTAAACTCCCTGCCTCTACTGAAACACAGGAACTTTCAGGATTCCTGGGACAAATCTCGACATTCCCAGTGTCAGAACCGGTTAAAATGGGTTACCAGGAAGAATCGGTGGAACATCGAGTTGTTATCACAACCAATCTGGACTGTAACTTGATGGCTAGAGACCTCCTCTGCAAATTCCAGTTGCATTTGGAGTGTGGAGATGATGGGATTATTGTAAAACAGGAAACCCTTAAGCGGCAGTATTATACCACTAGAACCCCTCAGTGGTGGTCTCTGGACCTGCCGCAGGCACCCTATCACGTGACCCTAGCATACGATCCCAGTGGAAAGAATCAGGACCTACAGAACTTTTATCAGGATCACGAAGGGGAAGTGAAGGGAATTCTATTAAGGGCTAGAGTGACTGGACTGGAAAGAGAGGCAGATTTTGTGGAAGTGGATAAGAATCTGTGGAAACAGCCCCTAACAATGGCACCGCATATTGCTCGTGAAGTATCAGCCCCTCACCATGCTAAAGATTTGGGAGTTATGGTACGCAAGGCCATAGATGAGGCTGACCCTACCAGCCAGGATGTGCAAATCGTAAAACATGGCCGAATAGTCCAATTTCATGGGGACCCCGAGAAGGTCTTAACGACTCTACAGCATCATACTGGCTCGGACATACCTGACTATGTGGATCCTCATGTGTGGGCAGAGGATCCCTCCCAAGTGGGTTATACTCCCATTGATCCGATTGAGATCCCAGTGCAGGGCAATGTGGACTGGCCCTCTATCCGACAGAACCCACTGAAATCACAGGCAATCCTAAACTGACCTTTCGGCACTGTACTGCAATTAATCCAGACTGTATTCTTACTGAGCCACCCCAAGATGAGGAAGAACCCAGTCATGATTGTTTATGTATGTTGACGGAAGTACTTCTATTAATCCAGAAGATACACGAATCTCAGGATACGCCATAGTAAACCAGGAGAATCAGGTCTTGGAATCTGCCGCTTTTGAAACCGCCTATTCTGCTCAACAAGCTGAACTATTCGCCCTCACCCGAGCTTGTATCTTAGCCAAAGATCTCAAAGTCAATATCTATACTGACTCTAGGTATGCCTTTGGGGTGGCCCATGATTTCGGACAATTATGGAAAAATAGGGGATTCCTAACCTCACAGGGGAATGAGATATTTCATAAACAGCTAGTATCTGATTTGTTGCAAGCCCTCATGTTCCCCAAACGCATTGCCATTGTTAAATGTACCGCCCACACAACCGGAAATTCTCTGGTTGATATCGGGAATCATTGTCCTGACCAAGAGGCCAAACAGGCCTCTCGTGACCAACAGATGGTAGTGCCCAAAATTATGAGTCAGACTAAAAATCCTGCAAAGGATAAGTTAGCCTCGGAAAAACCAATGCCAACCATCCAAGATGTTATAAAAGCACAGGAGGACGCTCCTGAAAAAGATAAACTGTTGTGGAAATATTATGCATGTACTTATGACAATGTTTCTAAACTCTGGACCACTCCCGTGGAACAGACTTGCATGTCTGACAAGTTGGCTCTATGGGTTATTGAATGTATGCATTTTGCTACTCATTGTGGAGTAAGGACCACAAGTGACACACTTTTGGCTACTTGGTGGCACCCTAGACTCCAGGCGCTCACCCAGAACATCAGTAGTCGTTGCCTGGTTGGCCAGCAACATAATCCAGGGAAGGGAGTCCCCTGTGATTGGGGTAAAACGCCCCTACCCGAAGGTCCCCTTTGAGACATTTTAGTTGGACTACATTGAGTTGCAAAAAGTTCAGTGTTACAAATATGTGTTAGTAATAGTAGATGTGTTTAGCAGATGGATTGAAGCCTACCCTAACCTGGACAATAAGGCTCAAACTGTTGTTAAGGTGTTAATGAGGGAAATTGTTCCTAGATATGAGATCTCAGCTCGACTGATGACCACCTATGTTCTTTCTCTGACTCAGGCTCAGCGACTAGTTCACAACCAGGTTCAAGATGCTCACCTCGACCTCCCAGTTTTACCCGAATTGTCCCTCGTGGCACCAGGGAAGTATGGATTTGGAAGGGATTGGAGCCACAATGGGAGGGGCCTTTTCAGGTGTTACTCACTACCCCACTGCAGCCAAGGTTGAGGGGAAAAGTGCCTGGGTTCACCTGCACCACTGCAAGCTCACCACCCTCTAACGAACCTATTTTACTGGTTATTCTAACTCCTGTTTCTGTTCCAGACTTCCTCTTCTCCATAGCTGAACAAGGCCGTTGGCATCCTAATTGGAACGTGGACCAGTTTGAACTTTTACCCGTAGTGATAGACAGCCAGCTACACCGACGGTGACCTGAGAAGAGAGACGGGAAAACTGAACTCTTTTAATCAGCAAAATAATTGGACTATTTATCTGAATCCTGAGCCATAAGATGAAGCTGTCTGTATGCCAGTCTGTATAATAGTGTTGATATATGACAGTTTCGGCGCATGGGAGGGGAGACAGAGACGAGAGCTACATGTCTTATGTTTTTGCGCAAAATGGGAACTTTTCTGGATATTAGGTGTGTTCACAGTCCCTATACATTTTACTCCTAGAATGATCCTAAGTGTTATCATGGAATGATAAAAGGGGGGAATGTGAATGTTTAAAATGTATAGAGACATTGAAGTTGAGAACGTGGGAATTGTATAGGGACAGTATAAGCTAACAAAGAATTCATGGAGGAATAGCCATGACATCTCGGACTCAAGACTGCGAAATGTTACAACACTAACACATATTGAAACAAAACCCACAGCTTGCAGAAAAACCTCAAGGTCTTATTAAATCATGTTATTAACCTGAAACATTAACAGAAGGTCTTTGTTTAAAATCAGACCATACTTAGGTCAGCTTATGAGTGGACAAAGGGAAAGAGGGACCAAAAGAGATAGGTTGAACTAGGATGTCACTCTAGCCCTATCTTGTTATCTTTTGCCGAGAATGTATAACTGTTGTCGCTTTACGATGTAACTTCACTTATCCGTAGGGAGTGTGTACGCTCGATCGAGAATGTATATCCTCTTTCTGATAAGTCTTGCCGGCCGGTAAAATAAAGACTGCTTTGTTCAAAGCACAAGAGGTATTCGACTCAGTAATTTTACTGAACCAGATTGAGGTAAAAGAATCCAAGAATCAACACGTTCACCTCCCAAGCTTCGGGATCTCCTGAAACCTTCCCACAGAGCTATATAAGGTAAGTCCTTCCTGTAGGACTGCTTAAATTTTCATCCCTTATGGCCTTAATCATAGTGCGTGCCCTGACTTATCGTTTGGCCTGTTTAATTCGTGCACATGTTAATCCCATCATGACCATCATAACCAGACCGTGTATTACTACAAGTACGTGTGATATTATTCTTATCCATGGGTGAATTTGAATATTAAGTCCAATGTCCCACAGCTTTGAGTACCAGGGCTGATCAGCCAGCATTGCGTTAGCGTCTCTCTGTAAGTTGTCTATTTCTTCCATCAGTCGTCTTTGATTCTGGATTCCTTGCACCAGACGTAATTGTTCCTCATTTAATTCCGGTATCTGTTTGCCTTGCGGTTCCCATACCGCCTCTTCGTACCCCTCTCGGAGGGTATCCGTGATTGTTCCGTTGATGATTTCCATTGTCTCGGGATGTATATGATATCCGTCTATGTCTATTTCTCCCTTGGGTCTGAAGCAGAAGTTAGGAGTAATGAGGACACAGGGGGTGACTCCTCCCCTGGTCTTAATGGTTAAGTTGGCTGCCCCCGTGCTCACGCATCACTCTCCGTTCCCTTGCGGGGCAGCGATGGTCTCAAGATCGTGTTCGAGAGGAGTTATACTCAGCATGCATCCGTTTGTTTGGTGGAATCTGCAATCATCATTCGTCATTCGTGGCGTACCTCGACATAAAATCACTTGATTATTTTTAAAGCAATCAGTTATGTCAATGCCTTTGGTACTATTGTTAATTTTAACCACCCGTCTGGCAGGCTGATGGTAACGTAACCGAGTTTGGTTTCTCACTTCACCAATATTATCGATCTGATATAAGGGGTCTCCCTTTGTTACATCATACTGTGGTATGGACAACATAAATCCGATCATATTCACCCACCCAGTAATACATCTGAATTCTGGCACCCATGCGTGACTATTCCTTCGTACCTCGCATGTGTTATTCATTTTTTTATCTAGAGTCCAATTGTTAAGTATGCTGTTCGGAATCCAATCTGGTATGTCTCCATTCTGGAGTTGCTCCAAATTATGTTGTACCTCGCTTAATATCCAGGCCCCATACCCAGAGCAAACTATCTCAGCCTGTAATCGTTTACTTATATCGTTCCCCATTGCGTGGATCAAATTTATTGTCTTGGCATGCTTCTATAATGTATGGGCCACCTGTAACAGTTCCCCTTCCACGCCATCTTCCAACCGCGCTTGTAGAGCTTGGTTATCCAAGTCCCTCCCCAGTAAACCCCTCAAGACTACGCCATTAAGTGGTTAACCCGGTCGTATATTGCATACAGGCCTATGGCATTCATCGTCGTAACTCCTGCTGCATAACCCGTGCCTAGTGTTTCCAGTATTCCCCTTTTTGTTCGACATTGCCCTGTTCCATTTCTGACATTAAATCTCAGGGTAGTGGGTTCCGGGCCTTCGAGGATCCGTTGTGCCAGGTTCTGGTATAGACTTATAGGCCCCAAGTTTCCACATGATTTGCTCCTGATTTTTAGGAGCAACTGGTGTAGAACGGAGTATCTTAGAAATCGGAATTCTCCACATTTAGTTTTCTGCAGTTCTAGTCAGGTAGAACAGTTTCACTTTTGAACAGAATTTTTTTCTCAAAAGGGGGCGTGTCTGGCCACTGACGCCTGATTTCAAAGTTTCCACAGTGAAAACGTACTCCAAACTAACTTAGAATGGAGTAAGTGAAGATTTCTGTACGCTTGAAAAAACCTTGTCTACACTTTAAAAAATCAGGCGCAGGTTACAAATTAGGCGTCGGGAATGAGGTGGGGGGGGGAGGGGGGGAAGGGAAGTCATTAAATTCTACAATCAATCCTTAGTTATACTTATACAAATATTATACAAATAAATCCAACCTGAATAAAAATTTATAAGCAAAGAAAAGATTAAATAAACCATGTTCCTACCTGTGTGAAAGTGCTTCAGGCAGGTCTTTCAGGCAGCGGTGTGGCGTCAGTGTCTCGACGGCAGCGGCAGCAAGCAGCCTTCGAGCTGAGCTGCGGTGCTTGAGGCAGGCCTTCATTCCCCGCGAAGATGCAGCACCCGGACGGACTTGAGGCTATTCGGCCATGGGATTGCAGCGGCGTCAGTGGCTGGCCGGGAGCCGAAGAATGAACACAGGACACACGTAGCTGCAGATTTTAAATTCTTTAGGCCGTTCGGCCACGCTTATGGGGCGGCGTCAGTGGCTCGAAGACAGCCGAAGAATCAGGAGCGATGTGAGGCCATTCGGCCATGGGATTGCAGCGGCGTCAGTGGCTGGCCGGGAGCTGAAGAAAGAACAGCAGCAGCCTTCGAGCTGTGAGGGGGACTGACTGAGGCCATTTGGACAGGGAGAGGCAGCCACATCGACATCTTTATACTTAAATTTGCAGAATGGGTGCTGCATTGTCAACACCACATATTATGCAATGGTTTGCTTCCTCATGCAAGAAATTCTTTGTTCTTGGTGGACGTTGATCCATTGCAAAGTTGAATTGGCACTTTTATTTCTCCAAACACACAGTCCTTAATTTGCAGGCACCGGTTCTGCAAGTTTAGCAGTGAAAAGCTGAACTCACTGATTTCAACAGCTGATTTATTCAGCAGTGCTGCTAAAAGCACTCCCTCACACACAGAAATATCAAGAAAATTAAAATACAAGCCTTTGCAGGGGTCCAAGAAACAAATCTTCACTTTTTCTGCAGCACTTTTAAAAATGGGCGAGTGCCAATTTTTACTTCAGACTGCGCGTGCGCGAACGCTCCAACGCGCACGCGCAGGGTTGCCGGCACCAAGAAGCCTCATTTCAATTGTACCCGCCTCCTCCTACTTACAAAATCGTCGCGAGTGGTAGGCTCCGCCCCCTGTGCGCTGCGCCAAGCAGACATCGAGTTCCAAGGAGCTCGAGAATACCGCACTTTTTTTCCGGCGCCGTTTTCGGCGCAAAAAACAGGCGCCCAGCTCTGAAGTGCGCCTTTTTCGCCGCATGTGGAAACTTGGGGCCACAGTTTCATTCCCACAGAAGCTAGGAAAAATGATATCCATTAGGTTTTGGGTAAGTAGTCGCTGACGCACCCCAAATTATATCCTTTCTTTAGATTCTTTTATTACTAGCCCCCCCCTTTGCTCCGTTCTCTTCCCAACCTTCTGTTCTTGCGGGGTGGGTTTGGCTGCTTGTTTTGCAGCTTCGTCCGCCCAGGCATGAGCTTCTAGAACTGAAATTCCATCCAGTTGGATTTCTGTGCCCTTCCCCTTTTGGTCCTATGAACTTGCTCCTGTCCTCGGAATCTACTGGCGCCCATGGCATCGGCAGCCTGCTGCATTACAACCTTACTTAATATACTATACATAGCCATGCATTAAAATAAGTTCTGTCCTTGCTCCAGTCCTTGGCTGCTGGGTTGCATATGTCGGCAGTCAAATTAAACAAAGCTAGTTCATGTAGTTGTATCTTTCCTGCGTGTGCTATATCTCTCGTAGTCCATCTGTATTATCCAGTGCTTGCGTGGGCCTTAAGGTTCCCAGTATCCTGAGTTTCCAGAGTCGAAGTAGCCGCTGCGGTCCCATCTCGGTGAGTGTTTTATCTGCAAATTTTAAACAGATAGCCTGGTCGTCACCAGGTGTTAGGTTCTGGTCTACTCATCTTTTATCTATGCATGTTGCGGTCACTCTGTGAAATCGGAGGTAAAGTTAGGTTGGTTTTGTAGACTATACGTACCCACCGTGGGGTACATTGGCTCTATTGCCATAGGTGATGGTGCTATGACTGCGCACTGCACTATCCGTCTGGTCCCATTTGAAAAAAAAAATCTCTTCCAGCTTATTTATCTTAGCTTTTAACTCTTGAATTTGTTTTGTTTGAATATCTTTCTTTTATTTGTATCAGGTGAGTATTATTACATAGGCTAGTTCTGTTTTATTTTTATTCTGACTATTCCACCATTTCCTCTATCTGTCAGGTGAGTCTTTTTTATTCTATTAAGAAATTCAAATTAATAATGTCCAGTATAAAACAGCTGTCAATGGAAAGGGTTAACTCCTTTACAGGTTTGTAAGAAGAGCTGATGTCATTACGTGACTTCGCGTAATCATCCGAAAAAATTTTTTTTTTAAATCTTTGTGCCTTCAAAACTTGCTTAGAAATTAGGAATCAGTTAACACAGCAGAAATCATTAGTAAAGCCGTCATAATAAAAGTCTTCTCATCGGGAAAGACGGCATTTTAGAGTAAACTCCAATGTTTTCTTCTAATTGCCAAAGATTTCTTTTGATTGATTTAAAACGAGACCACACATTTTTAATAGCTATTTTGTTTACTGAAATCCAATTTTCACACACGCTGTGTACATTCTAACATTTCGTTTTATTTTACGGTCCCGTTCACTGGGCAAATCTTGTGGGTTTTTTTCTCTCTCAGCACAAAATCCATTTTCTATAAGAATTTAAAAATTCAGTAAGATTCTCTAATTCCCAGTTTTTTTTTCTGTGCTGAGTTCGCATAGCTTAGATCTTTTCTCCTCGTTATTTTCAAAACCTCCTGCTTGTTTAGACTGTTCGGGACTTTCCTTGATAAACAACGTCCATTTTGGAAATCTTTCAAACTGCAGTGAAGCTTTCTCGTAATTTAAAATCATTATCAATGGAGAGTGTCTTTTACTACTTCAAATTCTTTTTTTCCCAATTAAACCAATATCTTTTTCACAGCCGATATCAACCAGTATGTCTTTTTCCATCGCAACGTAGGCATTGAGGGCTGCTTTTCGTTATCTCAAAATGCTCCAGTTTCAAAGTCGTTAAAATGACTCTTCTAAACTGCTAAAGCTTGCTGTTTTTAACATTTTTCAAAAGTCCCTTTTACACCTTCGCAGATAGCTCGCCACTCGCCGGGAGTTTGACCTGATCCCTGAAGGTATTTCTAGATTGTTTCCAAACCTTTTAGTTTTATATCTCCTATTTTCTTTAAGAGAACAGATTTAATATAATCATTTTTTTTTGTTTGAATCCACCTCAGTATTTTGTTGTGCCTTCTCTTAATATCTCAAAATCCCAATTCAAATTTTGTAATTTCAATCTTTATTTAAAACTTTTTTTTGAGCTAGAAGCTTTTTTTAAAAAAGGCATTCTTTATCTCATTCCTAGACTAAATTTATGTCTTTCAACCCAATGTAATCAATCATTGCATGTTTTCTTTCGACAAGTAAGTGAGCGTGTCAAATAAATTCTTTTTTTTTTCAACCACCGGGACCATGTATTTTTCATCTTTTACTCAACAAACTTATCCTTTGTGCATTTCCTAGCTCCGTAACTTATCATCCAAATATATCCACACCTGCAATCCTAACTTAAAATGTCTTAAAACTTCCCACATACAGGACAACACTACAAAGGTTGAAAAAAAACTTTCACTCTGTTTGGAGAAGTGGGAGGAGCCTAAATTAATAGACAGCTGCACCACTTTTCCAAACAGGCTTTTAAAAAACATGAAAAGATAAAAATTCATTCCGCAGTCAAAAAATCACACAAGGACTCTCACTCAATGACAGACATTCACAATTCCTCGCGTCGCCCCGTGGTAAAAAGGTAGTTTATCTTATCCAGAGCCGAGGCGAGCCAAGTGATATACAAGGTCGACACAGTACCTGGCATAAGTACAAGTTAACTTTACACAATCCCTCTCGCGTTGCCCCGTGGTAAAGGTAGTTTATCTTATCCAGAGCCTAGGCGGGCCAAGTGATATACAAGGTCGACACCGTACCTGGCATAAGTACAAGTCAAATTTACACAATCCCCCTCGCGTCGCCCCGCGGTAATCGTATCCCAGTTAGTCTGTAAGTCCAATCAGCGCCTAGACGGGCCAAGTGATATACAAGGTCGACGTCGTACCTGACTTGGACACTTATTTTCTAAGTTTTAAAGGTATTCGACAGATTGACCTGGATCTCATTCTGACGCTACCTGAGAACCAGTGAGTGGCCAAACTTTCCTCAGACTTTTGGACTAGAGGAAACCGAAGTGGTATTTAAAGAATACTCACTCCAGTGGCCATTTTCCTCCCGTCTCGTCCAAGGCTAGTTCGGCTCTTAATTCGCAAGCTTTCGGCAGTCGTCCGTTGAGATCCCACTTCTGACACCAAATGTTGATACGGATTCTTTTCCCTCAATCTGTTTCAGCGAATATACTGATTCAAACACTTTAAAGTTTAGTTCAGACTAACTTTATTCAGGCTTCATCGATGAAGGGTCTTGCTCTGATAAAGGGGCACTGACTCGATGAGTCTGTCGAATCCATCAGAGCAAGCAAAAATCATTACAAAATCAATACATTTATACAGTTCGTGAATGGTACCACCCCTTTTCATTGTCCTATCACATCAGCTACTGTGGCATAGATACAAGCTAAATTAGTCATTTACACAGTTATTTAAGCAATGCCCCTAATCATGAGAGAAGATTAAGTCATCTCCAGCTTATCTTTGTTTTGCAGGCAAGGAAGACACAGTTCTGCTTCTCTGGGTATTCCCACAGTTTAGCTTCTACATCTGTTGCTACATTTTTTTTTGTTCATTCTTGTCAGATCAACTCCAGCGCCAAAGATCACTTTGCGCTATTACACTTGATCTTAGCCAAGATCAAGAGGGGAAGCTGCACCATTCCTGGAAATACTGCAATACCAGGTCGATGCATGGAGTGGACGGAGCAAGCCCCTGTTCCATCTCCCTGTTCCATAAAACAATTTAATATTTGGTCCCCAGATAGGGGATATTAAACTGATAAGAACAGATACTACACTTGATCTTAGCCAAAAGACCGAGAAGCGATCTGTTGCTACATTCCCATGATCAGACGGTCCCTCAAGGTTGTTTAACAAAGAAATGTCACTCATTGTTTTCCCTTACAGTGAGATCTAAAGAGTCAGCAACAACCATGAGCGGCCATTTTAGAACGAGTTAATACATTTGAAATTAGTACGGATAATACATATAAAGTTGGTAGCTACAGTGATACAGATTCTCATATGCTGGGTGTGTAATATGGTCTGTCCTGCCATCACAACTGGCTCACTGACGTGAACTGCCCAGACGGCACATCTAAGGCTGCGACGCATCGGGGCAGTCTGGCTACTACCAGTGATTGGAGGGTGGGGTAATAGGTTACTGGTCGTTTCCTATCTCTGTGTTCTTGTACTAATATAGCATTGTAAAAATCTCCTTGTTTATCACAGGAGAGGTGAAACGGTTTACTCATATCGGGCACCCCCAAAGCTAGGACATAGTCGGGACTTGCTTAACTTGCATATACGCCAATTCCTGTTCCGGTCCCCAGGTGACTGATTGTAATAGGGGCTACTAAGGACATGAACTCTGGGATAAAATTCCGGCAATAGTTTAAAAAGTCCTAAAACTTGCCTGACTCCCCTTACCTCTCCCTCTTCCCTCCACCCCCTCCCCTCACCACCGCTGTCCATCGGTCATCGGACATAGCCCTATGTTGGATGGTATGTCCCAGGTATTACACAGAAGTCTGACCTATGAATGCCTTTTTGGGACTTACTCGTAGTTCTGATTTATGTTTCTTGTTCACTGTGGTATTTGGCCAGATAACCTTCCTCTGCCTTGGGTCTATAAGGGTGCCCACCTCTTCTAACATATCCATCCCTAAAATAGTTCCTTCATTATTGGGGCACTTGGTTTTGATCGCCCTTTTAGTACTGTGGCGCATTTGACACCTACCCTTTTTACTTTATTTAATTTTTCATTTAGTTCTTCATTTTCTTTTTCTAATGATTTTATTTTTATTTCTTTTTAATCGTTTTCTTTTGTCATTCTTTCCTGATGTTCTTCCCCATCTCTACACATTCTTGAGTATTACAAATGCTTTATATTTCCTTATGCTTACTTTCCTTATTCCACCATTCCCTCTGGACTTCCTTCTGGAAACCATCCTCCTTGCTCCACCTTATCATGCTTTCTCAACAGATATTCTGTTATCCGACCCTGAAGTTCCCCTGATACATCGGTCATGTTGTTAACCGACCCCAGTACCGGTTACTCACAAATCTACATCGACACTTTTAAGTCTGGTCACTTTATTTCCTTCGCTTATGTTCC
Organism: Pristiophorus japonicus; assembly: GCF_044704955.1. Lineage (NCBI taxonomy): Eukaryota > Metazoa > Chordata > Chondrichthyes > Pristiophoridae > Pristiophorus > Pristiophorus japonicus. The sequence goes on from NC_091978.1 coordinate 10,830,493, forward strand.
CGTGATTCTCATAACCATTTAGACTGGTTACTCGCAAGTCTATGTCTAAACTTGTCGTTGAAACTTTTAAGTCTGGTCACTTTACTTTTTTATTTAGGTTCCCATGACTCTCGTAACTCATTTGCGCAGCGCTGCCTTCTCGAACGTGGTCACTGTGACTCCGTATTGTACGTGAATCCCTGTTGGCCCGGCAAAACCACTGAGGAGATCGACAGACCTAATTATGAATAGTATATTAATTTTACTTACCCTCTTTTCTGTCGGTCTCCCAGGGTTTCAATCTCCGGACCTTCAGCGGACGGCAATTGTTGTGGGAAAAAACACCATTCGAAGTCACTTACATTCCACGATCCAAGAATTCTTTAATACAAGCATGCAGGGGAGAACGTTCGGCATCCCGAAGTCAAGTCCTGAAATCTCTCAACTTTACAATAGTTGTGGCAGCGTAATTATACATGATCAAGCGGAAGCGAAACTTAACAGTTGTCAAGCTAAGAGCTTACGTGATCAACAACCGAGCAACTGTCAATTGTTAATCACGTAAACTCTCAGCAGATGTATTCTGTTATCTCAACTGTCTTATGTTTGCCCATTGCCTCTGCAACAAGGTTTCATCTTTACCCACTCATCAGCATCATAGACGGTCCTTTGGAGTCAAGGATGACTTGCTTCCACACTAGAAATGAGTTCTCGGGTGTCTAAAGAGTCCAATGCGGGACCTACAATCTCTGTCACAGGTGGGGCAAACGGTGGTTGAAGGAACAGGTCGGGTGCGGTGCCATGAACTCCTTCCACTGTCGACGCTTGGCTTCAGCGAAGAGACTCAAGGTGTTCAGTGCCTTCCTGGATGCTTTTCCTCCACGTTGGGTGGTCTTGGGACAGGGATCCCCAATTGTCGGTGGGGATGTTACATTTTTTCAAGGAGGCTTTGAGAGTGTCCTTGAAGAGTTTCCTCTGCCCACGAGGCTCGCTTGCCATGTCGGAGCTCCAAGTAGAGCGCTTGTTTTGGGAGTCTTGTGTCGGACATGCAGACGATGTGACCCGTCCAGTGGAGCTGATCGGGCATGGTCAGTGCTTCAATGCTGGAGATATTGGCCTGAGCGAGGACACTGACGTTGATGTGCCTATCCTGCCAATGGATTTGCAGGATCTTGCGAAGGCAGTGTTGATGGTACTTCTCCAGTGTTTTGAGGTGCCTGCTGTACATAGTCCATGTCTCTGAGCCATATAGCAGGGCGGGTATCACCACTGCTCTGTAGACCATGAGCTTGGTGCCAGGTTTGCGGTCCTGGTCTTCAAACACTCTTTTCCTCAGGCGACCGAAGGCTGCACTGGCGCATTGAAGGCGGTGTTGGATCTTGTCGTCAATGTCTGCCCTTGTTGATAGTAGGCTCCCGAGTTATAGAAAATTGTCCTCATTGTCCAAGGCCTCGTCGTGAATTTTGATAACCGAGGGGCAGGTTGGTAGAGGACCTTTGTCTTACAGATGTTTAGTGTAAAGCCCATGCTCTCGTACACCTCGGTAAAGGTGTTGATGATGGCTTGGAGTTCGGCCTCCGAGTGTGCGCAAACGCAGGCGTCGTCTGCATACTGTAGTTTGATGACGGAGAATGGGACGATCTTGGATCTGGCCTGGAGGCTGCGGAGGTTGAACAGATTCCTATTTGTCCTGCAATTTAACTCCACTTCAGCGGGGAGCTAGCTAAGGGTGCGATTGGAGCATTGCAGCAAGGAAAATCGAGAGGAGCATTGGTGCGATGACGCAGCCCTGCTTGACCCCAGTCCGAACGTGGAATGGGTCAGGATCATGTGTTGCATGTCATCGTGCAACAGGCGGAGAATGGTGACTAACTTTTCAGGGCAGCCGAATCTGAGGAGGACGCTCCATAATCCCTCACGGTTGACAGTGTCGAAGGCTTTTGTGAGGTCGAAGAAGGCCAAGGGTTGGTGCTCTTCCCTGCATTTCTCTTGAATCTGCCACGCGGTGAATATCATGTCCATTGTGCCCCTTAGTAGGTGGAATCCGCATTGCGACTCTGGGAGGAGTTCTTCACCTACAGGAGGATTCTTGTGATGACTTTCCCGATGGTCGACAGCAGGGAGATTCCTCTGTAGTTATCGCAGTCGGACTTGTCACCTTTCTTGAAGATGGTCACAATTACAGCGTCTCAGAGATCTGGCATGATCTCCTCCTTCCAGATAAGAGAGATGAGGTTATGAATCCGCGCTAGTAGAGCTTCTCCACCATGTTTTAGTGCTTCGGCGGGAATTCCATCTGCTCCTGATGACTTGTTGTTCTTCAGTTGTCGGATGGCCTTATCAACCTCGTGCCGGGCTGGGGTTGTGCTGAGATGGTGGCGGGTGACATGCTGTGGGATGGAGTCGCGGACACTCACGTCGAAGACAGAGTCTCGGTTGAGGAGATCCTCGAAGTGCTCCTTCCAGCGGGCACTGACTGCCTCTCTGACCTTGATGAGCACCTCTCCGTTCTTGGCCAGTAGTGATGTAGGGCCTTGGGTAATGTACTGTTGCAGGTTCGGGATCGTGTCATTTACCGTAATGTGTACCATGGATGGTTCTAGGATCGGAATAATACGTTCCTGTGCCACTTGAACTTCGGTGTGTGGTTTGAAGCAGAAAGCGCTGTCGGTGACCGGGCACCAAGTATCCCAGTACACTCGATACTGGCCACGCTCGTGGTTATGGAAGAATGAGATGGGATCTCATAGAAACATAACAATTCTGACGGGATTGGACAGGTTAGATGCAGGAAGAATGTTCCTGATGTTGGGGAAGTCCAGAGCCAGGGATCACAGTCTTAAGGATAAGGAGTAAGCCATTTAGGACTGAGATGAGGAGAAACTTCTTCACTCAGAGAGTTGTGAACCTGTGGAATTCTCTACCACAGAAAGTTGTTGAGGCCAGTTCGTTAGATATATTCAAAAGGGAGCTAGATGTGGCCCTTACGGCTAAAGGGATCAAAGGGTATGGAGAGAAAGCAGGAATTGGGTACTAAAGTTGCAAAACTGATCAGCCATGATCATATTGAATGGTGGTACAGGCTCGAAGGGCCGAATGGCCTACTCCTGCACCTATTTTCTATGTCTCTATGTTACGCAGTATGTCCCATTGCCCGCATATGCTACCTCAGGTGCAACGTGCCTCTGGGCAATCACCTAAATGGTGCAATTGATGGGATCTCGACTCTCTGATTCAAATTTGCACTCTGGCCGATCGAACGCGTTCAAATGCTGGGGACACAATATGACGTGTGCACCCCTGCTCTGGCACCCCTTGAGGTCATTGCCAGTCATGGTGTGCTCCCACTTTATAACAAATGGTGGGACCGCATGACACTGCACGTGCACCCCTTCCCGTATGACCCCAATGTTCTCCACACTGTATATCGGCGCTGGTTGTGATGTCCCGCCCATTACCGGTATACGCAACACTATCCCCATGATTGTGTGGTTGGACCGATCGCAATCCACTGGGACTGGGTAGGCCTTGGAGGCTAGATGGAGCTGACACGGGCTCATCGAATTACTATACGGGCTGAGCGCAATGAGGTGCCGGTTGCTGATCCAAGATGGGATGCGACCTTGCTGGAGGTCCTCTAATTTACTCCGTCCCTCGCTCAGCAACCAGGCACCGTACAACACGCACACTTCGTTTCGTGCTGCCTGCACCGAGGCATTCCTGTCCTCCCGTATTAATGCATTTACGGTCTTTGCGTGTGTCTCCAGCTCTGTGATAACCTCTTTTAAATGGACAGTCATTGCCTGGTCCTCCTCTAACTCCGACCCGACCACCGCGTTCCCTTTCCCCAGGATTTTCTGCCGGTGGTCCTTTAAATGACTGATCTGCATCTGCAGCTGCATGTCGTCCATACTATTGACGAGAGATGTACCCGCGCTAAACGCCGTAGCGACATCATTGAGCACCCCTCGCCTCTGCCTCCTCGGACTAATGTTATCGTACACTCCCATATCATACAATCTTTCCCGACTCACATCCCTGTAACTGAGTTCAAAGAACTGACGGAACATTTCTTTAATGAACGTCTCATACAGCTGCTCAGTTTCTTTTGGACACCACTCAGGCAGATGTACCCCGGTTAGGTTTAAAATGACTGACGCGACCGCGTAATGCACCCCCTGGAATAAAACCTTTCCAGTCGGAACTAAAACTAAACCATTACCTGAGCCTGGTGTGGTGGCTGGACTCCTAACTTCTGTCGTCTGTACCAGTGGGGCTGTGGGCAGGGGTTTCCTCTTGTGTGCTACAAGTTCAGTGGCATTTATTGTGTTGGGAGGGTCTGGGATCACGCAGGAATCCATACTCCGATCCTATCTGATCCCCAACCCCGGCATCCTACCATTGCCTCAAGAAGGCACTCGGCACACCTGCTGGGCAGATCTTCTCCAACCCCCAAATTCACACATAAATTCCCTGTTCCTCCTTCCACCACTTGTCCCAGCACACTTCCACTCTCCCCTTTGACCCCGTGATCTGTCGGTACGTATCGTTCCCCAGTTGTTTCCAGTCCGCTGTCTGATTCACTGTGTCCTGACTCAATTTCCTGAGCCACCACCACCATCCCAGGGGAATGTGTCCCTTTCACTTCAAGCATACGCGCTTGCCCTCGGTCACCCCAACCCTTGTGGCTGTGACCTTCGGTCTGGGACACGGTATGGAAGCCTCCCCGTATGTGAATCCAGCGTGGCTGGAGTATTTTGTCGAATTGGATCCCAGCCATCCTAGCGACCTTCCCTCATGGAAATAGGCTGCCATCCCGTCAGTGTCCCCTACCCTGCCCTGCTGTGTCATGGTGGGTCCGTTCCCCCCAGTACATCTATCGAGGAAGGACAACTTGACGTTCCCCCTCCTGCTGTACCCTGTCCGGCCAAGCTCCAAAGAATGATTACCGGGGCTGTCTCCATTTCTCGGCTCCCAGTGAAGATACAAAGAAATAACAACCTTTTTGAGAGAGGGTATACCTCTATAAGTCTGGCTTCATCAAAAACACCCTGTAAAACACGAAATTGAGAAGAAAACTATATGCATCGCCACCCGTCTTGGTGGTCCCGCTAGGTCTCTATGACCCTGGACCTTTTACGGCTCCTCGGCGGTGTGTAAGGAGGCGACCACGGAGTTCTCGGCCGTGGGATCCTGCTACTCCTCCTAACCACCACACCCACGGGCTCCTCACTGTCCCAAACTATGAGAGGAAGACCCGCGTCCACTGTGCTGTTTACAGCGCCTTGGTGCTTCTTTCTGTTTCTCGTTCTTTCCCCCGGGTTAAACAACTTGCACTGGTTCACATGGAACCACTTTGTGCGCTTCGCAAGCTTAACTGCGTACACCATGGGACTGGCATTATCTATGATGCTGTAGGGTCCCATGTACAAGGCTCAAACATGCCCACCCATGCGTAATTGCGGACCATGACCTGATCTCCTACCTTCCACTTGTGGGTTCTCCAGGGCTTGAGCAGCAACTGATTGCTCCGGTGCTGCTTCCCCCATGTTGCTGGCAGATTGCCAATGAATCTGTTTCAAGGGCTCAAACAGATTCTTGACAAACTTGTCTCGGTTTACCTCTCTCACCTGCACCGCTGTGAGAACCAGCGGCAGAACATGGGTGGGCGTGCGCATGATCCTACCAGTCATGAGCTTGTGGGAAATACCCTGTGCTTCTTGAGAGGCTGGCTCGGACCCCCATCAGAACAAACGGCAGGACCTCAACCCACTTTTTCAGGGATTGTCCTGTTTCCTTCCGCAGCGCAGCCTTTTTTTGATGGTCCGATGCTCCACAACCCCCAATGACTGTGGATTGTGAGCCACATGCCATTTCCCTTCTATCCCTAGCACTTTCAAGCTAGCCTGTGTGACCTGCCCTGTGAGGTGGCTCCACTGGTCGGACTCCATGATTTGCGGGAGTCCCCACCTAGTGAACACTTCCCTCACCAAGATCCTTGCCGTCGCCAGAGCTGTGGTTGATCGACAAGGGAAGGCTTCAACCCACTTTGAGAAAACATCCACTAGGACCAAACAGTACTTGTAACCCCCCTTTACGGTGAGCAATGGCCCGATGTAATTGACCTGTACTGACTGCCATGGTCCCTCTACCCTTCTCCTTTGTGTGAAGTCCTTACTCTACAGTATGTAACCACATGAGGCACATTCTGGGAACAAGGTCACTCTGTGACCTTATAAGAACATAAGAATTAAGAACAGGAATAGGCCATCTAGCCTCTCGAGCTTGCTCCGTCATTCAACAAGATCATGGCTGATCTGGCCGTGGACTCAGCTCCACTTACCCGCCCGCTCCCCAAAACCCTTAATTCCCTTATTGGTTAAAAATCTATCTATCTGTGACTTGAATACATTCAATGAGCTAGTCTCAACTGCTTCCTTGGGCAAAGAATTCCACAGATTCACAACCCTCTGGGAGAAGAAATGCCTTCTCAACTCAGTTTTAAATTGGCTCCCCCGTAATCTGAGGCTGTGCCCCCTAGTTCTAGTCTCCCCGACCAGTGGAAACAACCTCTCTGCCTCTATCTTGTCTATCCCTTTCATTATTTTAAGTGTTTCTATAAGATCACCCCTCATCCTTCTGAACTCCAACGAGTAAAGACCCAGTCTACTCATCATAAGGTAACCCCCTCATCTCCGGAATCAGCCTAGTGAATCGTCTCTGTACCCCCTCCAAAGCTAGTATATCCTTCCTTAAGTAAGGTGACCAAAACTGCACGCAGTACTCCAGGTGCGGCCTCACCAATACCCGATATAGTTGCAGAAGGACCTCCCTGCTTTTGTATTCCATCCCTCTTGCAATGAAGGCCAACATTCCATTCGCCTTCCTGATTACCTGTTGCACCTGCAAACTCACTTTTTGGGATTCATGCACAAGGACCCCCAGGTCCCTCTGCACCGCAGCATGTTGTAATTTCTCCCCATTCAAATAATATTCCCTTTTACTGTTTTTTTTTCCAAGGTGGATTACCTCACACTTTCCGACATTGTATTCCATCTGCCAAACCTTAGCCCATTCGCTTAACCTATCTAAATCTCTTTGCAGCCTCTCTGTGTCCTCCACACAACCCGCTTTCCCACTAATCTTTGTGTCATCTGCAAATTTTGTTACACTACACTCTGTCCCCTCTTCCAGGTCATCTATGTATATTGTAAACAGTTGTGGTCCCAGCACCGATCCCTGTGGCACACCACTAACCATCGATTTCCAATCTGAAAAGGACCCATTTATCCCGACTCTCTGCTTTCTGTTAGCCAGCCAATTCTCTATCTATGCTCATTCATTTCCACTGACTCCGCGTATCTTTATCTTCTGCAGTAACCTTTTGTGTGGCACCTTATCGAATGCCTTTTGGAAATCTAAATACACCACATCCATCGGTACACCTCTATCCACCATGCTCGTTATATCCTCAAAGAATTCCAGTAAATTAGTTAAACATGATTTCCCCTTCATGAATCCATGCTGCGTCTGCTTGATTGCACTATTCCTATCTAGATGTCCCGCTATTTCTTCCTTAATGATAGTTTCAAGCATTTTCCCCACTACAGATGTTAAACTAACCGGCCTATAGTTACCTGCCTTTTGTCTGCCCCATTTTTTAAACAGAGGCATTACATTAGCTGCTTTCCAATCCGCTGGTACCTCCCCAGAGTCCAGAGAATTTTGGTAGATTATAACGAATGCATCTGCTATAACTTCCGTCATCTCTTTTAATACCCTGGGATGCATTTCATCAGGACCAGGGGACTTGTCTACCTTGAGTCCCATTAGCTTGTCCAGCACTACCCCCCGAGTGATAGTGATTGTCTCAAGGTCCTCCCTTCCCACATTCCTGTGACCAGCAATTTCTGGCATGGTTTCTGTGTCTTCCACTGTGAAGACCGAAGCAAAATAATTGTTTAAGGTCTCAGCCATTTCCACATTTCCCATTATTAAATCCCCCTTCTCATCTTCTAAGGGACCAACATTTACTTTAGTCACTTTTTCCGTTTTATATATCTGTAAAAGCTTTTACTATCCGTTTTTATGTTTTGCGCAAGTTTACCTTCGTAATCTATCTTTCCTTTCTTTATTGCTTTCTCAGTCATTCTTTGCTGTCGTTTAAAATTTTCCCAATCTTCTATTTTCCCACCAACCTTGGCCACCTTATACGCATTTGTTTTTAATTTGATACTCTCCTTTATTTCCTTGGTTATCCACGGCTGGTTATCCCTTCTCTTACCGCCCTTCTTTTTCACTGGAATATATTTTTGTTGAGCACTATGAAAGAGCTCCTTAAAAGTCCTCCACCGTTCCTCAATTGTGCCACCGTTTAGTCTGTGTTTCCAGTCTACTTTAGCCAACTCTGCCCTCATCCCATTGTAGTCCCCTTTGTTTAAGCATAGTATGCTCGTTTGAGACACTACTTCCTAACCCTCAATCTGTATTACAAATTCAACCATACTGTGATCACTCATTCCGAGAGGATCTTTTACGAGGAGATCGTTTATTATTCCTGTCTCATTACACAGGACCAGATCTAAGATAGCTTGCTCCCTTGTAGGTTCTGTAACATAAGAAACAATCCCGTATGCATTCTATGAATTTCTCCTCCAGGCTACCCCGTGAGATTTGATTTGACCAATCGATATGTAGGTTAAAATCCCTCATGATTACTGCCATTCCTTTTTCACATGCTTCTATTAGTCCCTTGATTATTGCCCGCCCCACCGTGAAGTTATTATTTGGGGGCCTATAAACTACGCCCACCAGTGACTTTTTCCCCTTACTATCTCTAATCTCCACCCACAATGATTCAACATTTTGTTCATTAGAGCCAATATCATCTCTCACAACTGCCCTGATATCATCCTTTATTAACAGAGCTACCCCACCTCCTTTCCCTTCTTGTCTATCTTTCCGAATCGTCAGATACCCCTGTATGTTTAATTCCCAGTCTTGAACACACATTTAGACTTCTTGAGTCGCAGGCCTCCCTAGTCCAGTTGGTGTAGCACCTCCTCCAGGTTGTGGAGGTGTTCCTCAGTGTCTCGACCTGTGATGAGGATGTCATCCTGAAATACGATCATTCCAGGAATGGATTTAAGCAGGCTTTCCATGTTACGTTGAAAAATCGGCGCCGCTGATCGAATACCAAACGGGCACCTGTTATAAACGAACAGACCCTTGTGCGTGGTGATGGTGGTCAGTAGTTTAGATTCATCGGCCAATTCCTGGGTCATATAGGCTGAAGTGAGGTCCAACTTGGTGAACAGCTTGCCGCCTGCCAGCGTGGCGAAAAGGTCCTCCGCTCTCGGGAGCGGGTATTGATCTTGTAGGGACACCCAATTGATGGTGGCCTTGTAGTCTCCACAGATCCTGACAGAGCCATCCGCTTTTAGGATGGGAACAATGGGGCTCGCCCAGTCGCTGAATTCAACAGGTGAAATGATGCCCTCTCCCAACAGCCGGTCCAATTCGCTCTCGATCTTTTCCCGCATCACATACAGCACCGCTCTGGCTTTGTGGTGCACTGGCCTGGCATCAGGGTGATGTGTATCACTACTTTCGTGCCTTTGAAAGTCCTGACGCCAGGTTGGAATAGTGAATCGAATTGTTGCAGAACTTGTGAGCACGAACTTTGCTCCACAAATGACATTGCATGAACATCCCCCCATTTCCAGTTCATCTCGGCTAACCAGCTCCTCTCCAACAGTGCGGGACCATTGCCCGGGACAATCCAGAGCGGCAGCCAATTCACTACCCCGTTGTGTGTGACAGTCAACATTGCACTGCCTAGCACCGGAATGATTTATTTTGTGTAAGTCCGTGATTGTGTCTCAACACGTGCTCATTTTGGTCTACTGGCTTTAAATGGCCATAGCTTCTCAAATTGCTGAACGCCCATGAGTGACTGGGGCCAGCCAGTGTCCAGGTCCATGCGTACAGGGATACCATTTAACAAAACCCTCATCATCGTGGGTGTATGAACTGTGAATATTCGCCACATGGACCCGCTGAACCTCGGCGTCCATCGATTCGCCCCAAAAGTCATCCTGCCTCAAAGAACCCTCTTCTGGTCCATCCGCCTCATATATTAGTCTGGTTGCAGACTTCCTGCACATTCAAGCTAAGTGGCCATTGAGGTTGCCGTTCCTGCAGACAAACTATTGAAATCTGCAAGATCTAGCTGAGTGTTTTTCCCCACACCTCCAGCACGAGTTAAAGTTTCCATTGTTAGGAACAAAGGGACTATGGCTAGGCATTCCGCGCTGACTGTCCCTTGGACTGCTGTTAAGTATCTTATTCGTGGGTGTCAATGGCCCCAGGCATCGGAAATTTCTCTGGGGCGAAGGTGCAGATCCACTTAGTTCCCGGTACACGACCCATCCACCACAAGGCACGTGCAGTGCCATACACGATGCGAGAGAAAGTGGAGATCGAGCTGGACAGGCTGCAACGAGAGGTTCTTCATACAATTTGGTTGTTGGTTTCACCGGAGCAAGAAGATTGTTCATGAAGCCGTAGGTTGTTGCCCCGCAGACGATGAGGAGGAGCGCCCTTCGTTTGGTAGCGTTCTCATTCCCTTCCAGCTCGTTAGCCACGAAGTATTGGTCAAGTCGCTCCACGAAGGCTTCCCAATCATCACCTTCTGAGAATTTCTCCAGGGTACCAACAGTTCTCTGCATTTTCGCGTGATGGTTCGTTATCTATTACTTGTCGCCAGTTGTTATGTCTCAAATAAAGCAATGGGACTGAGTACTGTAGACTCAAGTAAGTGTGACCTTAGTCTCTTTAATCTGACTCCAGAGTGCTGGCACAGCATGGGAGGCCTGCTTATATGCAGTGCTCCTCAGGGATGCTGGGATCCTTTGGGACTCTTAACAGGTGCGCCCTCTGGTGGTGGTAGAATGCTGGTTACAAGGTGTTGCATACATAACACACACCAGGTGGGAATGCGTCCTAATAAAGTGAAAATAGGGTCAGGACTCCTCGGGGCCGACTGTATGTTAGCCCACAGAATCATAGTAGATTTAAGGAACCACTGTCTTTGGGGGGGGGCAGTGTGTACAAGGAAGGAAAAAGAAGTGGTAGTGATCCCAAGGAAAGGGGAAGGTAGAGGCACAGTGTGTACGATGAAAAGAGGGGTAGTTACGACCTAGAGCAACTGGTTAATACTACTCCAGCTGAGTACCAGGCTTACGTGCGGGACAATCTTGCATCGTTCGCCACACACAAACACGACTGCGGTAGGGTGATGGGGGTAGAAGTCAGGGTACAAGGAGACCCTATGTCCCGACCGCAGATACAGTATAATTTCCCCAGGGAGGCAGAGGCCAAATTACAGACCGCACTGGGATCCCTGGTAGTTCAGGAGTTGTTGATGCCCATAACCACCCACGTGAACTCTCCTCTTTGGCCGGTTACCGTGGATTATCGGGTGCTCAACAGGAACATCCCAGCTTGTGCACCCACTGTCACGGCCATAGCCAACCTGATAGGGAGCATTCCAGCATCCGCGACCACATTCACAGTGCTGGATATATCGAATGGGTTCTGGTCAATTTCCCACAAAGAGAGGACCAGCACAAGTTCGCATTCACATTTAAAGGGCAATAGTATACCTGGACGTGCCTTCCCCAGGGTTTCCACAACAGCCCCTCCATCTTTCACCAGTGTAAGAGTTTCAGCAGGCCCCCCAGCAGTTGGTGCAGTATGTAGATGACATGCTTTTGTTCTCCAACGAGGGGGGAGAAGCATGGTCCGCTGCAGGCCGAGCTGCTGGAGCTGTTGAAGGACATCGGGTTCAAGGTCAATCCCAAGAAAGCTCAGATTGGTCAAAGGGAAGTCAAATTCCTCGGGCTGACCATAAGGGCTGGGGAAAGAGCTATCGACGAGGCCAAACAGAAAGCGGTACAGAAGTTACCAACCCCCACAACCGTGATGGCGGTGATATCCATCCTGGGGCTTACGGGGTACTGCAGGGATTTTATTGAGGATTCCGCCGCCACAGCAGCCCCTCTACTTCAGCTCCTCCGCAAGGGAGTTAGATGGGAGTGGGATGAGGATTGCACGGCCGCATTCAATTGTCTCAAGGGAGACCTGCAGACGGCACCCGCACTAGGGGCGATTAATGATGGGGAGGACTTTTTAGAAATAGCAGCCAGCGGGAACAGTTTGAGCGTGGTGCCAGCAGCACGGCAAACTGAGACCCGTGGCTTACTCCTCAAGAGTCCTCAAAGATGTAGAATGGGGGTACTCCAGTTGTGAGAGGCATCTCCTTGCCACGCATTGGGCCGTGAAGCACTCCCAGCTCTTCACGGGGTCATCCCAGATCATTCTACTAACCCACCATACCCCCACTCAGATGTTATTTGATGGGAGGATAAAGGAGGGCATGGTGAGCAGTGCTCACATTGCTCGCTGGACTTTATTGCTCTCACAGATGAATCTGAGAGTGCAAGGCCTGTGTGAGCCCAAGCTGGCAGCTAACATGATCTATACAGGGGCGGCCCATAAGTGCTCGGTAGAGGGAGTATGGGATGGAGACAAAGGATTTTGGGTCGGGTTACACCCCATGGGCCGCAAAATATATGTCGACGGATCCAGTTCGGTGGTAGCAGGGGAGCGTTTCACCGGGTGTAGGATTTATGACCCGATGGCAGGCATTGCAAGGGCAATTAAACTCCCGAGTACCCTGAGCGCTAAGTCTCCTATGATGGAACGGTGCACGAACTACCACTATGGTTTACCAGCAGCTGGCCCCACACTGTTCGGCAGAAGTTGGCTGGGGAAAATCCGCTGGAACTGGGACGACATCCGAGCGCTTTCGTCCGTCGACGACGCTTCATGTGCCCAGGTTTTGAGCAAGTTCCCGTCGTTGTTTGAGCCAGGCATCGGAAATTTCTCTGGGGCGAAGGTGCAGATCCACTTAGTTCCCGGTACACGACCCATCCACCACAAGGCACGTGCAGTGCCATACACGATGCGAGAGAAAGTGGAGATCGAGCTGGACAGGCTGCAACGAGAGGGCATCATCGCGCCGGTTGAGTTCAACGAGTGGGCCAGTCCGATTGTTCCGGTTCTCAAGGGCGATGGCACGGTCAGCATTTGTGGGGACTATAAAATAACAATAAACCGTATTTCACTGCAGGACCAGTACCCGCTACCCAAGGCAGACGACCTGTTTGCGACGCTAGCAAGAGGGAAGACGTTCACCAAGTTGGACCTAACCTCGGCCTACGTGACGCAGGAGCTGGCGGAATCTTCGAAAGGCCTCACCTGCGTCAACACGCACAAAGGTCTGTTCATCTACAATAGATGCCCGTTTGGGATTCGATCGGCCACAGCTATTTTTCAAAGGAACATGGAGAGTCTGCTAAAGTCAGTTCCGCGCACCATGGTTTTCTAGCACAACATATTGATCACAGCTCGGGACACCATCTAACACTTGCAGAACCTGGAAGAGGTTCTAAGTTGGCTAGATTGTGTGGGACTCAGGTTGAAACGCTCGGTGTGTTTTCCTGGCGCCAGAGGTCGAGTTCTTTGGGAGAAGAATCACGGCAGATGGCATCAGACCCACCGATACCAAGACAGAGGCCATCAAGAATGCGCCAAGACCACAGAACGTGACGGAGCTGCGATCGTTCCTGTGACTCCTCAATTATTTTGGTAATTTTTTACCTGTGTTGAGCACCTTGTTAGAACCTCTACATGTGTTGCTTCGCAAGGGAGATGACTGGGTATGGGGGAAATCACAAGAGACTGCTTTTTAGAAAGCCAGAAATCTGTTATGTTCCAACAAACTGCTTGTTCTGTATGACCCATATAAACGTTTTGTGCTAGCTTGAGATGCGTCATCGTAATGGGTCGGGCGTGTGTTACAACAAGCAAACGAATCGGGAACATTGCAACCGGTCACTTATGCTTCCAGGAGTTTGTCCAAGGCCGAAAGGGCCTACAGCATGATTGAAAAAGAAGCTCTGGCACGGTTACGGGATGAAAAAAATGTACCAGTATCTGTTTGGGCTTAAGTTCGAATTAGAAACTGACCATAAACCGCTCATATCGCTATTCTCAGAGAGCAAAGGTATTAATACCAATGCCTCTGCTCACATCCAAAAATGGGTGCTCACGCTGTCAGCATATGACTATGTAATTCGCCACAGGCCAGGCACAGAGAACTGCGCTGATACTCTCAGTCGGCTACCATTGCCCATCACTGGGGCGGAAATGGCACAGCCTGTAGACTTGCTCTTGGTGATGGATGCATTTGAAAACGAAAAGTCACCCGTTTCGGCCCGCCAGATCAGGACCTGGACCAGCCAGGATCCTTTACTGTTGCTTGTAAAAAACTGTGTCCTCCCATAGGAGCTGGTCCAGCGTCCCAGCGGAGGTGCATGAAGAGATCAAGCCGTTCCAGCGGCGCAAAGATGAAATGTTCTTGTGTGGGGTAATCGCGTGGTTTTGTCTAAGAAAGGCAGGGAAACGTTCATACACAACCTACACGGCACCCATCCAGGCATAATAATGATGAAAGCTGTAGCCAGATCCCATGTCTGGTGACCCGGCATCGACTCAGATTTGGAGTCTTGCGTGCGCCAATGCAACACTTGCTCTCAACTGAGCAATGCACCCAGGGACCGCTAAGTTTGTGGTCATGGCCTTCCAAACCATGGTCTAGGATCCACGTTGACTTTGCGGGCCCGTTCCTAAGCAAAATGTTTTTGGTTGTTGTGGATGCTTATTCAAAATGGATTGAGTGTGTAAGAATGTTTGTAAGCACGTCCACTGCCACCATCGAAAGCCTACGAGCCATGTTTGTCACGCACGGCCTGCCTGATGTCCTTGTCAGTGACAATAGGCCATGCTTCACCAGTGCTGGATTCAAGGAATTCATCACCCGCAATGGGATCAATTCGGGTCACATCTGCCCCGTTCAAGCCCGCATCTAACGGCCAGGCAGAACGGGCAGTCCAAACCATCAAGTAAAGCTTGAAACATGTGTCGGAAGGCTCCCTGCAGACCTGCCTGTCCCAAGTCCTGCTCAGTTACCGCACAATACCCCACTCGCTCACTGGGGTTCCCCGTGCCGAGCTGCTCATGAAAAGGGCACTCAAAACAAGGCTCTTTCTAGTCCACCCCGATCTCCATGATCATGTAGAGGGCAGGCGGCATCAACAAAGCATGTACCATGATCGCGCAAATTTGTCACGCGATATTGAAGTCAATGACTCTGTATTTATACTCAACTATGGACATGGTCCCAAATGGCTTGCTGGCACTGTTGTAGCCAAAGAAGGGAATAGGGTGTTTGAGGTCAAACTTGCAAATGGACTGACTTGCAGAAAGCATTTGGACCAAACCAAAGTGTGATTCACAGACACCCAAGAGCAACCTGAACAGGACACCACCAACTTCGACCCTCCGATACACAAACAAGTGGCAACCGACATCACGGTTGACCATGAAGCTGAACTCACCATCCCCAGCAGCCCAGCAAGGCCAGCTGCGCAGCAGCCCAGTGAAGGCCCAACCAACTCACCTGCACCTGTGTTTGTACCGAGACGATCGACTAGGGAGCGGAAAGCCCCAGATCGTCTCACCCTGTAAATAAGTGTACTATTGACTTTGGGGGGAGTGATGTTATGTATGCAATACATTGTAATCAGCATTCTACCGCCACCAGAGGGTGCACCTGTTGGAGTCCCAAGTGATCCCAGCATCCCTTGGGAGCACGGCATATAAGCAGGCCTCCCATGTTGTGCCAGCACTCTGGAGTCAGAATAACGAGACGAAGGTCACACTTACTCGAGTCTATAGTACTCAGTCATATTGCTTTATTTGAGACATAACAGCGTGGAGAGGTCCTAAATCTATAGCTAACGGTCTGGACATCGTCTCCGCCTGCTCGTTTCCTGTGAACCCCAGCAGACTGTGTGGAACCTTGCTGGATCAGGGTGAATCGGTCGGGTTACTCGCATGGATCACCGTGCTCGAAGCCCCGGTGTCCACGAAGTACTTCCACTTTACCTTTTCCACCCCCATCCTCATGCATGGTCTCCTCCACTCCTCGTACATAAGCGAATACAGGTACACAGGCTGGGTGCGTGCTAGTCAAAGAGTGGTGGGAATACCGGAGAGAGAAACATAGAGATATAGAACCATAGAAAATAGTTGCAGGAGTAGGCCATCCGGCCCTTCGAGCCTACACCACCATTCAATACGATCATGGCTGATCATTCACCTCAGTACCCCTTTCCTGCTTTCGCTCCATACCACTTGATCCCTTTAGCTGTAAGGGCCATATCTAACTCCCTCTTGAATATATCCAATGAACTGGCATCAACAACTCTCTGCGGCAGGTAATTCCACAGGTTAACAACTCTCTGAGTGAAGAAGTTTCTCCTCATCTCAGTCCTAAATGGCTTACCCCTTATCCTTAGACTGTGCTCCCTGGTTCTGGACTTCCCCAACATCGGGAACATTCTTCCTGCATCTAACCTGTCCAGTTCCATCAGAATTGTATATGTTTCTATGAGATCCCTTCTCATCCTTCTAAACTCCAGTGAATACTGGCCCAGTCGATCCAGTCTCTCCTCATATGTCAGTCCTTCCATCCCGGGAATCAGTCTGGTAAACCTTCGCTGCACTCCCTCAATAGCAAAAACGTCCTTCCTCTGATTAGGAGACCAAAACTGAACACAATATTCCAGGTGAGGCCTCACCAAGGCCCTGTACAACTGCAGTAAGAGCTCCCTGCTCCTATACTCAAGTCCCCTAGCTATGAAGGCCAACATAGCATTTGCCTTCTTCATCGCCTTCTGTATCTGCATGCCAACTTTCAATGACTGATGTATCATGACACCTACGTCTCATTGCACCTCCCCTTTTCTTAATCTGCCATCATTCAGATAATATTCTGTCTTCGTGTTTTTGCCACCAAAGTGAATAACCTAACATTTATCCACATTATACTGCATCTACCATGCATTTGCCCACTCACCTAACCTGTCCAAGTCACCCTGCAGCCTCTTAGCGTCCTCCTCACAGCTCACACCGCCACCCAGTTTAGTGTCACCCGCAAACTTGGAGATATTACACTCAATTCCTTTGTCTAAATCATGAATTTATATTGTAAATAGCTGGGGTCCCAGCACTGAGCCCTGCGGCACCCCACTAGTCACTGCCTGCCATTCTGAAAAGGACCTGTTTACCCTGACTCTCTGCTTCCTGTCTGCCAACCAGTTCTCTATCCATGTCAGTACATTACCCCCAATATCATGTGCTTTGATTTTGCACACCAATCTCTTGTGTGGGACCTGGTCAAAAGCCTTTTGAAAGTCCAAATACACCACATCCACTGGTTCTCCCTTGTCCACTCTACTAGTCACATCCTCAAAAAATTCTAGAAGATTTGTCAAGCATGATTTTCCTTTCATAAATCCATGCTAACTTGGACCGATCCTGTCACTGCTTTCCAAATGCGCTGCTATTTCATCTTTAATAATTTATTCCAACATTTTCCCCATTACTGATGTCAGGCTAACCAGTCTATAATTATCCATTTTCTCTCTCCCTCCTTTTTAAAAAAGTGGTGTTACATTAGCTATCCTCCAGTCCATCGGAACTGATCCCGAGTCGATAGACTGTTGGAAAATGATCACCAATGCATCCACTATTTCTAGGACCACTTCTTAAATACTCTGGGATGCAGACTATCAGGCCCTGGGGATTTATCGGCCTTCAATCCCATCAATTTCCCTAACACAATTTCCCGCCTAATAAGGATTCCCTACAATTCCTCCTTCTCACTAGACCCTCGGACCCCTAGTATTTCCGGAAGGTTATTTGTGTCTTCCTTCGTGAAGACAAAACCAAAATAGTTGTTCAGCTTGTCTGCCATTTCTTTGTTCCCCATTATAAGTTCACCTGAATCTAACTGCAAAGGCCCCATGTTTGTCTTCACTAATCTTTTTCTCTTCACATATCTATAGAAGCTTTTGCAGTCAGTTTTTATGTTTCCAGCAAGCTTCCTCTCATACTCTATATCCCCCCTCCTAATTAAACCCTTTGTCCTCCTCTGCTGAATTCTAAATTTCTCCCAGTCCTCAGGTTTGCTGCTTTTTCTGGCCAATTTATATGCCTCTTCCTTGGATTTAACACTATCCTTAATTTCTCTTGTTAGCCACGGTTGAGCCACCTTCCCTATTTTACTTTTACTCCAGACAGGGATGTACAATTGTTGAAGTTCATCCAAGTGATCTTTAAATGTTTGCCATTGCCTATCCACCGTCAATCCTTTAAGTATCATTTACCAATCTATTCTAGCCAAATCACGTCTCATACCATCGAAGTTACCTTTCCTTAAGTTCAGGACCCTAGTCTCTGAATTAACTGTGTCATACTCCATCTTCATAAAGAATTCTACCATATTATGGCCACTCTTCCCCAAGGGGCCTTGCACAACAAGATTGCTAATTAGTCCTTTCTCAGTGCACATCATCCAGTCTAGGATGGCCAGCCCTCTAGTTGGTTCCTCGACATATTGATCTAGAAAACCATCTCTAATGAAATCCTCCTCCACCGTATTGGGTAGCCCAATCAATATGTAGATTAAAGTCGCCCATGATAACTGCTGTACCCTTATTGTACGCATCCCTAATTTCTCGATTGATGCTGTCCCCAACCTCACTACTACTGTTTGGTGGTCTGTACACAACTCCCACTAGCATTTTCTGCCCTTTGGTATTCCGCAGCTGCACAAATAGAGATTCCACATCATTCAAGCTAATGTCCTTCCTTACTATTTGCGTTAATTTCCTCTTTAACCAGGAACGCTACCCCACCTCCTTTTTCTTTCTGTCTATCCTTCCTGAATGTTGAATACCCCTGGATGTTGAGTTCCCAGCCTTGGTCACCCTGGAGCCATGATGCCAATTATATCATATTCATTAATTGCTGCCTGTGCAGTTAATTCGTCCACCTTATTACGAATACTCCTCGCATTGAGAGGTCTGGATTTCCCTGCTCACGGCAGCATCTACCCTTCCCTGCTCTGGCACAAAAGCTGTCCAAAAGGCGACCACCAAAACATCAAATTGTTTCGGGGTAGGTCCCTTCACCTTGACAGGTTTTGCTGTAGACACTGGAGGATAGGATCCCCTTTGCCTTGCCCCTCCCTCAGGGCTGGGCAGTCTTTCCTCCAGTGGCCCGGCTTCCCACATCCGAAACACGTCCTAACCCTCTCTGAGCTATCTCCTTCCTGGCGCCATTCCCTTTTACTACCCTCACTGGGCTTCATCTCATGAACCTTCCCTTTAACTGGTTTGACCTCCACGCCGACCTTGAATACCAGACTCATGTGACAGAGCACATCGGCCTCCGTGTTCTGGAGATTTTCAGGGTCAAACCAGTTCTCGGACTTTACCCTAATCCGGGGCAAATCTTTGACACTAGGGTCCTGAGCCAATAGTTCTTTGGCTCCCCCTGCAACTGCGCTCGGTCCAGCATTCCATGACAGGCTTTATTATAGACCGGCCAGAGCCGGTCCGCAAAAGCCTGAGGTGTTTCCCCAGCCAGTTGCAGCGTCCTTTCCACCCTGGAGAATGGACTACCTTGGGTGTGACCCATGGCTCTTCGGATTTCCTCCTTTAAGCCCTCTATGGTTTCCTGTCTCCTTTTGCTTTCCGGCAGATAGGACCTGATACATCTTCTCCTCTAGGGAAAATAATAGCAGCTTGTGAACTTCTGCTTCATTGCACCCATTAATCCCTCCCACCTGTTCCACCTCCGTGAAGTGGACTGATGGGGCTCCTTCGTTGGTAAGCTTGGGCTCCCCTGAAATTATATTTTGCAGCTGTAGGGTTGTGAATGGGACCACAAAATCGCTTTGCAGCATCCCCTGATCGTGGCCGTCTATGGGCGCACCGTATTTCCGCTGACGTATGGGATGCATGGGTCCCTGCGCCTCTGGCG